>NC_059303.1:15618208-15628208 GCF_017591435.1 Portunus trituberculatus | reverse complement strand
GCGACCACAAAAAAAGAAGAAAAAATAAAACTGCCAAAATAAACAGACTTACATTTCACCACTTCCTTCCTTTTGTCAAATTCACAACACAGGATTCTTTCTTTGCCTTTCCCTGCATTGCCTTGAGAAACCCTGATCCCTTCCACCACCAAAACCACCAAAACCACCACCACCACTACCTTGGCTGGCTCTTGGGAATAATATGAAAATGATGACCTCAGCACACCCCAGACTCCAGAACCCCAGAAACCCGGACTCAGAACCCCATACTCTCTCCTTGCTGTGGTGAGGAAGGTGATGATGGGGCGGGGCAGCAGGACGTATTGTGGTGGCGGTGGTCGTGGTGGTCGTGGTGGTCGGGCTGGGATGGCTGGGAGTGCGGGAGGGGAAGGTAGCGAGGACATGACCCGCTAATGGAGGGCGAACACGGAGGTGGAAGATCGTTGTTCCACTCGGTCCGCCTCCACACGGCCGGGACATGCGAGTTTGTGGCATTGAAAAGAGTCATAAAGGAAATGTACGAGGAGAGAGAGAGAGAGAGAGAGAGAGAGAGAGAGAGAGAGAGAGAGAGAGAGAGAGAGAGAGAGAGAGAGAGAGAGAGAGAGAGAGAGAGAGAGAGAGAGAGAGAGAGAGAGAGAGAGAGAGAGAGAGAGAGAGAGAGAGAGAGAGAGAGAGAAAGCATTGAGAGGAATTGTCCAGGTGGATTGAATACATCGTAGAATCGTTTTGTTAGATGAGAATTGTGTGTAAGAGAGAGAGAGAGAGAGAGAGAGAGAGAGAGAGAGAGAGAGAGAGAGAGAGACAAAGAACAAGAACGAAAACGAGAAGAAGAAACAAGGAGCTAAAGGACTGACAACATTGACCTGAGCTGCATTGAGTCGAGTCTTAGGTTAAACGCATCGCAAAATCGCCTCCCTACATAAGACACGAGGCTCAGAAGTGTTAGCAGTCACTGAGTCACCGCCCGACGCGACGCTGCGCCCGCATCCCGTATTAACAGCCCGGGCCGCGACTTTATCTAAAATGCACGTGTACCAATGCATCGTTAAGGCCGCTGGGGCTACAATATACATCCTCACCCGGTCCTCTCTCCTTCCCTACCCGCTGTATCTACCCCTCTCCTCCCTGACGTCTCACCCTTGCCTCCCTCCTGCTTTCCCCTTCGCTTCCCTCTCGGTTCCCTCGTCCCGTCACTCTGCCGGAGATGAGAGTTGACTAGCCCCTGTTGCCGTGCATGATGTAAGGCGCTGCGCTGTTCTCTGCCAAGCTGTTCAGTGCGGTAACCTGCTGCACAAAAATAAGATATTGGCTTTTAACCGTACCGTGTTTGATATGAGAGAGAGAGAGAGAGAGAGAGAGAGAGAGAGAGAGAGAGAGGAGAGTGGTTTCCTTGTGTTAATTTCATACCTGTAATGCCACAAGGCGCACCTCAGTGACCTTCAGAATCTCTAATCGTCATGCCTTAGTCCGGAGAGAGAGAGAGAGAGAGAGAGAGAGAGAGAGAGAGAGAGAGAGAGAGAGAGAGAGAGAGAGATGGAGGCTTTGTTGGAATGTGGATTACTAGGTGTGTAATGCTCCTGTGGAAGAGAGAGAGAGAGAGAGAGAGAGAGAGAGAGAGAGAGAGAGAGAGAGAGAGAGAGAGAAAGACGTGTGCTCTGTTCCGGCTAGCAACTGGACCTACGTGAGGGAAGGGAGAGGGAAAGGGAGAGGGGAAGAGAGAGAGGGAGGGGATAGGAGGGGAATGTTAGTCTCTTGGTGATATTCAAAGCACGTGTCACCAAATCACCCAAATCTGTAGAAAATCTCCCTTTTACTTCCCTTCCTTTCCTTCCCTTCCCTTCCCTACTCCTCCTCTACCTTTCCTTCCCTTCCCTTCCCTACTCCTCCTCTACCTTTCCTTCTCTCCCCTTCTCTTCCCTTCTCTTTGTTTCTCCTTCCTCGTGTTGGCTTCGTGCTCCTTCCCCCTTCCTTACATTATTCCCTTAGTTGTTTCTCCCTCCCTTTCATTATTCCTTCCCTTCTCTCCCTTTCTCCTTCCTGGTCTTCTCTTCTGTCTCCTTCCTGTTCTGTTTCCTTCTCCTATTTCTATCTCTAAGTTTTTTGTAAGGTTATTTTGTCCTGTTTTTTTTTTCTCTTTTCTTCCTTTTTTTCTCTTCGTTTCCTATTTTATCTGTTTTTTCCTTGTATTTTTTCCTTTGTTTTTCTTTCATTCTCTCTCCCCTCTCCTTTACTTTATTTCTTTTCTAGTTTCTGTTTCCTATCTCTTCCCTTCTTTTCTTTTATCTTTGTTTCCTCCCATTTTTTTCTTCCCTTATCTGCCATGTCATCCCCTTTTTTTTCTTTCTTTTTTATTCCCTCTCTCTATCTCTCTCTCTCTCTTCTCTTCTCTTCTCTTCCTTTCCTCTTCCTTCCCTTTCATGTTTCCTTCTTCTTGTATCGAATCAAATTTTTACTTTGTTTTCTTTCCTTTCCTCTTAGTGTCCCCTCTTGTACTTTCTCCTCTCCTTCCCTCGCCTTGTCCGCCATGTTGTTCCTGCTGCCTTCCCTCTCCCTCTCCCTCTCTCTCTCCCTCCCTCTCCCTCTCTCTTTTCTCACCAGGTGTTGCCACGCATGCTATCAAACGAAACGGGAAAAACAGTGTCTCCAGATCAAGCGACAACCCTTTCTCCCCTTGTCACGATTCTACTCCAGCCCTCCTCCTCTTCCTCTTCCCCATCCTCCTCTTCCTCCTCCTCCTACTCTTCCTTCCTCCTATTGGTCCTCCTCCTCCAAACCAAAGGATTTTAAACGTAACATCAATATTTTAGTTTTTTTTTTTTTTTTAGCCTCCTGATTATTTGTTATATATCATTTTTTTTCTTTTTTTTTGTGGGTTCATCTTTTTTCGTTAATTAAGTTTGGTTTTCTGAATATCTTTTTTATATGATAGTTTTTTTTATGTGTGTAAATTGAATGGTCCACGGTTTTAATCTGGCTGTGTTGTGCATGAATTTTAAAAGTGGTTAGTTAGTTTTTTTTTTTGTAAACATTTGCGTGGCTGAGCGCGGCGAGGCATGGACGGTAAAAAAAAAAAAAAAAGATAATATCCATGCATTGCTAACTTCGAGTGTTTGTCATCAGTACTCACGCGGCTTTAAATTAGAACAATTACTGTTAATCCGACACTACCATCACCACCACCACTACCGCCACCACCACCACTACCGCCACAACATAGCTCACAGGCCGACACTTCCCTTTGCCTATAGATTCCCCTTAAAACAGCCACACTTTGCCATATAACCCTCACCACACATCTCCCTATTCCAAACCCACTCCAATCAACCCCTCACTTCCCCCAGCGCCCCACGTAGCACCCCACCCACCACCTGCACACGAACAGAGGCTCGCAGGGAAACAGGTGTGAGAGTCTGACAGTTGAATTGCGTCCGAGAGCAATTGAATATCATAAAATTTTCCCTTTACGAGGCTCCGGTGTAGGGTGAGGCAATGAGTCCACGGCAGGCTAATGGGATGAACTTGAAAATTTTATGATGCGACTAACAAATCGGAGCTGCACTTTTTATCCTCCCGCAGTGGTTTATAGTTTATCTCTTTAATGGGCCGCTCGTTCACTTGCTAGTCACCCACACCTCTACCCAACCAGCCAGCCAGTCAGTTAGCCAGCCAGCCACCCAGCCAGAGATCCAGCGAACCAGCCAGTCAGTCAGTCAGTCAGTCAGTTGGCCAGCCAGCCAGCCAGTAAGCCAGCCAGCCAGCCAATTGGGTAACCAGCCAACCAACCAGTCAGCCAGCCAAACAGCCAGCCAGCCAGTCAGCCAGTCAGCCAGTCACTAAACCATCAAGCCAGCCAGCCAATCAACCCATCAGTCACTCATCCAGCCAACTAACCAGCCATCTAGCTACTTATTCAGACAGCTAGCAAGATCCATACAAGGACTCACTTATTCAGACAGTCACCCAGCCAACTTATTTAGACAGTCACCCAGCCAGGCAGTCATCCAGCATGACATCCACCCATCCAACCACTTACTTACTCACCCAGCTGGCCACCCAACCAGACAGCAAGACACCCAACCATGCAGCCACTCACTTTACTCAGCCAGTCACCCAACCAGCCAGCCAGCCAGCCAGTCAGCCAGCCAGCCAGCCAGTGTCCTGTGATGGAGGGCCGCGGGTCACTTGCATCAGGGATATTAGCGTGGTGAACTCGTGTCGCCCAATAAACACGTGTATTAATATCACTTTGGGTGTATTGGGCTCTAGTTTTATTTTTGCTTATCGCGTCGTGTTTGAAAAGTGTGAGGGTATTGGGATGCCTTTAATGTTGGTGTTGTCCTTGGTTTCACTTTTGTTCCTGTGGTTTAGAGGTGCGAGGTGAATAGATGCTAGTGTTATTGTCTTTGTTATTCCCATTGTTTGTTTTTTTTCTTGTAAATATTTTCCTTATCATTGAATTGTTGTTGCTTCGTATTTCCTAATCATCGCCTTATTTCATTACCTTCTCGTTTTTTTATTCTTACTATTCACTTATTTATACTTTGTGCTTTTGTCTTACTGTCATGTGTGCTATTGTTTGACTTGTTTCTATTTCCACATTTTTTAATCAAGCTTTTCTGTCTCTTTTCCATCACTGAATCAAGCTTTTCTATCTATTCCCACATCACTGAATCAAGCTTTTATATTCCCACATCACTGAATCAAGCTTTTCTATTTATTCCCACATCACTGAATCAAGCTTTTCTATTTATTCCCACATCACTGAATCAAGCTTCTCGTTCATTCCTAAACTATCTCTTTCTCTTATTTTGTTCTTATCTTTAGCTACATTGTATCTATTTATGTTTTGTGTATATTGTTTTGTTATCGATATCATGTCCTTTTTTCATATTTTTTTATCACTTTTTGTCATCCCTACTCCATTCCTGCTCAATCCATCCTTATCAGTACTGTTCCTCCCTCTGATACGTTTTTTATGGTATCATTTTGTGTTATCTTATCGTCCTATATCAATGGTCCTTAAGTGCGTGCATTGTTCGACATATTTGATACCTGATACCTTGTCAACCCCGTGTCGTATGGAATTCAGATCACTCAAGCAATCAGTAGGTAATCTGAGCCTTTATCTTTTCGCTGTACAGATTTCTACTTTTATTTTATTCTTTATGTAAGTCTCACTTTTCTGAATCTTTTGTCCATTTCTATTTTTTTTTCCTATACAAGTCCTCATTTTCTTTTCCTTTTCCAGTACGTCCCTCTTTCCTGATTTTTCTGATACAATTTCCATGTTTTCTTCATATCCATTACCTCTTTAAGTCCCTGTTTTACTTTTTTTCCCTATACAAGCATTCAACTTTATCTCAAGTTCTATCCAAAACAGTTTCTCTAGAATATCTCGAACTATCCTCTTTCCCTTCCCTTCTCGCCCCGCCGCCGCCGCGATGACAGAGGACCATCAATAGGTGGATGGGCCTGGTGTGTGCCTGCCTGCCGCGTTGCCACTCACCCAAATGGATTATGAAACTGGTGTCGCGTGTGGCGAGGAGACGCGACCCGCCTGACACTGGCTAACAAGGGATGAAACATGCATCACCCTCTTCGCTACCACTCCCACTCTCTAACCCTATCTCCCTCTCTTCCAGTATCTCTCTCTCTCTCTCTCTCTCTCTCTCTCTCTCTCTCTCTCTCTCTCTCTCTCTCTCTCTCTCTCTCTCTCTCTCTCTCTCTCTCTCTCTCTCTCTCTCTCTTTCTGAGAGGGAAAGAAGGTGGTTTTATGTTTTCTCTCAACGCATGTATATTCCAAAGGTGTATCACTCTCCCTCTCTTCCTCTCTCTCCATCCTCACCTTCCCTCTCCCTCTTTCCCTCTCTTCTCTCTTTCCCTCTCTCTCCCTCCCTCCCCCTCGGGCGTTCCTCCCTTCGGTGGTAGGGAGAGGAAAAGACAAAAGAGAAGGTATGTATTGCTGTAATAGAAAGTTTTATTGCCTTCTGTTTTTTTGTTCTCTTTTTACCTTGGAATAAGAAACGTCTGGTTTTATTGCCGGGTCTCGAGTTGGTGAGGTGCAGTCTCGTTGACATTTCCGATTGGTTGGCCACGTTCTCGTTAGCTTTCTTGATTGGTCCATTGCATAGTCATTGGCTGTTCTTATTGGTCGGCTACACAACAGCCGGTCACTGATTGGTTGGGATGCCTTTGTTCCTTGTGACTGGCTGGATGGCTGGCTGGCCGGCTGGCTGGTTGCCTGGGTGTCTCTCCCTGTCTCTGATTAGTCTTTATGTATCCTGGCCGGTCTTGACGATAGGTTTAAATGGGTTACAGATTGTTAGATTCATCCCTTTGTCACTGGCAGTCTTCCTTGCTGGGTGTGATTGGTTAATTGTCCTCTGATCACCATTCGTGCCTGGCTGGATGTGCATTTGACCGTTTCATTGCACCCTAGTTAATTGTTTTTAATCACTAGTATGCTGTGTTTGCTGTGTGGTGTGTTATGTTTACCTTTATCACCCAGTGACTGTGTTCGCGTGTCTATTGAAGCTCACTGATACACCAAAGTCCTTCTGTGTGCCGCCTCGTTGCTTCCTCGCTGACTGTCTTTAATTACTGTTGAGCTGTGTGTGCTGTCAATTGTTGTGATTGGGTGGCCATGTACTCGTGTCCTCGTAAATTTCAGTGATGTGAGCGCCTCCTCGTCAGCGTCAGCATCAAAGGGCGCGGCATGTAGCTCATAAATAAGTGAGGCGCCTAAAGTGGTCCCGAATGAACAAGCAGGTGAGCGGGACACCTGTCGAGTAATTAGTAGTGCCTCATGCATTACCTGCCACGCCATTTGGGAAGATATAGTTTTGATTGATTGTTCGCTGTGTGTGTGTGTGTGTGTGTGTGTGTGTGTGTGTGTGTGTGTGTGTGTGTGTGTGTGTGTGTGTGTGTGTGTGTGTGTGTGTGTGTGTGTGTGTGTTTCTATTACTTTTTTTCTTTGTATTCATTCATCTCTACGTATTCATTTTCAGGCACTGTATACTTTTGTAGGTTATAGGAAAGTTTGTTGGGTGTTTTAACTCTCATGTTGTCTGACAGAACACGTGATGCACCTCAGTTATCCCCGACATCCCTCGCCCTGCATGTCATTGCCTTCTGCCACACCCACTTTGCACCTCAGCTGGGATTTTGTTGTCAGTGTTCGCGTTGGTTAAGTGTTTAGTGTTGGTGGGTCCTCTGTTACCCGTGATATTATTTACATGGCTAGTTGTACAGATAAGTAATTGTTTTCATCATAAATTCAGTGTGTCTGTAGTTTAATCATTAATGTTTCTTTCATCGCCATTAGATAATTAGACAGTTCTCCAACCTGCAAATTAAATAACTGTATTTTCTTTTATTTCATTGAGATTTTCAAGTAATTAAATATGAATCAATTTATTTCTTGTCTTGGTACACAGTAGAACAGACAATACAATTTCAAGCTTGTGTATTTTGCCGTTACGTATTTTTATTATTCAACAAGAAAAAAGACACCGTGACTCTCCCCCGAACATTGTAATCTGCATTTTCACATCTCAATAATGAAGAAAAACTTTCCTTTAACGTAAACTCATCCTGCATATTTATACCTTCACTTCAATCACAGAAAGAAGAGGAATGTTTTGAAAGGCGCCTTCCTGCTGTCTCCTCTTTGCTATTCAGTGCGTGTCTCCGCCTTTCGCAATCCGTATTTCCGCTGACCGTCTGGATTATTCACTCTGATACTCCTGACTTTCTTCGCCTGGCGTCAGCTCGTTCAACTTTGCCCATAAACGGTAACTTTTTGCCCGTTAACAGGCGGCGGGTTGGGGTGAGACTCAGTGCTCCCGTGGGGGCTGTGAGGGACAGACGGACATACACAAGCTGTCTCGCTCCTTCCGCTGCTCTGAGCTTGAGGGAAGAAAGTAGATAGAGAGAATCACACGGCTGAATTAAGATAAATGGTGAAGATAAGTTTTACTGGTGAAAAAGATGAGGGAGAGAGGACACAAGAGAGAAGGAAGGAAATAGGAAACACACACACACACACACACACACACACACACACACACACACACACACACACACACACACACACACACACACACACACACACACACACACACACACACACACACACACACAAAGTTGTCCACGCTCAATTGCTCAAGTTTAATTTTCTGAATCAACATAACACGGAGCAGAGTTCACATTAGCCCAAAAGTCGCGGCATTCACTTTGGTTACTGAGAGAAGGAGACTCGTTCGTAGCATTTGGCGAACCTCAAACATTACTAGCAAAACCTCCCCCTGATCCCACGCCCTTCCACCCCTTCCCACACCCTCCTACTCCCTCCTTCACCCTCCTCCTCCATCTCACGTCCTTACAAGCGCCTTCTTGCTCCAGTAGTCAATTCCACGCCGTAACTCTGATAATCACTGTGTATATTTCTGCCTTGTCTTCATTTCTACTTCATAACCCTAGTGTTCTTTTTTTTTTTTTTTTTTTTTTGCACCACCACCATCACCACCACCGTCTTTGTTTCTGTTGATTCTTTGCAAGTGAAATGTATATGAATGCTTCCGTAGAGATTATATACAGGAAATAAGTGGAAATAATAACAAGTTCGAATAAAAAGAGAGTAATGAAAGACGAACATAGACAGGAGAAAAAGAGAAGAAGAAGGGAAGAGGAGGTGGAGAGGAGTGAACAGTCATACCGTAGTAAAAAGATCAGAAAAAGAAAAAAAAATAGGAGAGGGAGAGGAAATGAAAAGGAGAACAGAGTGAGAAGAGAGGCAGGGAGGAGAACGAGAGGAGACTGCCCCATTTATTGTATAAGGTCGTACACACAATAATTCGGCGGCCACGTACGGTCAGCGGGTCGCCCATTAATGTTGGTCGCTGGTTTTAATTAGAGTTGTGACGTCACTTCGGCCGCCACTGGTCAGAGGAAAGTTGGGGTAAGGGAGGGAGGGGTAAGGGAATAAGGTACTAGGCAGCAGTCCTTTACTTTACTGTGGGTCATTCTCTCTCTCTCTCTCTTTCTGGTATAAACTCGTAAGCTCTTTATTTCCTTATGTTGTTCCTCTTTCCATTATTCTTTTCCTTCCCATCCCTTCCCTCTCCCCGCTCCCTCTCCTCCGTCCCTCTCCCTCATCCTTTCTTCCTTCTTGCCTCCGTTTATCAGTCTCTCCCTTTTTCCCCTTCTTCCTTCCCTGACTGTGGAGCCGGAAGTAATAGGGGCTAAGATGAGGCTCAGAAAGGCTTCTCTTAACTGGAAATGGGTCAAAATGTGAGTGTGTGTGTGTGTGTGTGTGTGTGTGTGTGTGTGTGTGTGTGTGTGTGTGTGTGTGTGTGTGTGTGTGTGTGTGTGTGTGTGTGTGATAAATGTGACATATATAGTCTAAAATGTTGAATTTATAAAGGAAAGATGGAATTATTTTTCTTCGCTCTAAGATTGTAATACTAAAAATAATGCGCGCTTTTGTTTCCTTTTAGTCTGAAGGAAATTTACAGTTTTCTTTTCAAGAGTGGTTTTAGAAATTTATCATCTTTTTCTAGATTATAATGAAGACAAATGATATAACTTCTTTTAATATTCATCCTTATTTTATCGAATAATACAGATTTATTAGAATATACAGCAATCGTTCTCCTCTTCCGTCTACTGACCCACAAAACAGTCTCAGACTTCAATACTAACCAACACAAAGACAAGTGTGAAAGAAAAACCCATTGACGAAAATAAAGTTACATCTACCAAGTGCTTGCCCACTGACCCACTCCGATCCACACTGACCCACACTGACCCACACTGCTCGTCTGCCTGTCCCCTCATTCCCTTCTCGGCTGTGTCTAGTTATCTCCCCTCGCCCCATAAACTCCTTACTTCCCAACTCCTTCCCTTGCTCACTGGCTGGCTCACCCATTCAGAAGCTCCTTTCCATTTAACCAGCTCCCGTTTCTCTCCCTCACTATTATCTCCTCTCCCTCAGACTTCA
>NC_059303.1:15610708-15613208 GCF_017591435.1 Portunus trituberculatus | reverse complement strand
CTCTCTCTCTCTCTCCGAAGATCTTATTTCCATTTATTTCCAAGAGGTTGTATTGCTAAGAGGTTTTATTGCTGAGAGAGAGAGAGAGAGAGAGAGAGAGAGAGAGTCTGTGAAGGTGTTGATTAGAGGTTACCACCCATTACGTGCCTCTGCCAGAGAGAGAGAGAGAGAGAGAGAGAGAGAGAGAGAGAGAGAGAGAGAGAGAGAGAGAGAGAGAGAGAGAGAGAGAGAGAGAGAGAGAGAGAGAGAGAGAGAGAGAGAGAGAGAGAGAGAGAGAGACCTTGTAACTTGCCTATTCAGAGATACCAACTTTGACATGAGCAAAAGAGGATTATGAAGACTGAAAACATGAAGAGATGCGTCACAGGAGAGGAACCTTTGAGGGGCTGAGAGAGAGAGAGAGAGAGAGAGAGAGAGAGAGAGAGAGAGAGAGAGAGAGAGAGAGAGAGCAAAGAGGGGAAGAACGTAAAAGATTATGATAAAGGAAAATAAGAGGGGACGAGAATTACAGGATGGTTGGAGTGTAAAAAAATGAAGGATAAGGAAGCGGTAGACGAAGAAGGGGAAGTAATAAAGGAGGAAGAGGAAGAAGGAGGAAGAAGAAGGAGAGGTGATAAAGGCGGAAGAATAGGAAGGAAGGTAATATATGGCGATTGTTTATCTAATTTTCGTTTATTTAATTCCTTATTCTTAATTTAATCTTATTTTTCTTGTTTTTTTTTTGCCTTTTTAAATTCAAATTGTCTCTTGTCTATTTAGATCAGTTTTCTTTTTTTTTCATTAACATTCGTAACATTATCAATTTTCCTTTTATTTCTTATATATTTTTTTAAGTGCTTCATTATTTGCATTTAAAATATTTGACCTATTACACACACACACACACACACACACACACACACACACACACACACACACACACACACACACACACACACACACACACACACACACACACACACACACACACACACACACACACACACACACACACACACACACACACACACACACACACACACACACACACACACACACACACATCTCTCTCTCTCTCTCTCTCTCTCTCTCTCTCTCTCTCTCTCTCTCTCTCTCTCTCTCTCTCTCTCTCTCTCTCTCTCTCTCTCTCTCCTTCCCTTCTTACCTTGTAGATTCGTAATTTGCATATTTAATTTTGTTCTTGAGTGCATTCTAAACCTTGAACTCCTTCTGATGTGAACGAGGAGGAGGAGGAGGAAGAGGGGGGGAGGAAGAGGAAGGGGAGGAAGAGGAAGAGGAGGAGGAGGAAGAGGAGGAACTGGAGGACCTTTGGGAGTACGTAGTGAAGGAAAAGGAAGAGAAGCTGATGAAGGAAGGAGATGAGATGGAGATGAAAGTGAAGAGGGCAAACAAAGAAGATCGTGAGAAAGTAAGAGGAGGATAAGGAAAGGCGAAATAATAGAAATTCCAGGAGGAGGAGGAAGAGGAGGAGGAGGAGGAGGAGGAGGAGGAGGAGGAGGAGGAGGAGGAGGAGAAAATGGAGGAGGATATGTTTGGTAGAGGCGGTAATGATTTCTAACAATAACAATCTCTCTCTCTCTCTCTCTCTCTCTCTCTCTCTCTCTCTCTCTCTCTCTCTCTCTCTCTCTCTCTCTCTCTCTCTCTCTCTCTCTCTCTCTCTCTCTCTCTCTCTCTCTCTCTCTCTCTCTCTATGACCTTTCTTCATTCTCCTACTTAGCCCTTCTTTCTCTGTGCCCTTTCTTTTACCTCCTCCTCCTCCTCCTCCTCCTCCTGCTCCTCTTCTTCCTCTTCCTCCTCCTCCTCTTCCTCGCCTGCCTGGGACTCATAAAAATGATCAAGTAATGTAAATAAGGTCTTGCTATCATCACTATAAGAGGAGGAGGAGGAGGAGGAGGAGGAGGAGGAGGAGGAGGAGGAGGAGGAGGAGGAGGAGGAGGAGGAGGCTGGAAACGTTGCGGGAGAAAAGGAAAGGAATATTTTGGAAGAGCAAGTAGATAACGAAAGTGGAAGAGGAGTAGATGTGAAAAAGATAAAGAAAGTAACTTAAGGAAAACAAGTAAGAGAGAGAGAGAGAAGAGAGAGAGAGAGAGAGAGAGAGAGAGAGAGAGAGAGAGAGAGAGAGAGAGAGAGAGAGAGAGAGAGAGAGAGATTGAGGTTGGGTAAGGGAGCACTTTTGGTGTTGCAAGGAGAGAGAGAGAGAGAGAGAGAGAGAGAGAGAGAGAGAGAGAGAGAGAGAGAGAGAGAGAGAGAGAGAGAGAGAGAGAGAGAGAGAGAGAGAGAGACACACACACACACACACACACACACACACACACACACACACACACACACACACACACACACACACACACACACACACACACACACACACACACACACACACACACACACACACACACACACACACACACACACACACTATACAAAAACAAAAACAAAAACTACAGAAATCTTTCCAAATCTTGACAAAATATATATAAATCCATCGCATAAAAAAATT
>NC_059303.1:15583208-15605708 GCF_017591435.1 Portunus trituberculatus | reverse complement strand
TGTGTGTGTGTGTGTGTGTGTGTGTGTGTGTCTGTTGAGGTAAGGGTGAGCAGATAACATCACCCTACAAACACACACACACATATATACACACATACCACACACTTATCAGCCTTTATCGCCATATCATTCATCTTACTCCTATTTGAAGTGCGGTGTCATATGGAGTAGGGCGACAAGATACCTACTGATATGGTTTAAATACTTTACGGGGAGATACTAAAGGAATGAGAGTTAATTAATATCCTTCACTTGACCCTTTCATTGTATTTTCTGTGTTTCTTCTATCTCACTGACACAAGAGAGAAGTTATGGTCTCTATTCTAACGGCATTCTTACTATTTACAACGTACCACATGCAATTCACACATGTATATAGTGTAAATATCAAATCTAATTCACTCCTACACTGTTAACTTCTCTCTCTCTTCATTTAGAAACATTAAACTCGAGTGTACAAGAGAGAGGCTGCGGTTAGTATAGTAAGGAATATTCTTGCTCTATGTACGACGCACCAGATGTACTTTAAGCACTTCCACGGTACAAATATCACACCTTATTCACCTCAACATGTGTAACTTCCCTGCTTTCATTCAAGAACACAACAGTGAAACCCTTGCTATACCGCTCTGCTCCGCCGCGAAGTCCCGCTCTTGGAAGACTCCACAGGCCCAGCTTACTTTAAGGTAACAAGGGAAAAAGGCCAGTAATGAGCGCCACAAGCACCGCAGCCTCAATGAGTCCTCTCCATCAAGTGAGCCCAGCGCGATGCAGACCATTTTTCCTATACAGCCCGAGGGAGGGTCGTGTGGTGAGGTGTTTGGGTGTGTGTGTGGGTGGTAGAGTTACGGTTTTCCGGTGGTGCCTCTGGGTTGGTGTGGGTGTCTTGAGGGGCTATAATAGGCTTTGTTCGGGCCATGACGTAGCCCCGCCAGCCCCCGCGACACCATTACGGGGCGGCATTGTACATTGTTTCTCTCCTCGCGCGCCGCTCGCCATACTCGCCAGAATGAATGTCACTATTTTAGGTCGTTTTCTTTTTCAGTTCTATCCTGGCGGTGGTTTTTCTCTCCAACTTCTTTTATTAAATTGACTGTTTGTTATTTCCCTTTTGTGTTAAAAGTATTTGAAGTTTTTTGTTTTTTTTTTTCTTTTCTCAATTCTTTGCCTGAGGTCAGTCACACGTACCCTCAGAACTACACTTGCCACCCTCTCCATTTTCTTCGTTTCTCTATGAAAAAATTGTGCTTCTATTACCTTGTCTTCTTAGAAAGTTTGGTTTTTATTTTGCGGCAGCTTTGCACTGCAAGTTTTTGAAGTCTCCAGCGGCTGTTTTGCTGCTTTCTTAGAACACGGTAGCGACATCTTCAGCTTTGCGTGGGATCAAAGTGTCTTCTTGGATCTTTCCTTTGTGCTTCCATCCCTTGCTGACAAGACCAAAACACCGGATCAATCTATTTTCAGAGCTATTATAGTCTTTATTTCTTAGGGCAAGTCTGTCAGTGTCTTTGGAACTAAATATTTTGTGTGTTTATAAACTCCTGCTGTGTTTTTTATGATTCAGCCTTGGCAGAACTTTCTTTAGTGAAATGCAACTCTCTTATATTGTTTTGTAACATTTTTTTTTTTATTTATGGGTTAGGATACATTTCTTATTCCCTCTTTTCGTGTGTTGGTGTTGATGGATCATTTGTGTTGTGTGTTTAGTGTTGTAAGTTGCTGGATGTCGCTATGAGATGGTCGTGTGTTTTACATCAGAGGTTTTAAGGAAAGGATTCTTTTGATTAACTGAATCATTATAACTTATTTTTCTTAATGTTATAGAAAGTGATAAGCGTGTCTGTTTATTGTTTTTAAGCTTTATGAAGAAGTGAATAGTCTTGGTTAAATAAAGTAAAAATAATCGACAACATAATACTGATTCAGAAAATTGTCTAAAATCTTTGAATGGATTCAGTTTGATTCACGTGAGGGTAAGTAACAGACTGGATTATTTATTCAGGTTACACGTGATAAAAAGTTCATCGGTATGAGAAAGTGCGTAGTTAAAAAAAAAATTCTCTTCACTTCACTTATGATTTATTTCATTTTGCCAGTGTAAATGGATAGGTTACACACACAAAATGTTTCCACAAAAGTTACACCATATATATATATATATATATATATATATATATATATATATATATATATATATATATATATATATATATATATATATATATATATATATATATATATATATATATATATATATATATATATATATATATATATATATATATATATATATATATATATATATATATATATATATATATATATATATATATATATATATATATATATATATATATATATATATATATATATATATATATATATATATATATATATATATATATATATATATATATATATATATATATATATATATATATACATCACATCCATTCACACACACACACACACACACACACACACACACACACACACACACACACACACACACACACACACACACACACACACACACACACACACACACACACACACACACACACACACACACTTAAGAGAAAAAACAATCAAAACAAAGAACGAGCTAAGGAAAGACAGAAAAAGACTCATTCAAAAACAAATGAAGGAAAAAAAAAACCAAGTCTGCCAGTCAGTGTGATGGAAGACCACGATAATAGCCCTTGCTTTGAATCGAAAATAACCTCAGAGACAAAACAAAAAGGTGGGAAGAAAGAGACAACCGCGCAAGAGCCTGAAGTGAGAAACATAGAGAGAAAAGGCCAGAGAGGGCTGGAGAGAGCTTCCGTGAGGCTTGAGAGAGGGCGGGGGATCTTCCATCAGTCCCTTGCATTCCAATGTATATTTCCAAACTCCACTTTTGGATACACCCGTCAAATCTGGAGACCTGCGGTAATAACCAGGCCGGGCGAGGCCTCCTGGGTATTGCGAGAAAGAAAACGGAAGAAGAGAAGAAATAGGCGATGACGAAGGCGGCGACGAAGGTGACGACGAAGGTGGAATGGAAGGAGGAAGAGATAAAACTGAGGGAGGAAAGGTGGTGGGAGAAGACTGAATATGAGGAACATGAGGATTGAGGTTAGAAAAGATGATAGAGGAGGAATAAGAAGAGGGTTAGGAGAGCAAATGTGGATGATAGGAGTAATAAGACAAGCAGGAGGAAACAAGAAGTCTGAAAGTAAGAAGTAGGAGAAAAGAAACAAGTAAAATGAGGGAGTGATGAAGAGGGGGAATAAGAACAGGGTTGATATAAAGAATTTGAGAGATAGAAACATCAGTAACTCGAAATGACAATGTAAACAAGATTCCTATAGCGATTGACTTCTTGTGATGTCAAAATAGGATGTCAATATTCAATTTGTTTTATATAGGTTTGGATATTTTTTTGAAGTTTTGGTAATTCTGTTGGATTGTAACGCAGGCAAAAGATTATCTCTGGAAATTACATCGCCATTAATTGTTTGAATATATGTGTGTGCGTATTTCAGGGAATTTATTAAGTTATCGTGTTATGTTTGTTATTACGTTTCCTCATTTGAGTCATGTAATTAAATTAGATTTATAAACGCTGCATTTCTGGCGAATGTAAATTAAAGCAATACTCTAATTATAGCCTCGGTTATATATTTAGCCGTAATTGATGCCAGTTCCGATCTGTGTTTTGTACTGCACGTATCCTGTTTGTGTTCTCATTTCCCGCGTGTTGGATGCCAAGTTTGTGGTTTGCGTGTGGAGAGCAAAGCCTGGACGCAAACCCCGCACCTTTATCACATTACACGGCCGCTCCTCGACTCCAGTAAATGGAGGAATTCAGCCAACGCCAATGACTTTTCCTCGCGCTGAAAGAGAACATAAAAACTGATCGGTAGTTGGAAGGGTTTTATTAGAGAGAGAGAAATGTTGACGGGAAAGTTGGAGCCCCGTGAGAGAGGCGACCTTCCATCAGGCTGTCATTTTCTGTTGCTTTCTTTTTTTTCTGATGACATATTTACATGACATTCGGAGCTTTTTTCTGCCTCTCTGGAATGCTAATTTTTCTCTTTTGCCACTCATGGTCGGCACTCGGTATGTACAGTTATGGATTCACTCTTCATGTCTCCTATTTTGTTACTAATATGAGTGTAGTTCATTACCACACGTGTTCTTTTCATTAGTTTTTTTTCACGTTTTCATTATTCCTTCATTTATTTGTTTTCCTAATTTTCAGTCTACATTAACTCTTATTCTTTTTCTATAGGTGTTTTTGGTCACGTTGTTGCCTTGTAGTTTATTTCATCAGATTTTAACCAGTATTTCCTAGTAATTTTTAATCCAAAGCTTCATTTTTTGTCGGTTTTTTTTATTTTTCTTTTGTTTATTCCTTTCTTTTAATCAGCAAACTTATTGTGTACTCAAAATCTCTTTCATTCACGTTTTTTCTGAGTCGTGTACCATTTTTATTTTTTGTCTCTGATACTTCTTATGTATCTAAAATCTTCTAGTATGTCCACTCGTGCTTCGCCAGTCAGTGCTAGAGCTATTCTTCTTTGTTTGATGGTCGATTCTTCAATTTAGTTCACGCATTTCGTCTTTAAAGTCTTTCAGTAAAGCAATTCACAGTCCACTAGCTAGTATTGTAGACATTCTAAGTCCACTCGTGCTTTGCTAGTCAGGTCTATAGCCATTGTTCTTTGTTTGATGTTTTTTTTTTTCTAATTAGTTTACTTGTTTCGCTTTTAAAGTCTTTTAGTAAAGCACTCATTCACACTCCACTAGCTAGTATTGTAGACATTTTCCCTTGTGTGATAGACATTCCATTCAGCCTCCGCCTCGTTGTGTGTTAGTCAGCAGCCCCCTTTGGTAGTCACGGCTCCCTTCAAAAAGTTGGCGGGAAGTCTGACGAATCGTGATGCCACTCGACACTTGGGAGTTGTCTGTCCCTCACTCTTAATCAGCCTCCCTCTCCTCATCAGATTCCAGATTTGGCTCACTTGGCTTTCACTCTTTTAATTGGGTTTTCTTGCTAATCACACAGTCTCTAGTCGCCTCTCGGAAAATCCCTCGGCAAGGCACCCTTTCCTACTTTTTTTTCTGAATCTCCTCTATTTTTTTCTCTCTCCGTTTCTCTCATTCCACAAAACAGTAGCTGCACTTACGACGTACCCTCACTAATTGTAAACTTCACTTTCCAAAATGAGAAATCCCACTCACATTGCCTAGCCCCATTGCTTCACACTTCATAAACTTCCTTCCGAAGCCTCAACCATGACAGCCTTCCTTCCCCATCTCCATTACCTTCTCCACCTCTTTCCACCTCTTCCCCTCATACCAGATTCACCGGCCTTCACTATCTTCCAGAGTTTCTCCCGTGACAACCAGCCAGCGAGCCAGCCAGCCAGCCAACCAGACCACCTCTCTCTCTCCCTCCCATGGCTATTAGCACCTCCCCTTATAACAGAGTCACCCATTTCGAGTATCGGAGTGGACTTGCCCATCAGAAACGCCCCTGCAAGACACCTTCTCCCGAGCGTCCCAAAATGTAATCAGGTTTGCAGGAGAGATTGCCACTCGGAATGATGTTTTTTCCTCACATTTTTTGAAAGACGAAATGGAAGTTAATAAGAGAGAAATTTTCTGCCATTGGAAGTGTCGTGAGAAGTCAAGAGAGATGCCACGGAGGAAAGGAAGGCGAGAGGAGGAAAAAAGTGAGGGGGTAGGGAGGGAAGGGGAAAGTTATAAGGAAGGAGTGAGGAGGGAGAATATCAGAAGACAGAGGTAGGAGGGAGAGAAACAGGACGAGAGAGTGAGGAGGGGAATATTAGAAGATAGAGGGTGAATGGAGGGAGAGAGAGACAGAGAGAGAGTGTGTGTGTGTGTGTGTGTGTGTGTGTGTGTGTGTGTGTGTGTGTGTGTGTGTGTGTGTGTGTGTGTGTGTGTGTGTGTATATCGTGAAAGAAAATGGAATATAGAGTAAAAAATAAAAGGAAAACTTGGAAGGCCTTTTAGAAGTGCAAATAAAAGAGGTTTAAAATAAGATAGAAGAAAATAAAGTAAGAATCACAAGTCAGACGAATGTGGGAAAAAGTTTAGGAGAGGAAAAAAAAATGATGACAAGTGGACAAGAGTGAGAGAAAGAAAGACACGAGTGAAAACTGAACAAAACTTGATACCTAAATAACCAGATCACATTTTCTTTACGGTTTGAGAGAAAAAGGGAGAGAAAGTGCGAAAAAAGAAAACGAGAGTCGATATGAAGAGTCTTGGTGAGAGAAAACATTTGTAGTAACTCTTTTGAAGTCTAAAATGTGCTTTATTTACTCTGCCTTTTGCTATTTCCTTTATATTGATTGTTATTTGAAGTTCATCTCCCAAACACAATTACCAACACTGTCCTCGGCACACTTCACACCTGCAAGTCATAAAAGTCAGTTTTTCAACATTTTTCAACATTTCACTCGTAATAAAATCCATTTCTCCACTTCCACTTGCTTCCAAACACCTTCTGACAGTATAATTCTCCTCCCCACTTTTCCTTTCCTTCTAAAGCCAGTCTCTCTCTCTCTCTCTCTCTCTCTCTCTCTCTCTCTCTCTCTCTCTCTCTCTCTCTCTCTCTCTCTCTCTCTCTCTCTCTCTCTCTCTCTCTCTCTCTCTCTCCATGCATCTCATTTCTCCTCTTTAACTTCTCTCTCTCTCTCTCTCTCTTTCTAACATCTCCACCTATATTCTCTCTCTCTCTCTCTCTTTCTAACATCTCCACCTATATCTCTCTCTCTCTCTCTCTCTCTCTCTCTCTCTCTCTCTCTCTCTCTCTCTCTCTCTCTCTCTCTCTCTCTCTCTCTCTCTCTCTCTCTCTCTCTCTCTCTCTCTCTCTCTCTCTCTCTCTCTCTCTCTCTCTCTCTCTCTCTCTCACACACACCCCTATCTGTCCCATCCCTCGTAGTGTCACTCGGCCGGACACCAAAGGAAGGAACTCGTCACAGCAAAGGAAAAAGCGAGAAGGAAAAATAGTAAGAGGAAAGAGAGACGAAAAGCCTGAACATTTCTCGCCAAATTCTGCAGCCATATGTGAGATCAAGAGTGGGGATGGACGGGGGGGAGGGGGGAAGAGTGGGGAGTCATTTGCATAATGGTGAAGCGTAATGAGGGAAGCGTGAGGGAGAGAGTGAGTGAGTGAAGGAGAGTAAGGGAGGAGGAGGAGGAGGAGGAGGAGGAGGAGGAGGGGTGGTGGGTTGTAAGGAAGGCTTGTTAGCAAGGACTGTGTTGATTCAGCTTTTGGCTTGACGAGGGTTGATGGAAAAACAGGAAATTATTTAAGCTATTTGAGTCAGTTTCTCTCTCTCTCTCTCTCTCTCTCTCTCTCTCTCTCTCTCTCTCTCTCTCTCTCTCTCTCTCTCTCTCTCTCTCTCTCTCTCTCTCTCTCTCTCTCTCTCTCTCTCTCTCTCTCTCTCTCTCTCTCTCTCTCTCTCTCTCTCTCTCTCTCTAGCTACATAATATGTGTTTTAGAAAGACTTTTTGAATGTAAGTAATGTACAAGTCTCTCTCTCTCTCTCTCTCTCTCTCTCTCTCTCTCTCTCTCTCTCTCTCTCTCTCTCTCTCTCTCTCTCTCTCTCTCTCTCTCTCTCTCTCTCTCTCTCTCTCTCTCTCTCTCTCTCTCTCTCTCTCTCTCTCTCTCTCAACTCATTTGTGTTTTAGAAAGACTGTGTTTGAAATTAAATAATATACAAGTCTCTCTCTCTCTCTCTCTCTCTCTCTCTCTCTCTCTCTCTCTCTCTCTCTCTCTCTCTCTCTCTCTCTCTCTCTCTCTCTCTCTCTCTCTCTCTCTCTCTCTCTCTCTCTCTCTCTCTCTCTCTCTCTCTCTCTCTCTCTCTCTCTCTCTCTCTCTCTCTCTCTCCCGGCACCTTCATCAAGCCGGGCTCGGCGACCAAAAGGGCACAACAAGCTACTTACATGGCTTTTTCAGACGTCATTTTTTGTCTTGCCAACTTAATCACCAGACTTTCCCTTGAGGCTTCCTGATGATGATTATGATGGTGGTGGTGGTGGTGGTGGTGAGGTTACTGTTAATTATGTATTCTTTTGGTAAATATTATAGAGGAATTATTATTGGTATTGTTCGTGGTGGTACTCGTGCAGCCAATACTACTGCTGCTGCTACTGCTGTTGCTGCTGCTGCTACTGCTACTGCCACTGCCACTACTACTACTATTACTGCTACCTCTACTACTGCTCCTACTGCTACTGTTAATGCTACTGCTGCTGCTGCTACTACTACTACTACTACTACTGCTACTGCTGCTACTACTGCTACTGCTACTACTACTGCTACTGCTGCTGCTGCTGCTGCTACTGCTGCTGCTGCTACTGCTAACTAACTGCACTGCTACTAATAATAATAATAATAATAATAATAATGGTGGTAGTAGTAGTAGTAGTAGTAGTAGTAGTAGTAATAACAATAGTAATAATAGTAGTAGTAACAATAATGACAATAATAGTAATGATAACGAAAACGATAACAATCCAACTACTACTACTACTACTAATACTTCTAATACTATCACTACCACCACCACCACCACCACCACCACCACCACCACTACTACATCTTATCTGCAATCATCACCACCACTATCAATATCTGTGCATTTCTCAGCATCGTTAATATCATTATCATTATCAGAGTCTTATCATCGTCTCGTATAGATATCAATTTTTTCCTGTCTCATTTTCACTCACTGTCTCACTTTCCTTCACTTTTATTAATATTCCTTTATATTTCTTCACTTTATGTCTCTTTCTCTCATGTTTTTCCTCGTTTCATGTCCACAATAACACTTTTCCTTCTTGACATGTCACTTTCTGTTATTCTCTTATTTTCCCATCCTTCTCTCTCTCTCTCTCTCTCTCTCTCTCTCTCTCTCTCTCTCTCTCTCTCTCTCTCTCTCTCTCTCTCTCTCTCTCTCTCTCTCTCTCTCTCTCTCTCTCTCTCTCTCTCTCTCTCCCTTCCCAATACCCATCCAAGCAGCTGAGCCTCTCTCAAAGTGATGCTCCAGCCTCTCCAATCCATTCACACTTCTTTTCTCTCTCTCTCTCTCTCTCTCTCTCTCTCTCTCTCTCTCTCTCTCTCTCTCTCTCTCTCTCTCTCTCTCTCTCTTTCTCTCTCTGCATTTTTTCTTATATTTCTCTCTCTTTCTCCGTTCCCGATAAATGCAGAAAGGAAGAGAGGGAGGGAGGGAGGGAAGGGAGGAAGGGAAGGTAAGGAGGAAGGGAGAGAAGGAGGGAGGAAGGAAGGAGGGAGAGACGGAGGGAGGAAGGCAGGGAAGGAGGAAGGGAGGAAGGAAGAAAGGGAGGGAGGGAGGAGGAGGAGGAGGAGGAGGAAGGAAGGAGGAAGGAGGAGAGGAGCTAAGTTAGTTTTTGAAGTCACTTCTGAAGATTTTTTTCCGTCTGCGTAAATCGAATTAATGAGAGAGAGAGAGAGAGAGAGAGAGAGAGAGAGAGAGAGAGAGAGAGAGAGAGAGAGAGAGAGAGAGAGAGAGAGAGAGAGAGAGTTTGTAGCACATGGGAGTCTCAAATTATACATACATAAATGCAGACAAACACACACACACACAAAGTAAATACATTAAAAAGAGCAATAACACCAATATGAACGGTTATGATAAACAGTGTTATAATGCCAGAAAGCAATACCACAAAGCTAAGAACAAGCACAATAAACAAAAAAATCCTGTCACGTATAGTATTATGAGAGAGAAAAGTAAAAACTACAAAAAAGAAATAACAAGGGTGAAAAATAAAGAAAATTCCATTGTTGTGAAAAACTGAGAGAAAACAAAAGCAAAGATCCAAAATCATACTGGCAAATATTAAAAGGTGAACAAGGAGGAAACAAGGAGAGTGAACTTAATCTTGAGATATTTTACGACCACTTTAAAGCATTATTAACTATTGATAACGAGGAAATGACACCATTGACTATGAAATTAACCAAGAGAGGAATGTGCCCATATTGAACAACCCTATTACGTCTGAAGAGATAAAACATGCATCAATAAGTTGGAAAATAACAAATCACCAGGTTCTGACAATATCATCAATGAATATATTAAAAGTACTCAAGACCTATTATCCCTCTTTATGTTAAGATGTTTAATAAAATATTGGATGAAGGAGTCTTCCCAATGGAGTGGACCATTGGAGTAATAATACCATTATACAAAAACAAGGGAGACGTCAGAGACGCAAATAACTACCGGGGAATTACCTTGTTAAGCTGTATGGGAAAGTTATTTACATCCATCTTGAACAATCGTTTGAATCAGTATTCTGAAGCGAACCACATCATCAATGAAACACAGGCAGGATTTAGACAAGGATATTCAACCCTGGATCATATGTATTTGCTCAAATGTATTATTGATTTGTTTAAATGGAAAAAGAAAAAATTATTTTGCTTGTTCGTAGATTATAAGAAGGCGTTTGATATGGTGTGGAGGGAAGCATTATGGTTTAAGCTGGTTAGAGATAATGTTAATGGTAAATTGTTACATGTTGTTAAGAGTATGTATAAAATGTTAGATCTTGTGTGATGGTGAATCAAAAATTGTCGGACACATTTTCGTGTAATATGGGGGTAAGGCAGGGAGAAAATTTGTCACCATTGTTATTTGCTTTTTATATTAATGACTTGCAGGACAAACTTCTTGAACTTAATTGTAAATATTTAGATTTTGATAACGAATTTCTTAATATCTATTTGAAATTATTTGTGCTAATGTACGCAGATGATACAGTATTGCTATGTGATAGTGAAGTGAATATGAAACAGGCGCTAACATCTTTGCATAATTATTGTCTAGATTGGAAGTTAAAGGTTAACTGTGACAAAACCAAAATTGTTGTATTTAGTAGAGGACAGGTACAAACAAGTAATTATAATTTTCAATTAGGGAGTGAGACTATTCAGGTTGTTAACGAGTACAAATATTTGGGTGTCTTGTTTAACCACAATGGTAGATTCAGGAAAGGGGAGTTGGCTCTTAAGGAACAGGCAACCAGGGCTCTGTATTCCATCATTGGTACTTCACGTAAATATGACTTGCCAGTTGATATTCAAATAGAACTGTTTAAAACGATGGTTGTACCTGTACTTACATATGGCTGTGAAATATGGGGTGATTGTACTATAAGGGAAATAGAATTACTACATATGAAGTTTTTGAAGCACGTTTTGTATGTACATAGATACACCAGCACAGACATGGTATACGGTGAACTAGGGGTTTACCCTCTTGATATAACTATTAAGTGTAAGATGATAAGTTATTGGTCTAGGTTAGTGACGGGAAAGAACACTAAATTAAGTTATATAATGTATAATTGCTTATTACAGTTATATACGAGCGGTCTGTATTTGTCACCATGGATAGAATACATCAAAAATATTTGTATAGAGTGTGGAATGTCATGGGTGTGGATGGCGCAGACAGTTAGTAACCCTAAATGGTTCAGAAAAGCGATTGAACAAAAATTAAAAGACTTATGGATAAACAAGTGGTACGAAAACATATCAAATAAAGGTATTTGTAATACTTACAAATTATATAAAGAAATTTATGGAATTGAAGAATACCTGCTTAAACTTAATAAAAATAATCGTATAAGTTTGTCAAAGCTTCGCACGGAAATAATAAATTACCAATCATTGTTGGTAGATATAATCAAACAGACAGAGAGGTGCGTTATTGTACTAAATGTAATAATGAATTGATAGGGATGAATACCATGCTTTGTTGATTTGTCAAAATCAAGAAATTCTTCAATTGAGAAATAGATACATACCCGAATATTATAGATTGCAACCAAATAATTTTAAATTTGTCAAGCTGATGCAAAGTGGTAATGTAAACTTGTTAATAAATCTGGCACAGTTTATTAATGCATTGTTGCGAATGTTTAGGTGATACATAAGATTATGTACATATTGAGGGGCTGTGCTCCATACTTTGTAAAAAAGTCTGAGCAATAAATATATTTCTTTCTTTCTTTCTTTCTTTCACACACACACACACACACACACACACACACACACACACACACACACACACACACACACACACACACACACACACACACACACACACACACACACACACACACACACACACACAAACAACCTGACAAACAGCTGCGCAATCAGAGGCAAAGAGAAAAAAAATTGAGATAAACTCCAGACGAGAGAGAGAGAGAGAGAGAGAGAGAGAGAGAGAGAGAGAGAGAGAGAGAGAGAGAGAGAGAGAGAGAGAGAGAGATACAAAGACAGACATAGAGAGCAAAAGAGAACACGCAATATGAAGGATTCGTATATTGATAACATAAAAGCATCGATTATTATTTTTTTGGTCCTGATTCACGAGCTGGTTGGCAATTAACTGAACATTAATCACGCAGCGCTCCCGTGAGAAAAGGGGGAACCATTTAGTATATTTATTTTTTTGCCCCATCAAACACAATTAGTACTTTTTTTTCAGTTTGCTTACCTCGTTTTGCGCTTCGCTGCCTCATGTATAATTCTCAACAGCCAACCAGTTTCGAGATACACTTTCCCCTCAATAGGTAGATTCTCTGTTTTATTTACATATTCTTTTCAACCCGCCTTTGTCAAGTCACCTTGAGCCGGACGCGGTAAACAAGACCAACACGACCGCCAATAAATAGCCCCTTGACTTCCTATTGGCTCTCAGAAGGACGCCAAGTGCTCGTCCACGTTTCTGATTGGTTGTTTGCCGCCGAGGCCGAGAGAGAGAAGCTTATTGGTGAGAGTTCTTGTCGCTTGACTCAGATGAAGGTAATCAGATTGTAAAGGAGGAAGGGCGCTTGGAAGAAGGAGGAGGAGAGGGGGGGGACAGGAAAGGAGGAGTGTGTAGGAGGAAAGAAAGGAGGAAGAGGGGAAGAGAAGAGGGTAGGAAAAGAGGATAAAACGAGGGGAGAATTAGAAAGGGAGTTTGAGGGAAATATCAGAGAGAGAGAGAGAGAGAGAGAGAGAGAGAGAGAGAGAGAGAGAGAGAGAGAGAGGGAGAGACTTAATGCCAGTCGTGTACAAGTGGAGGGAAACAAGATGAGCAGATTGAATCCCACTTTTGCTGAGGAAACTTCTAAACGCTCAGCCTTGAATGATTTTGTACCAATTTCCGACTCAACAACTTGCTATTTTTTTTTTTTTTTTGTGTGTGTGTGTGTGTGTGTGGGTGTAATGCGGCAAAGTTCTTTATTTTACCGTGTTTGTATTTCGTGTTTTATTACGTTATGTGTGAAATGGCATGAATTTGTTCAGTGGTTAGATGATGAAGGGCAGGTCCGGGCTCGTCTGAGTATGGTCTGGTTGAGGCTACGGGTTCATCACTCATTGTGTTGTGTAGTTGTGCTTTCAGTAACGCCAGAATGTGAGGCCGTAGTGGAAAATACCTCTTGTTATGGTCTTCTTTGTCTCTCTCACTGTCACATCGCTCCATTCCTGTCATAGTTTGTCGTGGTATCTCTGTCTCTGTCTCTTTCCCAGTCATTGTCCTCTCATGGTGCTTCCGTCATCATCTTTTGTCACTACACTCGTCACTATAATCTTTGTGTTTCTCTTTCACTGCACACTACAAGCACACAACACCACTGCCGCCACACAGAACCACTACCGTCACACTACACGACATGCCATCACAACACTACCGTCCCAACACCACTGACATCAAACAACACCACTGCCATAACTTAGCACCACTGCCATCACAACTCCACTTTCATAACGCTACACCACTGCCATCACACACCATCATATCCCAGCACACTACACGACTGCCATCACAACACCACTGACATCACACAGCATCACTGCCGTCATAGTACACCACTGCCATCACACAAAACCACTGGCAAAACACAACACCATCTTCCATCACACTACATGACTGCCAACACATCACTGCTGTCATCACACTACACCACTAACAACACCACTGCCATCACACTCCACTACCACACAACTTTATAATACCACACAGCGTCCACTGATGACTAAACATCTCTACCACATCCACCACCACACAAAACTACAACCAAACAATATTTCTAACACAATATAATCTTCCTGTTGACAGTTGACACACACACTCCCTTCACCTCACCACAACACAACACAGCACAACACACCTCTTACCAACCTTCCGTCTCTGTCTTGTTTGCTACACTCAAAACATTTTCAGTTAGTTTATTCTCACTTACATAAAGCTGATCAAGTCACGGCTTTCTCTCCTAAGTATCTCAAGGGCATTCTGAGTTTCATTACATGAATATCTTCCCTTCGAACAGCCGAGAGCAAATCTCCCGCCTGGAAATGTTGCATTAATGTTTATCCAGTTTGTAGCAATATGTACACAGGTCAGTCAGTTTTATCTCTAGTTTTCCAACAATTTGTGCAGGTATGAAAAGGCTTTGTTTTTGAGTTACGACAGAAAAAAAAACACACGAACTCCAGAATTACCTAGTGTAATGTTGGCAAAATTTCGCTTTACTCTCTCTTTCTCCCATTATACATTTCGTACATATTTCTATTTTCTTAGTGTACGTTTAATCTCTCTCTCTCTCTCTCTCTCTCTCTCTCTCTCTCTCTCTCTCTCTCTTCTGATGGGAATGTACCCCGAGGTGTGAATATCGACACGCACATATTAACACTTCCTCTACTCGGCGGGTCTTTGGCTCGGCACCATTGTCATCGTGGACATCCCCAGCGGGCGCGTCGCTTCTAATTAAGAGTGCACTCCTCGCGCACAACTTTGCTAATACCGAAGCACGCCGTCAGGGTTGTCTGTCTGCTTCACCCACACGAGTCTCCAGCTAATACTATTGATGTTCGCTATAGAAAGGCAGAGATATTTGATAGATACGTGGTAAATAGTGAAGCATTGATGTATGTCTGTCTGTGTGTGTGTTAGTTTATTATGAACACTATGTATCCATAATTGTTTCTAATAAAACCTTAATAGAGAAGCATCGGAAATTGTGATGTATTGGTGGTATTGAGCGGATGTTTAGATGTGTGTACTGTATGTCTGATTATTTGTCTGTACTGTGTGTGTTAGTTTACTATTAACACTATGTACCCAGTAGTTTCTAATAAAACCTTAATAGAGAAGCATAGGAAATTGTGATGCATCGGTGGTATTTAGCGGATATTTAGATGTGTGTACTGTACATGCGCTGATTAATGATGATATTGCTATGTTGTAAGTATTGATGTCTTAGTCCTTTGTGTTCCTTAATGGATATATAATGAAGGGATGAGGACTGATTTTTTTTTTTTTTAGCTGTTTAAGGGTATGTATTGTGAGCATCTTTTAATTACGATATAACCACCTGCTCAATATCCTAATCTACTTTTTAAGAGGCTGCATTAATGAACCACCAATATATTAGCTACGAAAGTACATAATTGTCAAGTAATTCCCCGATCAGTGTCAATATCAACACTGCACGAGGGACGTACAAGCAAACCCCAAATCACCAATAGTCTCTCGCCACACAACCCCTCACGCCACCCAACCAATCCATATCACATTAGCAATCAGGAAACTCTCATAAACTCAATTTAGCAGCGCCGTCACTCGATACCACCATTCTCCTTCCTGCTCATTCTCTCCTCGCATCCCTCCTTCCTATTTTTTTATCATTCTTCTCGCAGTATCAGTTCTTCTCCCTCGCCTCCTCTGTTGTACTGGGGCGAATCATTAAGGTAATGTTGGCGACGAGTCGGTGAGTCGGAGTGCCTGTCGCGCTGGAGGGAGGGAGCAAATAATGAGCCGAGAGCTGTGTTAAGACGCGGCCGGCGAGGGGGAGACGAGACCTCAAGGGAGAGACACAGGGGAGTTTAGGGGAGGGTGTCATGGGAGGATGCGGTGGCTGGAGGGTGGGAGGGAAGGCCAGGGGTGGAAATAACGACCGTAAAAAGGGAAGGAAACCCCGCAGGGATAGGGAGAGGGAAGGAGGGAGGTGTTTGGGAAAAAAAGGAAAGACAAGGGTCACTGAAGAGGGATGACATGAGAGTGAGAGAGAGAGAGAGAGAGAGAGAGAGAGAGAGAGAGAGAGAGAGAGAGAGAGAGAGAGAGAGAGAGAGAGAGAGAGAGAGGGAGAGAGAGACGAGAGAGACCTCCTGGGGAATAGAACACCACTGAATGGACAATGAGAGCCCCAGGAGAGAGAGAGAGAGAGAGAGAGAGAGAGAGAGAGAGAGAGAGAGATAAAGTTAGGGGAGGGTACAGGACGGAGTTGACCCTGAAATGCGAAAACGAAAGAGGGAAAAACGAAACACAATAATAAAAAAAAGGAAGAAGGGAAAGGGGAATGAAAAACGAACAAAAAACACCAGAAAAAAAAACGAAAATAAAAGTTGCACGGAGTAATAGATGACACACACACACACACACACACACACACACACACACACACACACACACACACACACACACACACACACACACACACACACACACACACACACACACACACACGGTTTAAGTGAAAGCAAACACGTCGAAATGAGAGAAAATTAGACATGATATAACATTTTCCTCTTTTCTCTCTCTCTCTCTCTCTCTCTCTCTCTCTCTCTCTCTCTCTCTCTCTCTCTCTCTCTCTCTCTCTCTCTCTCTCTCTCTCTCTCTATTTTTTCTCTCTTCATCTCTCTATCTCTCCTTCTATTCTGTTATTTTACCTTTTTACACTTTATCCTTCCATATTTTTTTTTCCTTCTTTCCTTCCTTCCTTCCTTCCTTCCTTTCTTCCTTCCTCCCTTCCTTCCTTCCTTCCTTCCTTTCTTATTTACTTGCTGCCATCCTCCTTTTTTTCTCTCTTTTCCTTTCTCTATCCACTCTCCCATCCCCCTCTCCCTCTCCCTCTGCCTCTTCTTCCCTCCCTCCCTCCCTCCCTCCCTCCCTCCATGACAAAGACCCCCAGAAAAGGCGACGCAGGAGGAAGAAGAGGAGGAGGAAGATGAATGCCATGTGGTTTTCTTTTTCATGGGGGAAACTTTACTAATTATTCTTTGTTTGCATTAAATTAATCAGTAAAAATTAATCCTCGTGAAGACTTGTTTTGGATGCATGGGAATGGAAAAAAGAGGGAGGGAAAAGTAGGAAGGAAAGGAGAAACTTGGGGGAATGAAGGAAAGAGGCGAAAGAATAGTTGGAGAGAAGGAGGATAGAAGGAAGGAAAGAAGGAACTGGAGGGAATGAAGGAAAGGGAAGATAGAAAGGAATAGGTGGAGAGAATGAAAGTAAAACGGAGGAAAGGAGGAGCTGGAGAGAATAAAGGAAAAGGCAGATAGAAAGGAATAGGTGAAGAAAATGAAGGTAGAAGAGAGAGGAAAGGTAGGGAAGAAAAGAGGAAAAATTTGCTTGTTTCGTGCAGTTGAGTGAAAGGACAGGAGGAAAAAAGAGGAAATGAAGGAAAGGGGAAATAGAAGCAATGGGTGGAAAGAATGGAGTTAGAAGAGAGAGGAAAGGTAGAGAGGAAAAGAGAGAAAATTAGCTTGTTTTGTGCAGTTGAGTGAAAGGAAAGGAGGAAATGAAGGAAAAAGGAAAATAGAAAGAATGGATGGAGAGATTGGAGGTAGAAGGAAGAGAAGGTATGGAGGAACGGAGGGAAATTAAGCTTGTTTCCTCCAGTTGAGTGAAATATTTTGGCTCTGCGATGGATTTGGTATATGGAAAATAAAGGAAAATGGAAGAGCACCTTTAGGGAAAATATTTGCAAGAAAAGTTAGAGGAAAACAAACTTAATTCCTTTAGTCCCAGGAAAATTTTTGGATCTGGTATCAGGAAAAGAAAAAAAATAACAGGAAAACGGAAAATATTTAGTGTCAGGGAAAACTGGGAAGTAACGATGCGGAAGGAAAATGTAGAGGGAAAAATTTCTCAGAGATGTGTGGGAGAATTGGGGAAAATTTAGGTGGGGGGAGAAGGTTGTGGGGTGAGTGAGTTAGCCATATCATGTGGGAAGCGATTTCTTGATCGAATTCCAATAATGGAGACCAAATGGGCCCTGGGGAGCTGCAGGTGTTTGGGCGTGGGTACGTGTGTGTGTGTGTGTGTGTGTGTGTGTGTGTGTGTGTGTGTGTGTGTGTGTGTGTGTGTGGTTTTGTTACTATCACATGTTTCTCCTCAATTGTACTACTGATAATAGTAATGGTAGTTAAAGTAGAAGTTGTAGTAGCATTGCAGTGGTAGTAGGAACAGTAGTAGAAGTAGCAGTAGTAGTAAAAATTATAGTAGTGGTAGTAATAGTAGTAGAAGTAGTAGTAGTAGTAGTAGTAGTAATAGTAGTAATAGTGGTTGTAGTAGTAGTAGTAGTAACAATGGAAGTAGTAGTAGTGGAAGTAGTAGTAGTAGTAGTAGTAGTAGTAGTAGTAGTTGTAGGAGGAGGAGTACTAGTAGTAGTAGTAGTAGTAGAAGTAATAGTAGTAGTAACAGTAATAGCAATACCAGTAGATTTTTATTACTGTTTTTTTTTACTTCTCATTAATCATTTATTTTCCTTCGTCCTCTTCCTCCTCCTCCTCCTCCTCCTCCTCCTCCTCCTCCTCCTCCTCCTCCTCCTCCTCCTCCTCCTCCTCCTCCTCCTCCTCCTCCTCCTCCTCCAGTACATTAGCGTTGTTTATGAAGGCAGACCAGTGGTGATGGAAGACATTGGCAGTCCCTTTAATTAGCTTTTTTACAACTTCTTTCCCTTCTCTTCTCTCCCTTTTCTGCATCACAATCCACCCACGCCTTCCACCTTCACAGACTCGCCACTGTACCCTCCTTCGTTCTCTTTCCTTCATCTTCATCCCTCTACACATTCTCACCCACGCACTCTACCGTTCCTTTCTTCTTCCCTTTCGTCCTTCCGTTCCCGTCCTTCCCTCGCCGTCAGGAGTTGCATGGAGGCAGTAATTGTCTTGAAGAACTAGTTTACAGTCGTGTTGCTTTTTGTGAATCAAAATTAGGATGGAAAATTAATTAGCCACTTGGAGGAGAAGGAAAAGCAGAAGCAAACTAGCGAGAGAGGGAGAGAGGGAGGGAGGAATTTAAGTAGTATTAATAACACATATGATACACAAGGAAGAGAAGGAAGGGAGCGATAATGAATATAACAAGAGAGGGAAAGGAGAACTAGAAACTGAAGTGAAGGTGTAAAATAGAAAAAGATTTGTAGAAGATGAGGACAAAAATATGGTTTGTTAGAAGAAGGAGGAGGAAAATATAGATGGAGGAAATAAGAGAATGTACGTATAAGGAGAAGGAAGAGGAGAAACATACTAAAGAAAGGAGAAAAATATAAATGATGGAAGATGAAAAATAGAAATAAGTTATAAGAAAGTAAAGAGGAAGATAGAGAACAATAAGAATAAATGTGACATTAGAAGAACAGACAAACCAAACAACATAAAGAAGGAAATATAGAAAGAGGTAAACAACTAAACAGATATGAAAACGAAGAAGAGGAGAAGAAGAGGAGGAAGAGGAATAAAAACAAGAGGAGGAGGAAGTGAGATGGCGACAGGTCAACATATGAAATTTATATAAGAAAGACATATAAAAACGCAAAAAGAACAACAAAAAAGAACAACATGAAAAGACGAAGACGAGGAAGAAGAAGAAGAAGAAGAAGAAGAAGAAGAAGAAGAAGAAGAAGAAGAAGAAGAAGAAGAAGAAGAAGAAGAAGAAAACAGGAAATGATGAAGAAGAAGAAGAATGAAGAAAAAGAAGAATGAAGAAGAAGAAGAAGAAGAAGAAGAAGAAGAAGAAGTAAAATCAGAAAATGATGAAAATAATGAAGGAAAAAAAATGAGGAGGAAGAAAATGAGAAAAAAGAAGAGGAGGAGGAGAAGAAGGAAGAGGAAGAGGAAGAGGAAGAGGAAAAGGTGAGGTGATGAGAGGTCGACATATGACGTCTATATTTTCCCTTGAGTTTGAGGCATGGGAAAAAAAAATAAAAAAAGCGGCCCTTCCTGAAACTCCCGAGGGAAACCAAGCGTCCCCTCTCAAAGCTGGAGCTGAGGGAAAATTGTCGAGTAATTACGTAGTTTAGAAGCCTGCGAGGAGCCGCCTACGGGAGAGCCACACGCCGAGGAACAGAAAAAAACGAGGCGGAGAACCACTAAGAGGATGAAGTAAGAAGAGGCACAACATACAAGGACATTCACTGAAAAAGAGATGGTGACGAAGACAGACAGAGAGAGAGAGAGAGAGAGAGAGAGAGAGAGAGAGAGCCACAAGAAGAGTTTTAAGCGGCTTAGGAGAATGAAAGGGAGGATGACGACGGGGAAATAAGAAAAGGAGGAGAGAGAAAAGGAATTATACTAAGATTGGAAGACAGAGACGGGAACAAAACAGGTGAACGATGAAGAAAACGGGAAGAGGGAAAAGGAGAGGCGGAAAATTTTGAAGAGAAACTAAAATAAAATGAAGAACGAAAAGAAAAATGGGTTAAAACATTTGGATGAGAGAAAACTTATGAAGAAATTAGATAAATAGGTTTAGTTTACAAACGATGACTAATAAAGAGGGGAAAAGGAAGGAAAGAAGGGAAAGAGGAGGGATAGAATGGAGATGAGAGGACTGGAGGGAAGTAATGGGGTAAGTGAGAGGTTTGGAGAGTCTTTGCTTCAACGGGGAGAGGCAGAAAGGAGGAAATAAAGCAGCCTGAGGAGGAAAGAGAGAAAGGAGAGGAAAGAAAGAGAAGTGGTATGTAAGGTGGGGAGGTAATTAGATAAACACACACACACACACACACACACACACACACACACACACACACACACACACACACACACACACACACACACACACACATACACACACGTATATATGATTTTGTATGTAGTGGCGTTATGATAATATACATAAAAAGATCAGAAAGAAAAATATAACCCCTTCAGTATCATGACGGGTTTTCACATTCATTCTGCTAACTATTTGGTGATTTGTACAGTTTCAGAAACTCTTGTGGGGGATTAAAACAGTGAAGACTCTTACCACTAATCTTTTGACCTCTATAGACTCTTCTAATGTCAATAAAATGGTCTAATCGTACAGAAATCTCAAGGTAAAAATGTTCCAGTGTTGAAGAGATTAATAGTTAGCGATACATCTTTTGCCTTTTTAATCATCAAGTTAAAATCTTTCCTCTCTGGATTATTGAGGAGGAAAAATAGAAAATAGCCGCCATTACACCGAGTCATATAATATCAATACACGAGGAGAGGAGGCGGCCGGTGCAACACATTAAGCGGACTCTCCTTGGCGTTTGTGGTTCTCATAGGCACTTAATGGAGCTTTATGGCTTTAATATCCGGACCCCGTGTGCTACCTGACGGCTTGCTACTCTCTACTCTTTCCCGATACGCTTGCTTTTCGCGTCTTCTGGAGTATATCGCCTTTGGAAAGATTACGCAGAACTGTAAGAAACTAAAGGTGGAAATCATTAAGCTTACGCGTGGATACATGTCTATACCTATCTACCTATTTATGAATTCGTCTAATCTTCCTTTAAAGCTCTGTAATGATGCAGTATTAGACCAGATTACTGAATCCATTCCATTCATCCACCGTTCTATTTGAAAATAACTTCCTCCGTATTTCCTTTTTTTTTTCTTTTACGTGTAACTTGTTTAAAAACTTAACCCTTATTTACTTCAAGTTTGAGGCTATTATATTTTTTTTCTATCCTAAAGTCTAGTACTGAAAATTTTTCTTAACCTCTTCTATACTGGAAGGCATTTCTACCTTGAGATTTGTGTACAATTAGACCATTTTATTGACATTAAGAAGGGTCTATGGAGGTCAGAAGGTAAATAGCCAGAGTCTTCACTATATTAATTCTCCATATAAGTTTCTGAAGTTGTATAAAATCACCATATAGTTAAGAAATTAATATAGAAACGAGTCATGGTACTGAAGGGGTTAAAAGTCAAGTACCTGAACGAAAATTAGTGAACGTCCCATTGTATCAACCTACACCATTTAGAAACCACATGTTTTATATCACTTTCTCACTGTCTTTCAGACAAACCCATAATTTTTCATTCCATCCTGATTAGTGATGCGGAGAAATCTACATAAGCCGCCGTGTGTACAGTGGAACAATGCGTGCTTTGGGGTCCGAGGGGTCTCTAAGCGCACGGGTTCGAATCCTGTCCACGGTCCGAGTGTAGGTTGGGCTTCCTCACTCGGGGCAATAGTTTCCTAGACGGTGGGCTTTAGGATAGGAGGTACCCCGAAAAAGTATCTCTTTAGCCCATAAATTCCCGTGAAAAGCCCACATGGTATAAATAAAAAAAATGATAAAGCCACCTTAGTTATATCTCTTTAAGGAGGTTGTGTCTTTCTAACACTGCCCTTACAAAACCACATCACGTTTTGCTCACCGATAGATAAAGAGGTAAACGCCATTAACTTC
>NC_059303.1:15568208-15578208 GCF_017591435.1 Portunus trituberculatus | reverse complement strand
TCATTCTTTCGTCTTGTCCTTTCCTTTCTCTTCTACGTCTAAGATAGAGACCTAAAAGGGTATTGCAGCCCATCATCTTTTCCTTATTTCCCTTTTTTCCTGTTTATTTCCCTCTTCTATGTGGAATGAAGAGAAAAGAGGGAAACTATTATAGGAAAATAGGAGGAAAATTGTTATTGTTTTAGAGAAGAGAAATGATTTGGTCTTTTCCTCCTCTTGGTTATTTTTCTTTGATTTTTTTTTTTTTTTTTTTATTGGGCACAGCGATGAAGGGAATATGTTACTGAAAGGAAAGTAGAGAGCAGGAAATTGTTTAAGAAAGAAGGAGTTTGAGTAGGAGAAAATAGTATTGGAAAAAAAGATAGAGTAGGAAATTGTTTAAGAAAGGAGTTTGTGTAGGTAAATATTGTTGAAAGAAAGATAGAGAGTAGAAAATTGCTTAAGAAGGAAAATGCTATTGAAAAGAAAGGCAGAAAGTAGGAAATTGTTTAAGAAGGAGGAGTTTGTGTACCTTTTTCTTTTTCAATTTCCTTTTTTTCCCTCTCTCCCTTCCCCCCCTTCATTAGCTTTGCATGGGGCGCAGGCTTGGGTAATATTGTGGTAGAAAAAGAAAAGTAACGTAAACAACAGAAAAATATACCTTCTCTACCTTTCTCTCTCTTTCTCTCTGTCTATTCCCTATTTTTCCTGTGTTTTCCTCTCCTTCTCCAGGCGTAGGTAAACATAAGGGGAAATATGATGGAAAGTGAAAATGAAGGAGGAATGATGGTGAATAGTTTATGAAGGGGGAAATAACAAAAATGCTAACAATCTACCTTTTCCTCACCTTTCCCCCACTGTCCCCATCCTCTTGCGCCTGTGAGTGTGAAAAAGTAACTCCCTCCTACACTGAAATAGGAAAGAATGAAGACTTTTCACGACTTTTTAATGACTTTTTATTGTAAACTGTTTTGTGTCCTCTCTCCACTAAAACAGATAATACATTTTGGTCAAATAAAGGAATATAGTCATATATTAAGAGGCTTATGCTGGATAAAGATATATATAGTTTTTTTTAACGCCTTTTTAGCTACTTTTTATGTGGTAAACTGTTTTGTGTCCTCTTCTCACTAAGTTAGACAATATATTTTAGTGTAATAATGTAATAAACTTGTATATTGACTAGCTTATGCTGGATAAAGAAATATGTGCTTTTTTTAACGCCTTTTCAACTCATTTTTTTGTGGTAAACTTTTTTTGTCTCCTCTCTTCACTAAACTAGAGAATACATTTTGGTGTAATAATGTAATGAACTCGTAAAATGAATAGCTAATGATGAATAGAAAATATATTTTTTTCAATGATTCTAATGATTTTTTTTTTTTTATGGTAAACTGCTTCGTCTCCTCTCTTCACTAAACTGTAGAATAAAATTTTGGTCTAATATTAACAAACTGGATTAAGGAATATATACTTTTTTTACATGACTCATCTCCATAAAGACTTGCGTTGGTAAAGTCTATATGAACCATTGAGTTGCAACTACGACTTTACTTTACGACTTTACTTTAGTGTGTCTACTATATAAAAATGTCCTTGTGTCTTTTATACCATGTTTAAAGTATTTTCTTACATATAATTTCATGTGTGTGTGTGTGTGTGTGTGTGTGTGTGTGTGTGTGTGTGTGTGTGTGTGTGTGTGTGTGTGTGTGTGTGTGTGTGTGTGTGTGTGAGTGTGAGTGTGTGTGTGAGTGTGTGTTAACCCAGTTTGATTATTTTTCTTTCTTTCACTGTTTAAAAGGAACATGATAGGATAGCAAAAGGTTAGAGAGAGAGAGAGAGAGAGAGAGAGAGAGAGAGAGAGAGAGAGAGAGAAAGCTTTAGGTAAATTATCACCAACGTGGAGACATTAATCAGGTCACAAATCCGAGACCTGCAAGAATAGACCCAAGCAACTCTCTCTCTCTCTCTCTCTCTCTCTCTCTCTCTCTCTCTCTCTCTCTCTCTCTCTCTCTCTCTCTCTCTCCGCCACACACCTCTAAATCCGTAATCTCCACTCGTTAATGTCTCAGGAATTATCGTGGTAATCAGAAAGCCCCTGTTATTATCCCACACATTTGCGTCTCCAGGCATTTACGACCCCCGGGATCCGACACAGCGGGAATCTCGGTATATTTTTGTATATTCTTGGCTTATGTTATCTTTATTTTTTGTGCCTATCCTTCTGGTTTTTGTGCAATGAGATATTTTTTTTTTGTGTGTTTTTTTTCATTTCTTTATATTTTGATTTATTTATTTCGTGACTGCCTGCTTTGTGTGTGTGTGTGTGTGTGTGTGTGTGTGTGTGTGTGTGTGTGTGTGTGTGTGTGTGTGTGTGTGTGTGTGTGTGTGTGTGTGTGTGTGTGTGTGTGTGTGTGTGAGGGAGGGAGGAGCAGGACAAGCAAAGTAGGTTTGGGAGAGAGATAAAGCAGGAGGAGGAGGAGGAGGAGGAAGAGGAAGAGGAAGAGGAAGAGGAAGAGGAAGAGGAGGAGGAGGAGGAGGAGGAGGTGGAGGAGGAGGAGGAGGAACACGAGGAGGAGGATAAACTACCATTATGAATACAAATGGTCGAGGTAGGACGCCCCGGCTATAAATACTGTGTCACTGGTTCTCGCTATATATCTTCATTCACGTTTGGAAATCCTGCTTGCCTTATAATACTGGTCACAAATCCACCAACGGTAAGGACAACATTGAGAGTAATTATAATATTTTTACTACTTTTTTACTGGATCTTCTTCTCCAACTACTACTACTACTACTACTACTACTACTACTACTACTACTACTACTACTACTACTACTACTACTACTACTACTACTACTACTACTTATTTTTATGATAACGATAACAAAAATAGTAATGAAGGTTTTGAGCGTCTTCACAAGAGTATTGGTAAATTTGTGTTATTTTTTAGTATTATAAGTCTATTTTTATTTATTTATTTATTTTTTTTTTTACTTTTTACAAACGCAAAATACCATTAGTGCTCCCTTGCGAACATAACTCACGGCGAAGGAAGCGAGCGGTGCTGAGAGTGGCTTGGAAAGTATATATATAAGCGATTACATTAACACATTTCTCCGATCACTATAATTCTCCAGTGCTTTGATATTCCTCAAAGATGGAGTGCTCTTGGTTTCACGTTATTTCTTGCCGTAATGAGCTACAAACGATTCTCGAGGGCCATAGCTGGGTCCTTGGAGAGCAATACGTGTTCCGAGGCACCGCATCACCACGGAGGCCTGCCCCGAGGAGAGAGGCAGCAGCTGGTACCCTCAGGAGCCCCCAGAGTTCATCATCATTACAGCTTCGCCCTGATACAACTTTTCCGCAAGTTCCCTCGTTACCATGTCGTATTTTCTCTGCACAAATTATTCCTGCAGGGCCAGTCTTACACCGGCACGGGGAGTTATCACTAAAGTTCTTAATTAATTCTTCCACTTAGCCTCTCGTAGATTCCTTCCTGGATTCGCTCCATCCTCCCTCGTTTTGTTACAGAATCCCTTAGACACAGACACGTTGTTTAGTAGTCGTCTTAATACTCGCCAGACACTAAGAAGAAGTGATGACGGGGATTTGTGCTGGCGAATATAAGAGGTTGTTGATGGATTGTACTCACCGTGAGCCGGGAGGGAGGCGTGCAGGAGGCTCAGAAGGCAGAAAGTAGAGAGCTTCATCACTGTCACCTGGTGGAGGCCGCGTGGCTTCTCCCGCGTCCCTCAGCAGCTGGTCACACGAGGCCTCGCAGACAATGTTCGATATTCGCCTTTGTTCTTCCCTGCACTTAGGAGCAACAGGTGGCTGGCAGCTGACTCAAGACAGAGGCTCGCTAGGCTAGGCAGGCTCTGCTGAGTGTGATGCTGAGGCATTTATCCCATGACAGATTGCTGTCTTCACACACTTCCAGTTAGTAATTCCTCACAAAGTTTGCAATCTTAGCGGCAAGAGTTAGGGGCGATGAGCTGCGTTCCTGCACATTACCTGTGTCACTCAGAGCGACAGAAGCAACAGCAGCAGCAGTGTGTCCGTGCCTCACACCTGCCTACACCTGCCTGGAAGCACTGGCACCACGCACACCTGCCTCAGCCACTCGACCACGTGTTCCGCCGCACCTTTGACAAACCAAAACAAAACCAGACAAACGACACAACATTTACATCTCAGTCTGCTCCCGCCTCTTAGTAATCCTCAGGAAGAAGCGGAGCACTGCAGGGCCTTCCTCCTCCTGGCGGCGTGGCTCCCTACTCCCTGTGGGTCACTTGGCTAACAGAAAACGGAGTGGCGCGGCGAGTGTGTGGACCCTGGCGCGGCCCACCCGAGTCTGCTGCCTTAGACTGATCGCCAGCCAGCCTCACCGTTCCCATTCCCACCAGCCTCCACGCAAAACCTCGGCGGCGCGGGAATCACGGAAGTCACGCGACCTCCACTTCGGCGTGCTCCTGGTGGGGGGGGGGAGGAGGGAGGGGCGAGGAGAGAGGGTTTAATGTCTCTGTGCTTCTTCTGAGTTTGTTGTTGTGTTGTTTTTATTTTCTTGTGTTTGTTTTGCGGTGAAATAAGTCTTGGTGGTGGATTTTTCTTGCCTGTCTTGTTTTTTTTTTTTTGTTCCACTTTCTCTCTTCAGCTTTCGACACTTATTAGTCTTCTCTCCTTCCTTCTTCTCTTTCTTCCTTGCTTCCTTCCTTCCTTCCTTCCTTCCTTCCTTTTTTTCTTTCTTTTTTCTTTCTTTCTTTCTTCGTTATTTCATTCCGCTTGGTACTATCGCCATTATTTGTCTTTCATCTTTGTTTTTTTTCCTATTTTCAATGTTTGTCCATCTCCTCCTCCTCCTCCTCCTCCTCCTCCTCTCCTCCTCCTCCTCCTCCTCCTCCTCCTCTCCTCCTCCTCCTCCTCCTCCTCCTCCTCCTCCTCCTCCTCCTCCTCCTCCTCCTCCTCCTCCTCCTCCACCTCCTCCTCCTCCTCTTTCCCATCAACACTCTCCGTAGATTAATCACCCGAGCAACTTAATAAGACCTAAAAATCTGTTGCTGTTTTGAAATCCTTTGTCCTCCTCCTCCTCCTCCTCCTCCTCCTCCTCCTCCTCCTCCTCCTCCTCCTCCTCCTCCTCCTCCTCCTCCTCCTCTTCTTCCTCCTCCTCCTCCTCCTCCTCCTCCTCATCTTCATCCTCATCCTTCTCTTCTTCATCTTCTCCTCCTGTAAAAAAGTAGGAACAGCCAAGAAGGATTGGCAGGGGCGTGTTGTGACAGGGAAGGAACACAGCGAAGTATTTCCCCTCCGAGACAAATGCTTTGGGTTGAAGGCTGCGGTGAGAATGTAAATACGTATATGTGGCAAAGAGAATCCCTGGAGAGACACACACACTTTCTCCTTTTCCCTCCTTACACAGCTTTCTCCTCCTCCTCCTCCTCCTCCTCTCCTCCTCCTCCTCCTCCTCCTCCTCCTGCTCCTCTTCTTCCTTTTTTTTTATTTTTCTCCCTCTTTTTAGTGTCCTTATTCATTACTTCTTTAAATCTCCTTCTTTTCCTTTTTCTTTCTTCTCTCTATTTCATACACAGCTTTCTCCTCTACCTCCTCCTCCTCCTCCTCCTCCTCTTTTTATATATTTCTCTTTCTCATTTATAGCATGCTCTTATTTTTTACTTCTTTAAATCTCCTCCTGGTCTTCTCCTCTTCTTTCTTCTCTCAAGCTTTCTCCTCCTCCTCCTCCTCCTCTTCCTCTTCCTCTTCCTCTTCCTCTTCCTCTTCCTCCTCCTTCTCCTCCTTTCTTTATTTATGTTTCTTTTTCTACAATGCTCTCATTTTTTACTTCTTTGAATTTTCTCCTGCTCTTCCTCTTCTTCTTTCTTCTTCTTTTCCTCTATCTCATACACAGCTTTCTCCTCTTCCTCCTCCTCCTCCTCCTCCTCCTCTTCCTCCTCCTTTTTTTATTTTTCTTTCTCTTTCTACGATATTCTCATTCTTTACTTCTTTAAATCTCCTTCTCCTCTTCCTCTTCTTCAATTTCCATCTCTCTTATTTCATGTACTCCTCTCTTTTTCTTCTCTCTTCTCTCTCTCTTGGTCCTGTTTACCTTTCTCTTGCTCATAACTCTTTCTCATTTTTCTTATTTTTCTTCCTCCTCCTTTTCCTTCTTTTCTTCCATTTTTCCTTTAGGGCTTGTTTTTTATTTGTTTCTTCCTTGCTTTATCATTTTTTTACTATTTCCTCTATTCCATCTTCTTGATTTATCCTCTTTTTGGCGTTTATCATTAAATTCGTCGGTTTCTTTTTCCTCCTCCTCCTCCTCCTCCTCCTCCTCCTCCTCCTCCTCCTTCTCCTTCTCCTTATCGTCCTTCTTCTTCTCTTCATGCTTCTCTTTTTCTTTCTACTTTTTTCTCTTCGTCTACCACCACCTCCTCTTCCTCCTCCTGCTCCTCCTCCTTCTCCTTCTCCTTCACCTTCTTTTCCTCTCCTCCTCCTCCTCCTCCTCCTCCTCCTCCTCCCTTTCTCTATGTCGTATAACACCTACATTCTCTCTCTCTCTCTCTCTCTCTCTCTCTCTCTCTCTCTCTCTCTCTCTCTCTCTCTCTCTCTCTCTCTCTCTCTCTCTCTCTCTCTCTCTCTCTCTCTCTCTCTCTCTCTCTCTCTCTCTCTCTCTCTCACCCGTTTTATTTGTTTGTATCTTTCCATTTCCTGTCCTTTCATCCCCGCCCACTCTTTCCTTCCCTTTCTTCCCCTTTCACTCCCTTAAAGTTTCCCTCCTTCTCATCTTTCCTGTGTTGCTTTTCTTCGCCTTTTTGTGTCGTCATTTTTTTATTAACTTCTTCAAAATCCTAGCAATGACATTTTCTAGCCACAGTTGACGTACGCCTTGCTAATGAGTTCCCCGGAGAGTGAGTCGGCCTAGCTTTATCCTCTCTCTCTCTCTCTCTCTCTCTCTCTCTCTCTGAAACTCGTTTTTTTCCTCCTATTATTACTACTTCTATTTCTTCATCCGGTTCTTCTTTTTTTCCTTTTTGTCTTATTCCTTCTCTTCCAACTACTTCTTCTCTACTTTCTCCTGTTTCTGTCTTTCTTCCTTCGTTTCTCTTCTTCATTTTCTTTCTATTTCTCTTCTTTTTCCTCTATTTCTTCCTCCTTTAAGTCTAATTGTTTGTCTGGTTATCCTTTTGATTAATTCCGACTTTTCCATTCACTTTTATTCCCTTATCCTCCTTCTTTCTCTCATTTTTGGTTTCCTCTTTATCCCCTCTTATTTATACTACTACTACTTACTACTGCTACTTTTTTTTTTTATGGTAAGGCCTATAGCGCCTGTAGGCACACTTGAAGAGTGTATGGGAAGCGCTGTTCAGCTTCCGCCCATTAGTGGCGCAGGCAATTTTATTTATAGTGGTACCCATATCACCGACCAAGCTCATCTTTAGTGTAACCACCTGGGTATCATGGTGATATGTAGGTAACTTTAAACCACTCGACAAATGGCAAAGTGTTTTAAGGCTGTACGTGGTGGGATTCGAACCTACGCGTGGACGTCTGCCCGATCCCACGCTCACCACCTTATCCACTATTCCACCGCCTCCCTACTACTACTACTACTACTACTACTACTACTACTACTACTACTACTACTACTACTACTACTACTACTACTACTACTACTACTACTACTACTACTACTACTACTACTACCACCACCACTAATTCCTTTCCTTGAAATAACTAACCCAACAACACCCTCCTTTACCCTTTTCTCTTCCTCCTCCTCCTCCTCCTCTTCCATCGTATTATATCCTTCCTTCCATGATTTCCTCCACCCCGCCTTTTCCTCCTCATCAATTACTCTTTCCTTGAAGTGATAAACTAATCAATCAGTCAGCCCATGCTCTCCTCCTCTCCCTCCCAGTTTCTCTCTCACATTCTCCCTTCCACTGACCCTTCCCTTCTTGAAAATTTTCCCTCCCTTGTGCCGTTCCTTCCTTCTCTTTCCATTTGACCTCTCCATTACCATCTGTTTTTGCCCACATTCAAAAACGCAGGGACGACTCGGCAGGTTCTCAAGAATTCCTCCTTTCCATTTCATAGACATTGGGTTAATCTGTCACTTGAAGGGCAAAAACACCCTTGCAAAATAAACTAGTGTAGCTTGAATTGGATTTTTTTAGAACCCTCAAGTCTCTCTCAATTAAATCTTACTCTTCCTACCCTACCCGTCTCAATTCTCCCAGAAGAGATGATTAGCCAGGTTCTCAAGACTGTTCCTTCTTTCCATAACGTAGAAATTTCGTTAATCTCTCACTTGAATCACAAAAACACCCTCGAAATGTAAACTCGTGTAGCCTCAACTCGGGTCTTTTGAGAACATAGATGTGAGGTAGACGTGTTTCATAATCCTCAGACTCACTCCTGTTCTGTCTGACTCGCTCCTCCCTGCGTCCCGGCCCCGCTCCTCCTGCAGTGTATAAATGAAGCAGTAAGAGGCTTGTGGGCGCCCGGCAGCTGCCTGTGGGATAAACACGCACCGCCCGGAGAGACATTACCAAAGGAGCCCGTTAATCACTTTTGCCTGGCGTCTTGCTATGGCCTCGTGCTTCTCTTCGCCTCCTCTCTCTCTCTCTCTCTCTCTCTCTCTCTCTCTCTCTCTCTCTCTCTCTCTCTCTCTCTCTCTCTCTCTCTCTCTCTCTCTCTCTCTCTCTCTCTCTCTCTCTCTCTCTCTCTCTCTCTCTCTCTCTCTCTCTCTCTCTCTCTCTCTCTCTCTCTCTCCTTTACTCTGCTTTCTCCTGATCCCAAGTTCTCTTTCGTGCGGTGCCAAACGAAAAGACTCTGACTGTTGAACCCAATTATGTTACGTGGTTTTGGTAGTCAATAAACGAATAAGAGCAAAAATGGAGCTTGTCTTTAAAGAATATATGGTGAATTGAGATGGAGAATCGTGATATGTGGTATTTGGTACACACTCTCTCTCTCTCTCTCTCTCTCTCTCTCTCTCTCTCTCTCTCTCTCTCTCTCTCTCTCTCTCTCTCTCTCTCTCTCTCTCTCTCTCTCTCTCTCTCTCTCTCTCTCTCTCTCTCTCTCTCTCTCTCTCTCTCTCTCTCTCTCTCTCTCTCTCTCTCTCTCTCTCTCTCTCTCTCTCTCTCTCTCTCTCTCTCTCTCTCTCTCTCTGCAACGTCTATTCTGCTCATCATTATGCCTCTTTTTCATTTCTTCTTTTCTCTCCTTCATCTCCTCATCTCTTCATCCTCCTCTTTCCTTCCTCGGTTTCTCGCCTCGTGGCCAGAAGGGAACCGAGGTGTTTTGTTTTATTCCTCTCTTTTCTTTCCTCTCTTTTTCAGATACACGCGATGAAGAAACCAGGAGAGAGAGAGAGAGAGAGAGAGAGAGAGAGAGAGAGAGAGAGAGAGAGAGAGAAAAGGATGCAGATTATCGGTTGTAGGTGATCATTACCTGCCTCTTCTTTGTCCTTCCTCGTATCGGTAAAATGAGGAGGAGGAGGAGGAGAAGGAGGAGGTGTTGATAGTGAGTGCAAGAAATAGGAAGGGAGAAAAGTGTTCCCTACTAGAAAGAGAGAGAGAGAGAGAGAGAGAGAGAGAGAGAGAGAGAGAGAGAGAGAGAGAGAGAACGAGGGAAGATGGGAGATGGAAAATGATGGAGAGTTTGAAAAGAAAGTTTAGCGTCTAAGCAAGTAAGGCAAGAGGAGGGAAGTGTGGTATTGAAGGAGGAGAAGGAGGAAGAAGAGGAGGAGGAGCAGGAGGAGGAGAAGGAAGAGGAGGAGGAGGAGGAGGAGGAGGAGGAGGAGGAGGAGGAGGAGGAGGAGGAGGAGGAAGAGGATAAGTGGAGGAAAAGAGACTGAGTATATTTAGGAACACTCTGGAAAGGCAACGAAAATAAAATTAACGTGGTATATTTTTTTTATCTTATCCTTCGTTTTCTTTCTCTTTTTCTCTAATGTCTGTGGTTCTTCTTGCTTTATAAATGGATAGACGTGCTTTATGGATGGATAGA
>NC_059303.1:15548208-15565708 GCF_017591435.1 Portunus trituberculatus | reverse complement strand
TCCTCCTCGTTCATCTCTACCTTACGTCTCCTTCACAACTTCTTCTGTTCTCTCATTTCCCCCTCCTCTTCTTCCTCCTCTTAAATGTTTCCTCCTTCCCTTCTCTCACTCTCTCTCTCTCTCTCTCTCTCTCTCTCTCTCTCTCTCTCTCTCTCTCTCTCTCTCTCTCTCTCTCTCTCTCTCTCTCTCTCTCTCTCTCTCTCTCTCTCTCTCTCTCTCTCTCTCTCTCTCTCTCTCTCTCTCTCTCTCTCTCTCTCTCTCTCTCTCTCTTTTTTTTTTTTTTTTTTTTTATTTAAACAAAACTTAATACAAAGGAACATGTACCCAAAGGCGCACTGTCGTGTGCTACCTATTCTAAGGGTACTACAATCTATTTCTCTACAATATTTACAAGACTTAAAAATAGATAATATACAAGATGGTCAGCATGTAAATGGAGCACTATTCGTTTCACTTCACTAGCACTATTCACGCACTGCACTACACTGAGTGTCACGTCACAAAGAGTGTCAGAGGAGTTGGCAGTGTCTGTCTCCACTTATGTGCCATCAGTTTGACACTGTGAGTGTTCATCTCCTGGACGTGAGGCACCGCGGCCGTGAACAAGTTCCACATCCTGGAGACGCGTCCTGCGAAGGTGCGTTGATGCTGACACCCGTGGGATCGCGGCACCTCTACGGCGTCACCACCATTGAGCACCGTTCTCGTGCTCCGTGCGGTGACTCTTAGAGGATGACGCAGCCCTGCCAGATGTGGCACTCTTTGCACCTGTGCCTTATGGAACACTACGATCGCCGCCACGTCTCTGCGGTGTTCCAGTGAATCAAGGGGACGCTCAGGCTCTGGGTGAGGTGGTAGTGCAGCATCTACTAGCCGTATGGCGCGGCGTTGGATGCTGTCCAGTCTCCTTCTGTGTGTGGCGGCACAGGACATCCAGGAGAGAGCTGCGTATTCAAGGTGGGGCCGCACCTGTGCCTTGTACAGCAGCAGTCTCCCCTTCCTGTCGAGGAAACTGGCGATCCTTCTGAGAGCGGAGATCCTGTGAGAGGCTTTCTTGGCAATGGTTTTGACATGCCTGTCAAACCTCAGCCCTCGATCCACCTCCACTCCAAGTATCTTGACGTCATCTTGGAGTGGGAGAGCAGCAACGCCAAAGACAACTTTCCTGCCATTGCTGCCATGGCGGCTGGGGACCGAGAGACAACCATTGCTTGTGTCTTCTCCGGCGCGAATGTCACTTGCCAGCGAGCACCCCACTCCTTTATCACTCGTAGCTGCTGATTGATGGCCTCAGCAGCCCGCCCACTGTCCTGGCGTGGATAGGTATAGGAGAGGGTGCAGTCATCAGCATAGGCCATGACTCCTGGCAGTAGCTGGAGAAGATCATCCACGTAGATATTCCACAGGAGTGGGCCAAGAATTGAACCCTGTGGCACTGATGCCTCCACAGGCAGGGACTCAGATGTTTGCCCGTTGACAACCACCTTGAGGCTTCTGTCCTGCAGGTAATTTCCCAAGAGTCGTAGCAAGCCACCCTGGATGCCTTTAGCACGAAGCTTTTCTAGTAATCCGTTGTGCCATACTTTATCAAAAGCTCCTGCTATGTCCAAAGCAACCACTATAGTGTCCTTGCCGTCGTCGAGGGCGTCCTGCCAATGCCTGGTGAGAAGCATCATTAGGTCGGAGGTTGACCTTCCAGGTCTGAACCCAAACTGTTGGTCTGAGAGGAGGGCATTGTCCTTGAGATGGCTACACACCACCTCTGCCACGACCCTCTCAAACACTTTACCCACCACTGACAACAGGGATATGGGTCTGTAGTTTTTTGGGTCCGTCCTGGAGCTTTTTGTGTGCAGGAACTACTCGAGCCTCCTTCCACACTGAAGGCCAGACGTTTTCCCGTACACAAGTTGTGAAGACTTGGGTGAGAGGGCAGCCAGTTCTCTCTCTCTCTCTCTCTCTCTCTCTCTCTCTCTCTCTCTCTCTCTCTCTCTCTCTCTCTCTCTCTCTCTCTCTCTCTCTCTCTCTCTCTCTCTCTCTCTCTCTCTCTCTCTCTCTCTCTCTCTCTCTCTCTCTCTCTCTCTCATCTCACCTCCTCCTCCCTCTCTCAATATATCTTCGTATTTGCCTCATCCTTCCTCATTCCACCCAATTCTTCTTCCACGTCCCATTTACAACCACTAAGTAAAGCAAATCATTCTTCATTAATCGCAACATTACACACACACACACACACACACACACACACACACACACACACACACACACACACACACACACACACACACACAGACAGAGAGAGAGAGACAGAGAGAGAGAGAGAGAGAGAGAGAGAGAGAGAGAGAGAGAGAGAGAGAGAGAGAGAGAGAGAGAGAGAGAGAGAGAGAGAGAGAGAGAGAGAGAGAGAGAGAGAGAGAGAGAGAGGGGGGGAGGTGGGGCATGAAAAAAAGAGATTGGAAATAAGAAAAAATGAAAAAGTAGTGAATCCCGTCAGAAAGCAAACAAGGCAGCCTTAATTAGTGAGGAAAAAGTCCCTGTTTGTGTAGCGTTCATTGTTGATTTTACTTTTCCATGAAGATTTGTGTTACCTTACGTGGAAAAGGACGAGGAAGAAGAGGAGGAGGAGGAGGAGGAGGAGGAGGAGGAGGAGAAGGAGGAGGAGGAGGAGGAGGAGGAGGAGGAGGAGGAGGAGGAGGAGGAGGAGGAGGAGGAGGAAGGGAAAATAAATAGAAGAAAATGAAGTTTAATGACAATAATTTATACATAGATTTATAAAGCAGTAAAATAAAACCAATGAAATGATTATGAAATGTTACAAAGTAGAAATATATTGAAGCTAGAAGAGAGAGAGAGAGAGTACCGTGATGGACATAATTTTGTTTAAACTTTCCCTCTGATTTGACTCTGACCTTTTTTTTATCAGCCTCCCGTTAAAGTGATGAGGTGCTTCGGTGTTCCCTTTCCTGGCTGACCCTTCACCCTTCCTCCCATTGTACCTTCGCCCTTTGTTTGCTATTTCAGACAGTTTTCCTTCATTACTGATCACTCTGAATCTTTTTTTTTTTTTTACTTGTTCAACCAACGTTACTAACCTTTAATCCCTTCAATAGCATGGCCACTAGACTACTTGATTTTCTCTTATTATTCATGTCAGTTTTAAGGTGAAGGATGATTTTAATCCCTTCAGTACCATAACGTGTTTTCATATTCATTCTGCTTACTATTTGGTGTACATTGATACAGGTTCAGATATTTTTGTGGGGGATTAGAATGGTTAAGACTGGCTATTAATCTTCTGACCTCCATTGAGACTTCTTAATGTCAGTAAATTCGTCTAATTGTACCCAAAACTCATGGTATTAATGTGTCCAGGTACTGAAGGGGTTAAACTGTGTATGAGCTGCAGAAATTTCTTTTACTAATCTTTTTCATTGTTTTAGCTGTTTATTATGTCAGTAAAATCGCCTACTTGTACCCAAAACTCATGGTAATAATGAGTCCCAGTACTGAAGGGTTTCAATTGTGTATGAACTGCAGAACCTTCCTTTACTAACCCTATTCTTTCTTATAGCTGTTCGTTATGGTTCGTTTTGGAATGTATTACGTGATGGTCTTCATTGTCTAGCGTCGCAGTGAAAGGGTTAAGCTGTTATACTGTTATCAATACACGGCCACCATTATGTATCTCATTATACGTGCTACCTTTATAACGCCACTATATTTCTTATTACCTGCCTATTACCATTGTTACCCTTAGAGATTTTGATGTATTGCTCTCATTTATCTGTTATATCTCTCTTTACCTGTCTTATTCTTGTTACTATTATTATATTTCATTGTATCAGCTTTATACGACATTTACATCCGTCATTATCTCAACTTGTCTCGTTACCATTATGAATCTCATGCTGTTACTCTTATCACCATTATATCTGTCATTATATTCCTATTGCTCTCGTTATTATGATAAAACTCAACCTACACGACCACTATTATGTCTCATTATGCACCCATTACTGTTGTTGCTCTTGTGAATTCCAATATACGAGTTTTATCCAAATATCACTATTTTGTATATCACCTTATTCCCATAAATATCATCACACACGTTTCATTGTATCACTATTACTTCCATTTATAGATACATTTGCATTGTATTTGTACTATTTTTCTCATTACAAACATTTATTGCTATTCTACCTTATTTCACTCCACTATGATTATTTTATGGTTTTTAGTGTGTGTGTGTGTGTGTGTGTGTGGGGAGGGTTGGTGGGGAGGGGCCTTGTTCCATTCATATCTCTTTCTTCTTTTTCTTTTTGCCTTGTAGTCTATTATTCCCTTACTACAGAACGATGGGCCTTCTAATATTTGTTGTTTTTATGCATTCTTTACATCTCTCTCTCTCTCTCTCTCTCTCTCTCTCTCTCTCTCTCTCTCTCTCTCTCTCTCTCTCTCTCTCTCTCTCTCTCTCTCTCTCTCTCTCTCTCTCTCTCTCTCTCTCTCTCTCTGCGGTGTCTAATTCCTCCCCGGCCCTCACTGGTCCTAGTAAGCCTCCCGTGAGCCTTGTTGTGATGAGGGAGGGGCAGCGGCAGCCATTGTACCCTGGAGACTGATGGATCATGCCTCTCCCTCTCCCCTCTCCCCTCTCCCCTCTCCCTCTTTCCTCTCCCTCTCCCTCTCCCCTCTGCCTCTCTCTCTCTCTCCACCTCTCCGCCCCTGACCACTCACTCCATAACATGCCAGACAAATAAATGGTTTGCCTATAGTCTCTCTCTCTCTCTCTCTCTCTCTCTCTCTCTCTCTCTCTCTCTCTCTCTCTCTCTCTCTCTCTCTCTCTCTCTCTCTCTCTCTCTCTCTCTGCTGTCTCTCTCTTTCATTATTTTTGTGGTTTTTGACTTCTTGACCCATCCTCTTCTGTCTTCCATCCTCCTCCTCCTCCTCCTCCTCCTCCTCCTCCTCCTCCTCCTCCTCCTCCTCCTCCTCCTCTTCCTCCTCCTCCTCCTCCTCTTGCACATCCCAGCCATCCATCACTAGCAACATATTCCCCTGTCATCCATCACCGGCCCTTTAGTGTGCTCTCTCTTCGCCTCCCGGAGTTTGCGGCGGCGTGTCTGTAGCTCATGGCGGCTGGCGAGTGACTGAGGAGCGGTGTGGAGGTGAACGACTGGTCTTTGCTGCTTTGCTTTGAATCGTAGCTCGTGTTGTGTTTGTCTTTTTTCTTCATACTCTACCGTGGCTTCCTTCAGCTTAATTTTTTTTTTTTTATAGTTGTGGTTGTATTGCTCATTGGTGTGTGGGTAGTGGTTGAGTGGCTGTTAAATCCTTCAGTATTGGGACGTTTTTTTTTTTTTTTTACCATGAGTTTTTGGTATGATTTGACGATTTTATTTACATTATGAACTGTCTATGGAGGTCAGAAGGTTAATGACCAGAATTTTCACTATTTCAATCCCCACATGAGTTTCTGAAGGCGTAAAAAAAGCATCAAGCAGTAATCAGAATGAATATGAAAACGCGTCATGGTATTGAAGGGGTCAAATAGTAGCTTCTGTTGTTTCTGTGGTGAGTAACTATGTAGGATGGGGTTGAAATAGTATCGTTGCATAGGTTGTCCGATGAATAGAGTAACGATTCGGTTAAATATTGGTATCATTATTTATTTATTTTTTTTCGTTTCCCTCGTTTATGACCAATAGTTAATCTTTTATTATTCAAGGTTGGAAGTATTCTCTGTCTTGTTTATGCGTTATTTTTCTCTTGTTTTCCTTCCTTCCTTCCTTCCTTTCCATTAGAACTACCGTCACAACTGTCATACTTGTTACTCTTTTCCAGGAAGGGTTATGAAAAGGAATTAATCTTTTAATGTGTAAAGTCAGTAAGATTTATCATGTGTTATTTTTTCATTTAATTATCCTGTACTTTGCCTTTCTTCCTTCTTTCCTTCCTTCCTTCCTTCCTCATGCATTTTCCTGTGCCTTGCCTTCCTTCCTTCTTTCCTTCCTTCCTTCCTTCCTTCCTCTCATACTCTCCTGTACCTTGCCTTGCCTTCCTTCCTTCCTTCATTCATTAGTTAATTCATTCATTCTTCTCGCCTTGTAGTTATTGTTGCATTTGCAAGTCTCGTCCTGTGAAGCATGTACAAAGAAAAGCCAAGCAACAACAGCAGTTTTGGACCTTTCAAGGTTGCTGTGGCGTGGGATCGGCCATACGTCCATGAGTATGTTCGATTCCCACCACGTGCCGCCTTTAACTGTTGTCATTTGTCGAAGGCTTTAAAAGTTACCTACATGTCACCATTATACCCGGGTTCTAGGTGGAGATGTAATTGCCTAACACTAAAGAGGCACTTATGTGGTGATATGGGCCTTAATACGGGTGGAAGCTGAAGAGCGCCTCCCATGCTGTTGAAGTAGACCTACAGGCGCTATAGACTATAACATAACTAGGAAAAGGAAGGTATGTTATTTATGTTATTAGATTAATTTTTCACTCGAGTGTTCAACGCAAAGCTCGCTCTTTATATTAATAGTAATTCTGGCAATGTACAGAATAGCAACGTATTGAAGGTAAAATAGATAAAAGGAAAATAGTTAAACGTACTATATGGTGTGAGTCAGTGTCCATATGCTCTAAGAATCCTATTCCGTGGCTGTTCTGTTGCTGGCGGGCCACGAGGTTGAATTGTGTATAGTGGCGGTGGTTCCTGTGGCAGTTTCCGTCAGTCAGTGGAAGGGTAGGTAGGTTAAGCCACAGGTAAAGCCAGACACAGGTAGTGTAGACTGACCTTGCTTTCTCAGGTGGTTCGTGGACTAGGTAAGGAAGATGTGATAGGAATAGAAAGAGTGGCACTCAGTGATTTCCTGTTACTACCGCGGCAAAGCAAGAGATGAGGAGGAGGAGAAGGAAGAGGAGAAGAAGGAAGACGAAAAACTCGAGGATACAGAAGAATCGAAATGTAGAAAGAAGGAATGGAACAGCAGGGTAGAGGAGATAAGGAGGAGGAGAACGAAGAAGAAGAAGAGGAAGACGAAAACACTAGGATACAGAAGAGAAATATAGAAAGGAGGAGTGGAACAGCAGAATAGAAGAGGTAAGCAGGAAGAAAACGAAAAATAAGAGGAGGAGGAGGACGAAAAACACAATGATACAGAGGAGAAATGTAGAAAGAAGGAATGGAAAAGCAGGGTAGAGGAGATAAGGAGGAGGAGGAGGAGGAGGAAGAGGAGGAGGAAGAGTCTTGTATAGGCGAAGGGTAGATTGTGAAGCAGGAAAACGATGCCGAGGAAATAAAAAAAAAAGTAAGAAAAAATAAAGGAGGAAATCCGAGAAGAGAAACAATACCTGTGGAGAGAAAACGAGAAGGAGGAGGAGGAGGAGGAGGAGGAGGAGGAGGAGGAGATGTTGTCAGGCTGTGGTGAGGGTGGTAGTGATTCTTCTCAGTTATCCTCCAGGCGCCTGATCAATATATTGCTATTCGATGTCTTTTGAGGGTTTGCCTTTACAGATGTTTTCCTTTATGTGGCCGTGTGTGTGTGTGTGTGTGTGTGTGTGTGTGTGTGTGTGTGTGTGTGTGTGTGTGTGTGTGTGTGTGTGTGTGTGTGCGGGTGGGTAGGAGTATGGGCTAATAGTAGTGGTGGTTGTGGTTGTTCTAATGATGGTGGTAGTATTCGTAGTGCAAGCAGCGTACTAATTGTGGCGGTGGTGGTGGTGGTGATAATGGTGGTGGTGGTGGTGGTGATTGTTCATATACTATTTTAAGTTATAATAATTTTATTTTTATTTTTCTCCATTTTTCGTGTTTTTTTTTTTCTTTATTATATGTTTTTTTTTTTTATCTCCAGAATGATTTACCATCGTCACATTGACTCTAATAATTTTTTTTCTCTAGTATTTGTCAAAACCATAGTCGTAGATTCGAAAATAAAGATGTCTTATCATTTATCTATTCATTTTATTTGCTATTTTCCATCTTTAAAAGCCCAACTTCTATCCACACTCTTGCATTCCATTCATTCCTCTTCCTCTTCATAAAAGAAAACGAGTTCCAGTCACGTCCATTAAAGGGGTAACTGGCGCCGAGGAAGTCACTCCATTTGGCCCTAAGGTGATAAAGTGATTAAATGAGAGAGTGAGAGTGAGTGAGTGAGTGAGTGAGTGAGTGAGTGGGTGAGTGGAGGGAATGGGGAGATAAGAAATAGGAAGGAAATGGATGAAGAATGTGAGTCTTCTTCTCGTCTTCCTCCTTTTCATAATCTTCCTCCTCTTCCTCCTCCTCCTCCTCCTCCGTCTCCTCCTCCTACTCCACTTTCTTCCCCTATTTCTCTATTTTTTTTCTATTTGGCAAAGTGGAAAAGGGAAAGTAGAAATCAGCCACGGACATCCATGCATAATTTTAGGAAGATGAAAATTTACGCGCCATCTTGAAATTTTAAAGAAGAAAAGTTGAAGCTTCTATCAATTTTTTTACCTCCCTTCCTTCTTCTTCTTCTTCTTCTTCTTCTGAAACTTAGGAACCTTAATGACAAGAGAAGGAAAAGTTGCCTGATTACTTTTAGGTTTCTTGGCGATGAGTTGACGCGAAAAAAATGACGTACTTTTTTTTTTTTTTATTATTCCCCCCTCTCTCTCTCTCTCTCTCTCTCTCTCTCTCTCTCTCTCTCTCTCTCTCTCTCTCTCTCTCTCTCTCTCTCTCTCTCTCTCTCTCTCTCTCTCTCTCTCTCTCTCTCTCTCTCTCTCTCTCTCTCTCTCTCTCTCTCTCTCTCTCTCTCTCTCTCTCTCCTTCATTAGATTATTTCTACATAAAGTACCGAGGTAAGCAGTTTGTGTTAGTTCTTCACTATTTTTATTCCCACAGCGATGAACACAGATGGTGGTGGTGGTGGTGGTGGTGGTGGTTGTTGTGGTGGTGGTAGGGGTGGTGGGGTGGGGTGGTGGGGCAAGGACCAGAGGAAGGGTTGTAGTGAGAGAGACGATGAGACGACGAGAACGAGGAGGAGGAGGAGGAGGAGGTAGTGGTGGTGGTGGTGGTGGAAAAGGAATAAAAAGAAGAAGGGGTTGAGGAGGAGGAGGAGGAGGAGGGTGAAGAGGAGGAGGAGGAAGAGGAGGAGGAGGAGGAGGAGGAGGAGGAGGAGGAGGAGGAGGAGGAGGAGGAGGAGGAGGAGGAGGAGGAGGGGAGAATGGGGAAAAGGAAGGAATAGGAGTGTGAGCATGAAAGCATAATGGTATATGTGAAGGAAAACAAGGTAACACACTTTCTCTCTCTCTCTCTCTCTCTCTCTCTCTCTCTCTCTCTCTCTCTCTCTCTCAGGGTCACAGGTAATGGCCTGAGGCGTTCATTAGGGTGAAATTTGCCCAACCATTAGCAGCAGTGACGTTCCCCCGAGCAACTCAAATAGTGGTGAGCTTACCATTCTCTCTCTCTCTCTCTCTCTCTCTCTCTCTCTCTCTCTCTCTCTCTCTCTCTCTCTCTCTCTCTCTCTCTCTCTCTCTCTCTCTCTCTCTCTCTCTCTCTCTCTCTCTCTCTCTCTCTCTCTCTCTCTCTCTCTCTCTCTCTCTCTCTCTCTCTCATGAAGGAATACAAAAAGAAGGTAAATGGAAGGAGGGGACGGAAGAAGGGAGTAGAAATGAAAAATTATTGAAGCATTAGGAAAAGACAGACTTCCACGTGTTTAAGATAGCGCCTGTAGGCAGACTTGAAGAGTATATGGGAAGAACTGTTAAGCTTACTCCCATTAGTGGCGCAGGCAACTTTATTTATAGCGGTACCCATATTAGGGCCCATATCACCACCCAAGCGCATCGTTGGTGTAACCACCTAGAACCTGGGTATCATGGTGACATGTAAGTAACTTTAAACCATTCGACAAATAGCATTAGTTTTAAAGTGGTACGTGGTGGGATTGGAACCTACGTGTGGACTTCTGCCTGATCCCACGCTCCCACCTTATCCACTACGCCACCGCTTCCCTACAAACATACATTCCTTCCCTTCAGACAGTTGTAGAGGTCTTCAGTCATTTTTTTCTTGCTGCATCAGTAAAAAAATGTCACTTATCTCTTGGCTCCTCAATGTAATCTTTCAGTGGCGCTGATTGGGCAAAACATCTCAAAACTTACGTATTTGCCCTTTTTTTTTTAATCCGTTGTGATTTTTATTTTTTCAGTAATGTCAAAATAATTTCTTTTCTCATATTATAAAATGTACTCTACGTCAACATCGACAGCACAACACTTATTTTTTAGAACATTCTGTTTTACTTTATTTTTCAGAACTTGTTTTACTTTAGTTACTTCTTCTCATCATTCAATGAAAAGTGGAATTTTGCCTTAAGTTTCGGAAAATATACGAAAAAAATGCGTGGAAAACTTCGTGGTTTTTCAGGCATGGTGAGGCATTGCGAGAATCCAAGGAGAGAGAGAGAGAGAGAGAGAGAGAGAGAGAGAGAGAGAGAGAGAGAGAGAGAGAGAGAGAGAGAGAGAGAGAAAAAAAAATATATATATATATATATATACAATTCATTGATTTTAATCTCAATGTTATATTGTTTTTTTTTTTTCTTCTTCTTTATGATTGGAGTCTACCCTTTATCTCATTGGCATGTTACCCATCATCACTGTGGGTTACAGGTAAAGATAACACCATACGGATTTCTAAAAACTACTGCTTCGCGTTTGAGTGCCTGTTATCTTGCTACGTCCTGAAGAGGGGACGTCGCGCCCTATTCAAGAAAAAAAAAGAAAACTTCTCGATCTTGCCTGCACTCGATGGGACGGGAAATATCTTACTACCTTTCTTTAATATCCTGCTGGGAGAATATATCGTCTATGATAACGTTATTGCTTGCTTACTTTTACTTCCTTGCCCGAGTTCAGTGCTTTGCGGTGAACTGAGGGGGCCCGTTATAGAGCAAGAACTGACAGTAGAGGAATTAAGAACTCCTACTCTCAAAGGTTACCAAGATAAATTTTAGCATCCGCAAGTCTTTCTCCTGTTGACAACAAATAAATGTTCTTGTGTAACAAGAACCATAAAAACAACTGCATGATTTTAAATGTATTGGTGGAATGGTGCAGTGCTTATTCATTTATTGATTAGCATATCTAGATTAGGAATATTTTCCTTACATTTAAGCAATACGCAATGGATTTTGGAGGTGTGCACAGCTATGTCGTTCACCGAAACACGCACAGGTATCAGCTGAAGCAGTAAACAATGCAGTGCCCGAATAGCATCCCCGAATTCCTCGCCCCTCTGAAGGTCGGGACTGGTCAGCCTGCGCGAAGGACGACCCATCACAGCACAGTCTTTTCAAGAATGAAGTGTTGAGTGTTGTCTGTAGTGGTGAGAAGTATCTCTGTCTCTTTATTCTGATTACTGCTACGATCGCTTGTTTTGGGCTTTTATTCGTGTTTTTATTGTTATTGCTTTAATCATTATCGTTGGTAGTAGTGTAGTAGTGGTGGTGGTGTGGTGGTGGTAGTAATAATAGTAATAGTATAAGTAAAAGTGGTAGTAGTAGTAGTAGTAGTAGTAGTAGTAGTAGTAGTAGTAGTAGTAGTAGTAGTAGTAGTTGTCGTAGTACTAGTAGTAGTAGCAGCAGTAGTAGTAGTGGTAATAGTGGTAGGTAATATCAGCAAGTGTATTCTAGATATTGTTATCATTATCATTGTTATAATCAATCGTCTTTATACTCGTACTATCTCCGTGGATTCAAGGAAACCGCTCCTCTTGTGGACGTAGGGCTCCATGATTCGAGGAGTGAAAGTATGCGGTAATAAATTAATAGATCTTATTTTTCCCTTCAGTTCCCACCCATCTGACGCGCACAGCACTGGTGAACCGCGGACAGCACCAGAAACATCGTTGACGCGTCCGTTCGTAATGTTAGCTGAGAAACGTCATATTAATTAAGCTTCATGAAATGCAAAAAAACATTATTATTAAACAAAGAATCGAAATGTATTGACGTAAATTTAAGCCTAACATTCACTTCTAGGAAATATAATGTGTTATCAGCCGGGCTCCACTGCCTGATAGTGTGCTCATATTAGCAGAGTGCGCCACAAAGATCAGCTACACCACTGCAGCCAACCACTCCAGCCACTGCAGAATGATTTCCTTCACCAGAGGCGTCTGTCTCCTCTTGACAGCGTTATTGTGCTTTTATCTACCTACAGGCAAAGCTGGAGGTGATTCCGACATTCCTCAGAACTTAATAGTGTTGCCGCAGGGGCCATCCATCATGCTGGTGACTTGGAGGAAACCTTCCACTACTGATGTCAGCCACTACTTCGTATATGTGGAGGGCGAACACATGCAAGACACAACTGATAAGACCTATTACTTTTGGGAAGGTCTCGAAGACTGCACGACCTACACATTTGGAGTGAAGACCGTATCATCTAGCGGAGTCATGAGTGACGCGGCTGTGGTCGACGGACAGACTGACTCCAGCAGTAAGTTGTTCCGCTTCTCCTTTTTCACTGTTACCATTGCAGTTATTAGTATCGCTGTGGTCTTTTCACTAAGCTCTAACTTTCTGTGCTTCTCTCATATATATATATATATATATATATATATATATATATATATATATATATATATATATATATATATATATATATATATATATATATACATACACAGGGTGGGGCGCGGATACTTACCGATTGAGATTGAAATAAAAACCTGTTCACACTTCACAATTCTTTATTCTTCTTTTATGCCTTTCACACAATATGAGAGATTTACTTTTACACTGTTTTAAAGACAATATCTTTTAAATGTCCACCTCCATTGTCAATACACTGATTCAGACGATTTCGGATGCTTTGGTCTACTCTCTCCAGCATGTTGAGCGGTGTATTGGCTATTTCAGTTCGGATGGCATTCTGTAGGTCTTCCAGGGTCTGTGGACGGTCGTTATAAACCAATCCCCACAGAAAATAATCACAGGGGTCTAAATCAGGTGAGCGCGCAGGCCAGTTTAAGTCTCCTCTCAGGGAAATCAGTCGGTCGGGAAAAGCTTCTCTCAGGAATCCCATTGAAATGCGTGCAGTGTGGGCACACACTGATTTAGTCCCCTGTGATTATTTCCTGTGGGATATCTCAAATCCCTGGTTTATAACGACCGTCCACAGACCCTGGAAGACCTACAGAACGCCATCCAAACTGAAATAGCTAATATACCGCTCAACATGCTGGAGAGAGTAGACCAAAGCTTCCGAAATCGTCTGAATCAGTGTATTGACAATGGAGGTGGACATTTAAAAGATATTGTCTTTAAAACAGTGTAAAAGAAAATCTCCCATGTTGTGTGAAAGGCATAAAAGAAGAATAAAGAATTGTGAAGTGTGAACAGGTTTTTATTTCATTCTCAAATCGGAAGTATCCGCCCCCCCTGTATATATATATATATATATATATATATATATATATATATATATATATATATATATATATATATATATATATATATATATATATATATATATATATATATATATATATATATATATATATATATATATATATATATATATATATATATATATATATATATATATATATATATATATATATATATATATATATATATATATATATATATATATATATACGTATATAATGAATCGTATTGTTTTATTTATACTATGCATGACAATTACAACAAAAACCTGTCCCTCCACAAGTACTGATTACTCTTGTGGGGCGTCAGAGCACAGTGTTACCAAGTTTTCCAGGAAAATATATTCACCACAGATCTCCCGGAGCCACAAGGACTCCGCGTGGAGGATGACACCTACAATTCTGTGACGCTGGCGTGGGAGAAGCCTAACACGCAGTGTGACATCGAACATTACAGAGTGACCTACCAAGAAAATGGATCCCAGCCCAAAGAGATCCTGGTGAAAGAGACAACAGTGAAAGTGTCACCACTGACGCCAGAAACACTTTACACCTTCAGTGTGTACGCTTCTACCTTAACTGGGGAAGGTTCAGCCGCCTCCATTACATACACCACGACAACACCTTGTAAGTACGAGTCACGTGTGGCTATAATCTTCCTTGTTTGCATAATGATTAGCTATTCAAAGAAAAGATGCAGTGAAGGCGCCTAGCATATCTCAAGCTCTTCCTCGTAACCTTGTCCTCCATTTGCTTTTTCCCTAGCCGGTGATCCTCCTCAGGACCTCGTCGCTGAGGGAATCAGCTCCTCTGCTATCAATGTCAGCTGGTCTCCACCGGCCCTGCTACCAGACTATTATTCCATCACTGTTCTCATCGCTGGTGTATATGATTTAAGAGTTTTCGACACCCAGTACTTGATTGATGGTCTGCGACCATGCACGACGTATGATATTACCGTCAGTTCCTATTACGCCAAAACGGATGCAAGTTTCCCAGCGACAGTCTGGAGTAAAACAAAGGACGATAGTGAGTACAACACAAAGCCAGGGAAACTGTACACAATTAGCCACAAACCTTCCACTGACCCCCCCCCTATATAAAACAGACCTGCTTATATCCACAGAATTATGAGCCAGTTCCATAAGTAAGTCATCTGAGAGAGAGAGAGAGAGAGAGAGAGAGAGAGAGAGAGAGAGAGAGAGAGAGAGAGAGAGAGAGAGAGAGAGAGAGTGAGAAATACTTTTCAACATTCTTATTATGTTCAAAGTCAAGGAGTCTTTTCCTCATTGCACCAACAGTTCCGTTGGTGCCCACAGACTGTTCAGTTGATGCACATGAAGGCTACATCACAGTATCTTGGCACAAACCAACAAGCTACTGCGCCCTGGGACCTTACAGCGTGGACTGGACGGTGAAAAAGTTATGGGGAGATGGAGAGGAGAAAAGCTACAACGAAACCATCAACGGACTCTCCCACTCGATTTTTGACCCGCCGCCCTACCACAGCTACACCTTCGAGATCGCTGCCTCCGTTGACGGCATCTTCGGCGACTCCACCTCGTGCAGTGGCAACTCCCTCGATACAAGTAAGTGTGCCTCTGTTCGCCTCACTGCTGCTGTCATGTCTGTAAGACGCAGTGCCAGGTACTCAGTAAAACAAATAAATAAATGGCTAATTGAAAAAAAAAACTAAGTCCATTAAGAAGGGAGAAGTACTATAGTGGTAACAGTGCAAGTTTGCTTGTTTTGATCTGGACCTGTTTTCCACAGATGCGGGGCCACCGGTGCTCGTGTCCGTGGTGGCGGAGCCCCAGGGTGAGGTGCGGGTCACGTGGGAGCCTCCTGCCGAGGAGAATGGACAAATCATTGAGTACGGAATATTTGTAGATAACTCAACCAACTCTGTGAAGAATGTGAGCGGGGAAATGCACACCACGACTGTCACTCTGGATGGGTGTTACAGTGTCTCCATCTCTGTGGCGGCTCGTAACCACGCCGACAAGGATGACGGGTGGGGGCAGCGGTCTGAGGAAAAGGAAGTGATTCCCCGTAACGATGGTGAGTCAAGACACATGAAAAGTGTTCAGGTTACAATGAATAATCTTAACGCCTTTAGTTTTCGTGGTTTCTTTTGTGTGTGACCAATTTTAAAGCAATGATTGTAAAGGAAGTCATACTTTTGCTTCATTTCAGTGCTGCCAGAACGGCTGGACTGTCTCCAGCCCGGTCCTGATGTGCGGGCGTGTTGGCGTCCTTACCGCACATACTGTCCAGTGTCGCAATACAACCTCCAGTGGGAAGGAAAGGTGACCTGGTCACCTGGCATCACAGGTACTTTTTGCTTCTCCTTTATCTGTTAAGATCTGGCCCGGCACGTGGTTGCAGGCAATGTAGAGCGTTGTGAGAGTTTGGAACCATCACTGTGCCTGTAACATAATTTGCATTAGTGTGTGTGTTTCTTTTTTTTATGTAAGAGGGAAAAGCTGGCCAAAAAACAATATAAGACGAAAAAGAAAAAAAGAAAAGTCCCTCTTAGAACGCCAGTCTACGTGTAGATCCGAGAGAGTTAACCAAATACAATGTCATGGAACCTCCTTTTTAAGCAATAGGAAGTTGGAAATACAGAAGCAGATAGGAAGTTGCAGAGCTTAGCAGAGAAAGGTGTGAATGATTAAGAGTATTGGTTACGTCTTGCATTAAAGATTTGGATAGAATAGGGGTGAGAGGAAGAAGAAAGTCTTGCGTAGCGAAGCCGCAGGAGGAAGGTAGGCATGTAATTAGCAGCATCAGAAGAGCAGTTAACATGCAATAGTGGTAGAAGATAGCGAGACATGCAACATTCCAGCGGTGAGAGGCATTCAGTCAGGGGAGAGTAGTTTTGAATCCATTCTATCTAATAAGTCTTTATGGGAAGGATATTCCATACTGTTACGACCCCCAAGCAGCCTGACCCAGTGCCCTCAAGGAGGTTAAATCACTCTTATTAAATACAAAAATTAAGATAAAGTAGTCAAGAGTGACTTGGCTTTAATGCAACGGTTCTTAACGCAAAAGGCTTTTCAAGGGTGTAATACAACTGAAAAAAAAATTATAATAAGGAAAGATTAAGGAAAGGGATTAAATCCTTAAAATAATTTATTAACAAAAATAAGCAAAGTTAACTTAACAGCAAACAAAATTAAACTTAAGGCCCGTGGATAGTTAAAAGTATAATAATCACATCCAAATAGAGAAAATAATAGCACTCACAAAAATATAGAATCACAAAATATAATAAATCAGGTAAATAAGTTTAACCTAACTGCTCAATACTGAAATAAGTCACCCGTGGGGTGTCAACACACCTGCAGCTCAACACCACATACACAACAAAAGAAATAACTCATTAGCACCAAGAAATATAATAAATAAGCTGCTTAAGGGTGAAAAAGTATAATATGAGACCACAAAAATAAGTAAATAAGTACAACACTTATTAGAAGCAATAAGTAAATAAATTCACCACACACTTGCCCTCCCCTCTGGCTGGTACACACAAAAATAGGTAAATCACCTCAAATATTATGACTGATAGGTAATACAACCACATTAACACCCAAAATCCCTCTTGGCTATACACAAAATGGCCGACAGCGTCTCCTGCAATGGACAAAGATAAATCACCAAATATACCAGGTTAGCACACAAAACACCAAAATATTCACACGTCACTAAACACAGTGACTAAATAAGTGCCAAGGAAACAGATTCCTACAATCAGGAGATAAGAATTTATACGCAGCCCGAGATATGAGATGAGGGGAGCGGAGTGGCGTAGCGGCAGGTGCTCCCGCAAGGCTCCTGCCTGGTGGTCTGAATGGCGTCGGTTCTCATTCCTTTGTCCGAGGGGAAAACATTACGTCACATGATGTAATCTGAGCACCCTTTGGCTAACACTCTTTAAACCTGCCAGAGGGCGTGATCACAAGATGATTTGATTGGTAGCGGCACGATCGCCTTCCCTCTCACAACGACAATAACAAACATGACGTCACGACACTCTTTCTAGAAACTCCGACGGGCAACCGCTTACACTCAAAGCATAGA
>NC_059303.1:15520708-15545708 GCF_017591435.1 Portunus trituberculatus | reverse complement strand
GAGTTAGCGTTTAAAAGATTGCGTGTTATTATCTCTCTCTCTCTCTCTCTCTCTCTCTCTCTCTCTCTCTCTCTCTCTCTCTCTCTCTCTCTCTCTCTCTCTCTCTCTCTCTCTCTCTCTCTCTCTCTCTCTCTCTTTTAATCACACTCTGACAATGAAGTTTTTTTCAAGATAGATCATAAAGGAATACTAAAAGAAATAAATGAAAGGAAGAAACGAAAGAAGGGAACAGATATAAGAAAATAAATGAAGCATTAGGAAAAGTCAGACTTCCACGTGTTTATGATTTGTTAGCGATGGTGTACAAACATACATTCTTCCAGACAGTTGTAGAGGTCTTCATTTACTTTCCTTGTTGCATCTGGTAAAAATGGCATTTATCTCTTACCTCCTCGATGCAAACCCTGAGTTATCTTGGTTCTGTGGCGCTGAATAAGCAAAAACGTTACGTATTTGCACTGTTTTTGTCACTTTACCATGTAGTGTTTTTTTTTTTCTTTTCTTTACTTATACCAAAATAAGACTTTTTCTCTCTCTTTAAAATATCTTTGTCAGTATCGACAGCACAATTTTTATTTTTTCAGATCACGCTGTTTACTTTGTTTTTTGAGCGATGTCATTATTACCTTCTTTTTAGTTACACTGTCATATCATTCAGTGAGAAGTGGAATTTTGCCTTCAATTTCAGAAAACATACGAGAAATTGCCTGAAAATCTCGTGGTTTATCTGGAGTGGTGATGCTTTCCGGGAATCCAAGACAACCTTACCAGACGAGAGTGCGGACGGAGAAAGAGAGAGAGAGAGAGAGAGAGAGAGAGAGAGAGAGAGAGAGAGAGGAGAGAGAGGGAGAGAGGGAGAGAGAGAGCTATAATTCATCCTTTTTTACTTTACTGTTCATTGGCTTTTCTTCTGTACCTCTTTATCAGCATGGACTCTCTCCTTTATCGCCAGCAGTATGTTTCCCATCATTACTGTGGGTTACAGATAAAGATAACGCGATATGCTTTTCCAAGAAGTAGTGCTTCATGTTTGAGTGCCTGTTAACTTGCAACATCACGAAGAAGGGACGTCGCTTTTTTAGTCAGAGAAAGAACACCGATCCCTAGTCAAGAAGAGAACTAGTCGACCTTGCCTGCACTTAATGGGACGGGAAATATCTTACCACCTTTCTTTAACGTCCTGCTGGGGGAATACAATGCCTCTAATAGCGTTATTGCTGATGTACGTGTGCCTCCATTCCCGAGCTCAGTTTTTGTCAATGGGTCTAAAACTCCTGTCACTTCAACTGTATCATTTTGAATGCATTGGTGGAGTGGTGCAGTGTTTATTCATTTACTGATTTATTTATTTTTTTATTTTTCAAGAATATCTCCTTTAAAATTAATAGTGGTAAGTCATCAATACATCAAGAAATGGACCGCCTTGGTACAGTGGACCCATGCGCGCTTTGGGGTCCGAGGGATCTCCAAGCGCATGGGATTGAATCCTGTCGACGATCCGAGTGTAGGTTGGGCTTTTTCACTCTAAGCAACGGTTTCCTAGCAGGTGGGCTTTGAGATAGGTGGTACCTTAAAAAGTATCGCCTTTATTCCATAAATTCCCGTGAAAAGCTCACATGGTATAAATAAATAAATAAAAAAACATTGCACCATTTTCAAGACAATTTTCCTGTCCTTGGGATGTTTAAGGAAACTGGCAAACTGAGTGGGCCTTCTTTTTTATCTTTGGGTTGCCCTTAGCCAGTTTTCCCCCCTTGCATAAAAAAAAATGAAAAAAGAAAAAAAAAATTCACCTATGCATTCAAAATCATACCGCTGAAGTGATAATAGTTCTTAAAGTTGTTTTATAGTTAGAGTGACATGCTAACAACATTCACTTCTTGTTAATAGGAGAAAGACTTGAGGTTGCTAAAATTAATTTTGCTGTTTTTAGGAGCAGGTGATCCTGATTACGGGCCAAATCTCTAGTGCCAGTCCATGCTGTGTAACAAGCCCCGCTCAGCCCACTGCCAAACACTGAGCTCAGGCAAAGAGGCAAAAGTAAGTAAGCAATAACGCTATTATAGGCAAGGTATTCTCCCAGCAGGACATTAAAGAGAGGTCGTAGGATTGTATTCTTCTAGTGACGTAATTAGAACATTCATTTGTTGTCAATAGAAGAAAGACTCTTGTGAATCTTGAAATTTGTTTTGGAACTTTTATGAGTAGGCGTTCCCATCGGGTGCAGGCAAGTTTTTTTCTTGACCACGAAGGGACGTCCCATCTTCAGGACGTTGTAAGATAATTGAAGATGTGCGCAGCTGTGTCGCTCACTGAATCACGCACATGTATCATCAGCTGAAGCAGTAAGCAGTGCAGTGCCCGAATAACATCCCCGAGTTCCTCGCCCCTCTGAAGGTCGGGACTGGTCAGCCTGCGCGAAGGACGACCCATCACAGCAGTGTCATTTGAAGCATGGACGGTGTAGAATGGTAGAATGTTGTCTGTAGTGGTGAGAAGTACCTCTATCTCATTATTGTGATTACTACTACGATTACTTGTATTGATTTTTTATTGGTGTTTTTATTGTTACTCACTTTCATCATTGAAGTTTTTGTTAGTAGTAGAAGTCGCAGTAGTAGTAGTAGTAGTAGTTATAGTAGCAGTATTAGTATTGACATTATAGAGCTTGTAGTCATTATCATTATTATCGTTATTATTATTATTCCTATTGATAGCGTCATTATTATTATTATTTTTATTTTGTATTACTTCTGTTTTCTTCTTTTTCTTCTTCTTTTTCTTTTTTTTCTTCTTCTTTTTCTTCTTCTTTATCTTTTTTCTGTTTCTGTTTCTGTTTCTTTTTCTTTTTCTTCTTCTTCTTCTTCTTCTTCTTCTTCTTATTATTATTATTATTATTATTATTATTATTATTATTATTATTATTATTATTATTTTTCTTCTTCTTATTATTATTATTATTCTTATTCTTATTCTTATTATTGTTATTGTTATTATTATTATTATTATTATTATTATTTTTATTTTATTATTATTATTATTATTATTATTATTATTGTTATTATCATTATTATTGTTATTATTATTATGATGATGATTATTATTATCATTATTATTTTTATTATTATTATTATTATTATTATTATTATTATTATTATTATTATTATTGATATTATTATTATTGTAGTTGTTATTACTACTATTATTATTAATACTATTATCATTATTATTACAATTGTTATTACTCCTTTTTCTTTCTTCTTCTTCTTCTACTTCTTCTTCTAATTATTATTATTATTATTATTATTATTATTATTATTATTATTATTGATATTGATATTATTATAAGCTGTTTGAGCTTATGAGAACCACTCCTCGTGTGCTGGTGGGGATTTTGCTACGTGCAGCAATATAGATATGCGATAATGAATAAACAGATGATTTTGTTTTGCTTTTTCCCACGATCCCCTTGAGGCCGTTCCTCCGGGACTCCTCGAACCACTGAAACACTCAGTACATGCGCGTCACAGATCGCAACCGTAGCATCGGTGAGGCGTCAATTCTTGCGTCTTAACCATGTTTACATATAGTTTGTAGAAAATGCAACACTGTTAACAGAAACATAAGAATAAAAAAGGAATGACGTAATAATAAGCCTCAAATTTACAATTTGGAAACAGTGAGTCATCATTCGGGCTCCACGACCTGATAAAGTGTGCCAATATCATCACGGTGTGCCACAAACATCACTGCGCCGCTGCAGCCAGCTACTCCAGGCACAGCAGAAATGTATTCCAACCCCAGAGGCGTCTGCCTCTTCCTGGCGTTGTTGATGCGCTACCATCTACCTGCAGGTGCAGCTGAAGCTAAACCCGTTCCTCCTCAGAACTTGAAAGTGATTCCTTCGGGGCCATCCATCATACTGGTGATGTGGGGGGAATCCTCCAGTGCTGATGTAGACCACTACTATGTGTATATGGAGGACGAGGACATGGAAGATACAGCTACTCATAACTTCTATATGTGGGAAGGTCTCGAAGACTGCACGATCTACACTTTCGGAGTGAAGACCGTGTCATCAAGCGGAGTCATGAGTGACCCAGCCTTGGCCGACGGAGAGACTGATGCCGGCTGTAAGTTGTTCCTCTTGTGTCGCGCTTCCCCATTCACTACATGAGAAGATAAATCACTTTACAAGTGCACACTCCACCTAACTATTCGCTCCTTGACCAGCGTGGTAAGCTCATCCCCTGAGATAATGGAACGCCTCGCAGACCGCACGTTTGAACACACCGTTCCCTTATAATATAACGCTTGGCAGGAGTCTGTCTGTCCGCGTTGGCCTTATCACCAGTTACGGTGGTTGTCACAGAGATATCACTATGAGCATTAATATTCTTTACATCTAGACAACCTTTACTCTTTGATATCACAATCTATTGATAGCAACTTAAAAGTCAGTATTGATTTTTTCAATACATCAAGCGTCCCCCATGAGGTTAGCAAAGATGTTGAAATCCTCCACTATGAAATTTTCCTCCCCTCAGTGAACTCTAGAATCACAGTCTTGAATCGTTGCCAGGAGACCAAACTTCCCACTCTACTCCACCACATGGTCACCATGCTGTCACAGACCCTGCACATGTAACATGAACCAAATGTTAGGCACGCAGACTCGTCACATTTTCCTTAATGACTGTGTCAGTGTGATTGGGTTCATTTTGCTCTGCTATGGATTTGTTATTTTTTCATTATATATAATGGTTCCCTTGCACTGTTTACTCTGAGGATGACAATTATAAACCATGACCAGCTCCTCAACTATTAATAATGACAGCTTAGCATTGCACAACGTCACAACATAGCCATTGCTGAGATTTATATTCACCACAGACCCACCAGAACCACAAGGTCTCCGCGTGAAGGATTACACGTATAACGCGGTGACGCTGGTGTGGGAGAAGCCTGCCACGCTGTGTGATATCGAACAGTACAGAGTGACCTACCAAGAGAATGGATCCATGCCCGAAGAGACTCTGGTGAAGGAGACGACAGTGGAAGTGTCACAACTGAAGCCAGAAACACTCTACACCTTCAAAGTGTCCGCTTCTACATCACTGGGGCAAGGACCTGCCGCTTCCATTACCCAGATCACAATGGCAGTTCGTAAGTACGAGTCACGCAGGACTGTAAGCTGCCTTACTTGTATAACAGTATTATGATTTGTGCTGTCTTGTGTTAGTACAAAGGAAATGTTTAACAAATAGTAACCGATGGGTTGTTACTCAGTGGGTTCCGAGTATAATGTTAACTAAAGAAATCCTTGGTGTTCACTATTTCACTGAGAGTGTAGTAGTAATAATAGTAGTAGTAGAAGTAGTAATAGCTGTGATGGTAGTAGTAGTAGTAGTAGTAGTAGTAGTAGTAGTAGTAGTAGTAGAGTGGTGGTGGTGGTAGTAGTAGTAGTAGTAGTAGTAGTAGTAGTAGTAGTAGTAGTAGTAGTAATAGTAGTAGTAATAGTAGCAGCAATAGTAGTGGTGTTAGTAGTAGTAGTAGTAGTAATAGTAGTAGTAGTAGTAGCAGTAGTAGTGGTTGTAATATTAGTAGTAGTAGTAGCAGTAGTAGTAGCAGCAGCAGTAGCAGTAGCAGTTGCAGTAGCAGTGTCGTGGTAGCAGTAGTAGCAGTAGTAGTAGCAGTAGTAGTAGTAGTAGTAGTAGTAGTAGTAGTAGTAGTAGTAGTAGTAGTAGCAATAGTGGTAGTAGTAGTGGTAGTAGTAGTAGTAGTAGTAGTAGTTATAGTAGTAGTAGCAATATTAGTGGTAGTAGTGGTAGTAGTGGTAGTAGTGGTGGTTGTAGTAGTAGTAGTAGTAGTAGTAGTAGTAGTAGTAGTAGTAGTAATAGTAGTAATAGTAGTAGTAGCAGCAGTATTAGTAGTCTTGTCTAAAGTTTTTTAATCTATCCTGAATAGGAAGATTCTCAAACATCTGTCACTTCACAATCTTCTGTCTGATCGCCAGTATGGCTTCCGTCAAGGTCTCTCTACTGGTGATCTTCTGGCTTTCCTTACTGAGTCTTGGTCATCCTCTTTTAGAGATTTTGGTGAAACTTTTGCTGTAGCGTTAGACATATCAAAAGCTTTTGATAGAGTCTGGCATAAAGCTTTGATTTCAAAACTGCCCTCCTACGGCTTCTATCCTTCTCTCTGCAACTTTATCTCAAGTTTCCTTTCCGACCGTTCTATTGCTGCTGTGGTAGACGGCCACTGTTCTTCTCCTAAATCTATTAATAGTGGAGTTCCTCAGGGTTCTGTCCTGTCACCCACTCTCTTTCTATTATTCATTAATGACCTTCTTAACCAAACTTCTTGCCCTATCCACTCCTACGCTGATGATACCACCTTACATCTTTCCACGTTCCTTCACAGAAGCCCAACCCTTCAGGAAGTCAACAGATCACGCAGGGACGCCACAGAACGCCTGACTTCCGATCTTTCTAAGATTTCCGATTGGGGCAGAGAAAATCTAGTAGTTTTCAATGCCTCAAAAACTCAATTCCTCCATTTATCAACTCGACCCAACCTTCCAGACAACTATCCCCTCATCTTCAGTGACACTCAACGGTCTCTCTCTTCCACAATGAATATCCTCGGTCTGTCCTTTACTCATAATCTTAACTGGAAACTTCATATCTCATCTCTTGCTAAAACAGCTTCTATGAAGTTAGGTGTTCTGAGGCGTCTCCGCCAGTTTTTCTCACCCTCCAACTGCTTACTCTGTATAAGGGCCTTATCCGCCCGTGTATGGAGTACTCTTCGCATGTTTGGGAGGGTTCCAGTCACACAGTTTTACTAGATAGGGTGGAATGAAAGATATTCGTCTGATCAACTCCCTCCTCTGACTAACTGTCTTCAGCCTCTTTCTCACCGCCGAAATGTTGCATCTCTTTCTATCTTTTATCGCTATTTTCATGCTAACTGTTCTACTGAACTTGCTAACTGCATGCCTCTCCTCCTCCTGCGGCCACGCTGCACAAGGCTTTCTTTTTCCTCTCATCCCTTTTCTGTCCAACTCTCTAACGCAAGAGTTAACCAGTACTCTCAATCATTCATCCCTTTCACTGGTAAACTCTGGAACTCCCTTCCTGCATCTGTATTTCCGAGTTCCTACGACTTGTCTTCTTTTAAGAGGTGGTATCAAGGCATTTGCTCCAGAATTTTGGCTGATGCTTTTGCACTTTTTGGAGAGCCAGCACTCAAGTGGGCTTTTTTTTCTTTAATCCTTTCTGTTTTTTGCCCTTGGCTGGCCCTCTTCCCTACATAGTAGTAGTAGTAGTAGTAGTAGTAGTAATAGTAGTAGACCAATTGAAAAAAATACTTGCAAAAGAACTGAGCAGAAAAATCTGATTTATTAATGTAAACGAAAAATGTGTATGTGTGTATGTGTGTGTGTGTGTGTGTGTGTGTGTGTGTGTGTGTGTGTGTGTGTGTGTGTGATTCACCTCGGTCGCCTGCTGGTCACCCAGCCAATCTTCCCTATTGTGGAGCGAGCTCAGAGCTCATAGACCACATAACACACTCCACACACCGGGAAAGCGAGGCCATAACCCCTCCCGTACCTATTTATTGCTAGGTGAACAGGGGGCACACATTAAGAAACTTGCCCATTTGCCCCGCCGCTTACCGGGATTCGAACCCGGCCCTCTCGATTGTAAGTCGAGCGTGCTAACCACTATAATACGCGTGTGTGTGTGTGTGTGTGTGTGTGTGTGTGTGTGTGTGTGTGTGTGTGTGTGTGTGTGTGTGTGTGTGTGTGTGTGTGTGTGTGTGTGTGTGTGTGTGTGTGTGTGTGTGTGTGTGTGTGTTCGTGCGTGCGTGCGAACCTGTATGTGTTTCTGTCTGTCTAGCTGTTTGTCTTTTTTGTTTTGTCTATCTGAAATCCAGAAAAATAGGTGTAGATTGCCTTACAATCTACCGGCAGATGCAGCTGGAGATAAACCCGACCCTCCTCCAGACTTGACACTGGTTTCTTCGGGGCCATCCATCATGCTGGTGACGTGGGGGAAATCCTCCAGTGCTGATGTAGACCACTACTATGTGTATGTGGAGGACGAAGACATGAAAGATGCAACTGTTCATAACTTCTATATGTGGGAAGGTCTCGAAGACTGCACGTTCTACACTTTCGGAGTGAAGACTGTGTTATCAAGCGGAGTCATGAGTGACCCAGCCTTGGCCGACGGAGAGACTGATGCCGGCTGTAAGTTGCTCCTCTTGTGTCGTGCTTCCAGGTTTACTACGTGAGAAGATAAATCACTTTGCAAGAATAAAAGTGCAGCAATGCTTCTGTCCACCAGTTAACTCACTCAAAAGTTGTCACACAAGCAAGCTTATCTCACCAAGGCAGTCAACACGTGGGCGAGACACTGTGCGGGACTTAGCGGTGGTAAAGTTTGTAAGCGTTATTGTTACCAAGGGAAAGAAGCATACTAATTTACAATTATAAATGTTAGAATCAAATAGTGCAAAATTACCCATGTTTGGCAAGTACTCATGGAAATGCAAGGGGAGCTGGAGCTTTCCAGGATGAGGACTACAATAGGCAGGATAGTGTCCCAAAAAACAAGAAAATATTCGTGGAAGAATACACTCCAGCAACAATTCCACGTTCTTCTTCCCTACTTGATTAATATGGTGAGATCTGACCCTGAGGCAAAGGAGCGCCTGGCTGGCTGCATGTCGGAACACATCGCGTCTTGCTAACATGAAGAATGGTAGGAGTCTGGTCTGACTTGGTAGCGGCAGGGCCGTCTATGTCCGGAGTCTTAACCATAATATTCCTTTGAATTCAGTCCTCATTAATTTTTGATATCACAATCTACTGACTGCGTTTTAAATGTCAACATTATATTTTGTATTACTACCAGCGTCTCCAAACGGGTTAGCTTAGTAGATGAAGTCCTCCATTACAGAATTTCTCTCCTCTCATCGCGAGTTAGAAACACACTTGACTATGGGCGACCCAGCCACATATATATGTCATCACATGGACACTTCAATTCCCATAAAAAGGACTCACATACAGAATATGAACAAAGAGTTAGGGATCCGGACTTGTCACTTTTCTTATTCTTCAATTTGTTGGCTTAGCACTTTTCAGTATCATTCTGCTCTTTTCTCTCTGCTTTGATTTTGTATTATTTTTTTTTAAATATATAATGAACCTCACTGCATGACAGTTATAACTGAAACACTGACAACACCTGGGCATTGTACAACGTTACTGCATAGCCTCACCAAGCAATGCAGAGAATGTCATTCACCACAGACCCGCCAGAGCCACAAGGACTCCGCGTGGGGAATTATACCTATAACGCGGTGACGCTGGTGTGGGAGAAGCCTGCCACACTGTGTGACATCGTACAGTACAGAGTGACCTACCAGAACAATGGATCCCTGCCCAAGAATACTCTGGTGGACGAGACGACAGTGGAAGTGTCACAACTGAAGCCAGAAACACTCTACACCTTCAACGTGTCCGCTTCTACATCACTTGGGCAAGGACCTGCCGCTTCCATTACCCAGACCACAATGGCAGTTCGTAAGTACGAGTCACGCAGGACTGTAAGCTGCCTTACTTGTATAACAGTATTATGATTTGTGCTGTCTTGTGTTAGTACAAAGGAAATGTTTAACAAATAGTAACCGATGGGTTGTTACTCAGTGGGTTCCGAGTCTAATGTTAACTAAAGAAATCCTTGGTGTTCACTATTTCACTGAGAGTGTTCTTGTGTTTTCTTACATGTGTTTTTTTTTTTCATCCTTTGTTTATGTGTGCTTATGTCTTTGAAAGGGTGGCTGCCTTTGTGTTTAAAGGAATATGCCAGGGAAGGAAGGAAGGACTCGTGACTCAAGATGTAGTTGCCAAAACAGGAAAAGTTGCATTGGAAGTTTATCTGTTACGACTGAGTTGTTCTCACAAATGATGAATTGGACGTGTTTTGCTCAAACACTAACTCAGCATGTCCCATACTTCTCTACACCACCCTGTCCTTCATCTGTTTTTTTTTTGCCCCAGCCGGCCCTCCTCAGGACCTCGTCGCCGAGGGAGTCGGTTCCTCTGCCATCAATGTCAGCTGGTCTCCACCTGTCGTGACACCAGAAAACTATTACGTCTCTGTGGAAATCGCTGGTATATATGAGAAGAGAGTTTTCGACACCCAGTACTTGGTTGAGAACCTGAAACCATGCAAGACATATGAGATCACCGTCAGTTCCTATTACATCGAGACGGGCGAAAGTTTCCCAGCGAGGGTCGTGGGTGAAACAAAGGGCGACAGTGAGTACAACACAGGATTACTAAAAATGTTTCCTCTACGAACGTTCTATTGCTGCTGTGGTAGACGGTCACTCTTCTCCTCCTAAATCTATTAAAGCTAGTGCTTCTCATGTTTCTGTCCTGACACTCCCTCTCCTCCAATTATTCATGAATTATCTTATAAATCAAATGTCCTTTCCTCTCCTTCGCTAATGATACCACCATACACATTTTCACGTCTTTTCAGGGACAATCAACACATCAGAAAGTAAACAGATCATGCTGGGAAGCCAAAGGTCGCCTGACTTCTGGTTGCTCTAATATCTGATTAGGGGAGAGAAAATGTAATACCGTTCAATACATCTAAAATCTTCCATCTATCAGCTTGACATAATCTTTCATACAACTATTCCTTCTTCTTCAATGACGTTCAATTGTCCTCCTCTTCTTCAGTAAATAGCCTCGATCTGTCCTCTACTTATTATCAAAATTAGAAACTGCTTTTTATCTCTAGCTAAAATAGTTTGTATGAAGATATGGGTTCTGAGTCGTCTCTGCCAGTTTTTCTCACCCCTCGACTAGTTTTATTCATCGTGTTTTATCAGATAGGGTGGAATAAATGAAATTTTTCTTATGAATTCCACTCTTCTGAATGACTGTCTTCAGCCTCTTTCTCACCGCCCCAATGCTATCTTTTACCCTTATTTTCATACCAACTGCTCCTCTGATAACTTGCCAGCAGGGTGCCTCACCTCCTCCCGCAGCCTCATTACACAAGAACTTCAGTTTCTCTTTCACGCCTCTTTTGTCTGCCTCCCAAACGCAAGAACTAAAAAGTACTGTTATTCATCTATTTTTCAGTTAGATTCTGGAACTCTCTACCTGCTTCTGTATTTCCTTCTACCTATGACCTAAAATCATTTAAGAAGGGTGATTCAAGACATGCGTCCCATTATTTTTCCCTTGGCTAGCTCCCTCTCACCTGCTCTGGGACTGACATTTAAGTTAGATTTTTTGCTAAATCGTTTTTATTGCCCTTGGTCAGTTCTTCACTTTCACATAAAAAATACAAGAGCCTTCCATCTGCCACGCCCGTATAAAGCATACTTGCCTGCCTTCACCCAAATAATATGAACCAAATGCAAAATTTTGTGTTCGTAGAAATGAAGGGATTAACATGAGAGAGAGAGAGAGAGAGAGAGAGAGAGAGAGAGAGAGAGAGAGAGAGAGAGAGAGAGAGAGAGAGAGAGAGAGAGAGAGAGAGAGAGAGATAAATTATTCAACATTCTTATTATATTCAAAGTCAAGGAGTCTTTCCTCATTGCACCAACAGTTCCGTCGGCGCCCACAGACTGTTCAGTTCAAGCATATAAAAGCTACATCTCCGTAACTTGGCAAAAACCCTCAAGCTACTGCGCCCTGGGACCTTACAGCGTGGACTGGACGGTGAAAAAGTTATGGGGAGATGGAGAGGAGAAAAGCTACAACGAAACCATCAACGGACTCTCCCACTCGATTTTTGACCCGCCGCCCTACCACAGCTACACCTTCGAGATCGCTGCTTCCGTTGACGGCATCTTCGGCGACTCTACCTCGTGCAGCGGCAACTCCCTCGATACAAGTAAGTGTGCCTCTGTTCGCCTCACTGCTGCTGTCATGTCTATAAACGCCGTGCCAGGTACTCAATAAAACAAATAAATAAATGGCTAATTGAAAGATAAACACTAAGTCCATTAAGAAGGGAAAATTATAGTAGTAAGAAAGAAATTCTGCTTGTTTCACTTGGACCTGTTTTCCACAGATCCGGGGCCACCGGTGCTCGTGTCAGTGGTGGCGGAGGCCCAGGGTGACTTGCGAGTCACGTGGGAGCCTCCTGTCGAGAAGAATGGACAAATTATTGAGTACGGAATATTTGTAGATAGTTCAACTAACTTTGTGAAGAATGTGAGCGGGGAGGTGCACACCACGACCGTCATTGTGGAGCCGTGCGTCAGTGTCTCCCTCTCTGTGGCGGCTCGTAACCACGCTGACAAGGATGACGGGTGGGGGCAGCGGTCTGAGGAAAAGGAGGTGATTCCCCCTGGCGATGGTGAGTCAAGACAAATGAAAAGTTTGCACGTTGCAATGCGAAATCTTAACGCCTTTAGTTTGCGTGCGATCTTTTGTGTGTGCTCGATTTCAAGGCAATGATTTGTGCAGAATGTTATACTCGTGCTTTATTTCAGTGTTGCCAGATTCTGTAGAATGCTACAATTCCGCGCGTGATGTGCAGGCGTGTTGGCTTCCTTACAACAAATACTGTCCAGTGTCGCAGTACAACCTCCAGTGGGAAGGAAAGGTGCTCTGGTCACCTGGCACCACAGGTACTCTTTGCCTCCCCTTTACCTGGTACAGTGGAACCATGCGTGCTTTGGGGGTCCGAGAGGTCTCCAAGCGCACGGGTTCGAATCCTGTCCACGGTCTGAGTGTAGGTTGGGCTTTCTCACTCAGGGCAACGGTTTCCTAGCGGGTGGGCTTTGAGATAGGAGGTACCCTAAAATGTATCCCCTTTAGCTCATAAATTCCCGTGAAAAGCCCACATGGTATAAATAAAAAAAAATAAATAAAAAAAAAGAGTCTGGCCTGGCACTTTGTTGTCTCCAGTCTCACATCTTACTCTACCGTGTAGTAATGTCCCTGAAATGAGCCATCATTTTGCCTCTTATAACATTTGCAATAGTGTGTCTGTGAGTGTTTCACTAATAGTAAGTATGATTTTCTTTGAAGATATTCTTTGATGGTGTTTTGCAAGACGTTTCTACTCTTACAGACTCAAACAGCACGACGCTAGATTGGAGCCCAGAGGAGTTTTGCTACAACATTTCTTCGATTCCCTACACAAATTATAGAGTCAGTCTCAGTGTGGGCACGAATACGCACGTATCTGTAACCTGCTCCTCCACAAGTCCCATGGCAGGTATGTTTTGTGTACGTCATGATGATCACGCCTCGGTGTGAAGTACAACTTCTGGAGGCAGGCACAAGTTTGAATACCGTGCCACTTTACAGTTGTATGTTTTCGCAGCTCCTGGACCGCCGACGCTGGAGGAGATTCAGGCAGAGAACCTGACAATCAACGTCACCTGGAAAGAACCTCAACAGAAGAATGGAATCATTAGTAATTATCGAGTGGAATGGACGGACTGGGATGGTAACACTGACTCTAAAGTCACAGACGGGAGCACGTATTCTTATCAAATAATGTTAAACTCGTGTGGCGGGGAGGTAGATGTGATAGTGAGTGCGAAGACTTCTGATGTTGAAGGATTTGAGAGAGATCCCAGCCAGGAAGGGCTTTCCTCGTGAACTCAAGTGAGTTTTGAGGCAAAAGTCTCGTGTACTGAGGTTGTTGATTCAGACACTTGGTAATGAATACTAGATTGTGATTGATATTGAAAGGATTTGAAGCAAATGTGTGTCGTGTGGCTAATGAAGTTAATTGGTTCTATTTTTCCTTAGTCTCGCACTTGTCATGTAATGCCATTGCGCCAGACGAGGTAGCACTGAGCTGGGAGCTCCAGAATTCGAAATGTTCGGTCGACTATTACAACGTTACGTGGAGCTTCAATTCGCTTTGGTCTGATGACAAAGGTGAGGCACTTCTATGCTTGTTTGGTGATTGATGGTATTGGTGGTGGTGGTGGTGGTGGTGGCACTTCATATGAATGATACAGAGATGAAAACAATCACTTAAATACTGCATCGGATTACAGGCTCGGGCTTTCTCTCTGTTAACGGGAATGATTTATCCACCACTGTGGGAAATCTGATTCCTTACTCTGAGATCTCGGTGGCGGTCCACATCAGTAACTCTCCGCTGGCAACCGTTTGCAACACCATAACACAGGAGGAAAGTAAGTAGGTAATGCAGACTCACGGCATAGACCACCAGGTGGGTAAGGATGTGTGCACATCACTTAGCGTGGCACGTGCCGCTCCGTCCAGTGTTGTGTACATTTCGCTCTGATCTTTGTTTTCTTTAAATCTTCTAAGAGTTTCTATGTGGCTTTTTGCTTGTACCCTCGTTTTTTTACACTTTAAGGTGTGTCCTGACATGAGAAAGTGAAATGTTCCGGCCTAAGTACGTACTTTCCAGTAAGGGAGTAATGGTGTTCTATTTCTCCTTTACCATGTCTTTCATAATTGAAGAATTTGCCTTCACATAATTGCATTGTCATTGTTTGTTTTCGTGGCACATTTCCTCACTGTCTAGCACGGACACGTAGGTGTGGTGCCCTGTGCATGGAAGTATGTGTATCAGCAGTGTGCTTGCTGGCATGTGCATTTCTTCCATCATAGTCTCCAGATCATGTACGCTCATATGAGTTTACAAGATTTTATCGTCACTAAAAAATTTTTTGGAACATATAGCCTCATCTCATCTGGACTTGTTTTCCACAGATGCGGGGCCACCGGTGCTCGTGTCCGTGGTGGTGGAGGACCAGGGTGAGGTGCGAGTCACGTGGGAGCCTCCTGTCGAGAAGAATGGACAAATTATTGAGTACGGAATATTTGTAGATAGTTCAACTAACTTTGTGAAGAATGTGAGCGGGGAGGTGCACACCACGACCGTCATTGTGGAGCCGTGCGTCAGTGTCTCCTCTCTGTGGCGGCTCGTAACCACGCTGACAAGGATGACGGGTGGGGCAGCGGTCTGAGGAAAAGGAGGTGATTCCCCCTGGCGATGGTGAGTCAAGACAAATGAAAAGTTTGCACGTTGCAATGCGAAATCTTAACGCCTTTAGTTTGCGTGCGATCTTTGTGTGTGCTCGATTTCAAGGCAATGATTTGTGCAGAATGTTATACTCGTGCTTTATTTCAGTGTTGCCAGATTCTGTAGAATGCTACAATTCCGCGCGTGATGTGCAGGCGTGTTGGCTTCCTTACAACAAATACTGTCCAGTGTCGCAGTACAACCTCCAGTGGGAAGGAAAGGTGCTCTGGTCACCTGGCACCACAGGTACTCTTTGCCTCCCTTTACCTGGTACAGTGGAACCATGCGTGCTTTGGGGTCCGAGAGGTCTCCAAGCGCACGGGTTCGAATCCTGTCCACGGTCTGAGTGTAGGTTGGGCTTTCTCACTCAGGGCAACGGTTTCCTAGCGGGTGGGCTTTGAGATAGGAGGTACCCTAAAATGTATCCCCTTTAGCTCATAAATTCCCGTGAAAAGCCCACATGGTATAAATAAAAAAAAAAAAATAAATAAAAAGAGTCTGGCCTGGCACTTTGTTGTCTCCAGTCTCACATCTTACTCTACCGTGTAGTAATGTCCCTGAAATGAGCCATCATTTTGCCTCTTATAACATTTGCAATAGTGTGTTTGTGAGTGTTTCACTAATAGTAAGTATGATTTTCTTTGAAGATATTCTTTGATGGTGTTTTGCAAGACGTTTCTACTCTTACAGACTCAAAGAGCACGACGCTAGATTGGAGCCCAGAGGAGTTTTGCTACAACATTTCTTCGATTCCCTACACAAATTATAGAGTCAGTCTCAGTGTGGGCACGAATACGCACGTATCTGTAACCTGCTCCTCCACAAGTCCCATGGCAGGTATGTTTTGTGTACGTCATGATGATCACGCCTCGGTGTGAAGTACAACTTCTGGAGGCAGGCACAAGTTTGAATACCGTGCCACTTTACAGTTGTATGTTTTCGCAGCTCCTGGACCGCCGACGCTGGAGGAGATTCAGGCAGAGAACCTGACAATCAACGTCACCTGGAAAGAACCTCAACAGAAGAATGGAATCATTAGTAATTATCGAGTGGAATGGACGGACTGGGATGGTAACACTGACTCTAAAGTCACAGACGGGAGCACGTATTCTTATCAAATAATGTTAAACTCGTGTGGCGGGGAGGTAGATGTGATAGTGAGTGCGAAGACTTCTGATGTTGAAGGATTTGGAGAGATCCCAGCCAGGAAGGGCTTTCCTCGTGAACTCAAGTGAGTTTTTGAGGCAAAAGTCTCGTGTACTGAGGTTGTTGATTCAGACACTTGGTAATGAATACTAGATTGTGATTGATATTGAAAGGATTTGAAGCAAATGTGTGTCGTGTGGCTAATGAAGTTAATTGGTTCTATTTTTTCCTTAGTCTCGCACTTGTCATGTAATGCCATTGCGCCAGACGAGGTAGCACTGAGCTGGGAGCTCCAGAATTCGAAATGTTCGGTCGACTATTACAACGTTACGTGGAGCTTCAATTCGCTTTGGTCTGATGACAAAGGTGAGGCACTTCTATGCTTGTTTGGTGATTGATGGTATTGGTGGTGGTGGTGGTGGTGGTGGCACTTCATATGAATGATACAGAGATGAAAACAATCACTTAAATACTGCATCGGATTACAGGCTCGGGCTTTCTCTCTGTTAACGGGAATGATTTATCCACCACTGTGGGAAATCTGATCCCTTACTCTGAGATCTCGGTGGCGGTCCACATCAGTAACTCTCCGCTGGCAACCGTTTGCAACACCATAACACAGGAGGAAAGTAAGTAGGTAATGCAGACTCACGGCATAGACCACCAGGTGGGTAAGGATGTGTGCACATCACTTAGCGTGGCACGTGCCGCTCCGTCCAGTGTTGTGTACATTTCGCTCTGATCTTTGTTTTTCTTTAAATCTTCTAAGAGTTTCTAAGTGGCTTTTTGCTTGTACCCTCGTTTTTTTTTACACTTTAAGGTGTGTCCTGACATGAGAAAGTGAAATGTTCCGGCCTAAGTACGTACTTTCCAGTAAGGGAGTAATGGTGTTCTATTTCTCCTTTACCATGTCTTTCATAATTGAAGAATTTGCCTTCACATAATTGCATTGTCATTGTTTGTTTTCGTGGCACATTTCCTCACTGTCTAGCACGGACACGTAGGTGTGGTGCCCTGTGCATGGAAGTATGTGTATCAGCAGTGTGCTTGCTGGCATGTGCATTTCTTCCATCATAGTCTCCAGATCATGTACGCTCATATGAGTTTACAAGATTTTATCGTCACTAAAAAATTTTTTGGAACATATAGCCTCATCTCATCTGGACTTGTTTTCCACAGATGCGGGGCCACCGGTGCTCGTGTCCGTGGTGGTGGAGGACCAGGGTGAGGTGCGAGTCACGTGGGAACCTCCTGTCGAGAAGAATGGACAAATTATTGAGTACGGAATATTTGTAGATAGTTCAACTAACTTTGTGAAGAATGTGAGCGGGGAGGTGCACACCACGACCGTCATTGTGGAGCCGTGCGTCAGTGTCTCCCTCTCTGTGGCGGCTCGTAACCACGCTGACAAGGATGACGGGTGGGGGCAGCGGTCTGAGGAAAAGGAGGTGATTCCCCCTGGCGATGGTGAGTCAAGACAAATGAAAAGTTTGCACGTTGCAATGCGAAATCTTAACGCCTTTAGTTTGCGTGCGATCTTTTGTGTGCTCGATTTCAAGGCAATGATTTGTGCAGAATGTTATACTCGTGCTTTATTTCAGTGTTGCCAGATTCTGTAGAATGCTACAATTCCGCGCGTGATGTGCAGGCGTGTTGGCTTCCTTACAACAAATACTGTCCAGTGTCGCAGTACAACCTCCAGTGGGAAGGAAAGGTGCTCTGGTCACCTGGCACCACAGGTACTCTTTGCCTCCCTTTACCTGGTACAGTGGAACCATGCGTGCTTTGGGGTCCGAGAGGTCTCCAAGCGCACGGGTTCGAATCCTGTCCACGGTCTGAGTGTAGGTTGGGCTTTCTCACTCAGGGCAACGGTTTCCTAGCGGATGGGCTTTGAGATAGGAGGTACCCTAAAATGTATCCCCTTTAGCTCATAAATTCCCGTGAAAAGCCCACATGGTATAAATAAAAAAAAATAAATAAAAAAAAAGAGTCTGGCCTGGCACTTTGTTGTCTCCAGTCTCACATCTTACTCTACCGTGTAGTAATGTCCCTGAAATGAGCCATCATTTTGCCTCTTATAACATTTGCAATAGTGTGTTTGTGAGTGTTTCACTAATAGTAAGTATGATTTTCTTTGAAGATATTCTTTGATGGTGTTTTGCAAGACGTTTCTACTCTTACAGACTCAAACAGCACGACGCTAGATTGGAGCCCAGAGGAGTTTTGCTACAACATTTCTTCGATTCCCTACACAAATTATAGAGTCAGTCTCAGTGTGGGCACGAATACGCACGTATCTGTAACCTGCTCCTCCACAAGTCCCATGGCAGGTATGTTTTGTGTACGTCATGATGATCACGCCTCGGTGTGAAGTACAACTTCTGGAGGCAGGCACAAGTTTGAATACCGTGCCACTTTACAGTTGTATGTTTTCGCAGCTCCTGGACCGCCGACGCTGGAGGAGATTCAGGCAGAGAACCTGACAATCAACGTCACCTGGAAAGAACCTCAACAGAAGAATGGAATCATTAGTAATTATCGAGTGGAATGGACGGACTGGGATGGTAACACTGACTCTAAAGTCACAGACGGGAGCACGTATTCTTATCAAATAATGTTAAACTCGTGTGGCGGGGAGGTAGATGTGATAGTGAGTGCGAAGACTTCTGATGTTGAAGGATTTGGAGAGAGATCCCAGCCAGGAAGGGCTTTCCTCGTGAACTCAAGTGAGTTTTTGAGGCAAAAGTCTCGTGTACTGAGGTTGTTGATTCAGACACTTGGTAATGAATACTAGATTGTGATTGATATTGAAAGGATTTGAAGCAAATGTGTGTCGTGTGGCTAATGAAGTTAATTGGTTCTATTTTTTCCTTAGTCTCGCACTTGTCATGTAATGCCATTGCGCCAGACGAGGTAGCACTGAGCTGGGAGCTCCAGAATTCGAAATGTTCGGTCGACTATTACAACGTTACGTGGAGCTTCAATTCGCTTTGGTCTGATGACAAAGGTGAGGCACTTCTATGCTTGTTTGGTGATTGATGGTATTGGTGGTGGTGGTGGTGGTGGTGGCACTTCATATGAATGATACAGAGATGAAAACAATCACTTAAATACTGCATCGGATTACAGGCTCGGGCTTTCTCTCTGTTAACGGAATGATTTATCCACCACTGTGGGAAATCTGATCCCTTACTCTGAGATCTCGGTGGCGGTCCACATCAGTAACTCTCCGCTGGCAACCGTTTGCAACACCATAACACAGGAGGAAAGTAAGTAGGTAATGCAGACTCACGGCATAGACCACCAGGTGGGTAAGGATGTGTGCACATCACTTAGCGTGGCACGTGCCGCTCCGTCCAGTGTTGTGTACATTTCGCTCTGATCTTTGTTTTTCTTTAAATCTTCTAAGAGTTTCTATGTGGCTTTTTTGCTTGTACCCTCGTTTTTTTTTTTACACTTTAAGGTGTGTCCTGACATGAGAAAGTGAAATGTTCCGGCCTAAGTACGTACTTTCCAGTAAGGGAGTAATGGTGTTCTATTTCTCCTTTACCATGTCTTTCATAATTGAAGAATTTGCCTTCACATAATTGCATTGTCATTGTTTGTTTTCGTGGCACATTTCCTCACTGTCTAGCACGGACACGTAGGTGTGGTGCCCTGTGCATGGAAGTATGTGTATCAGCAGTGTGCTTGCTGGCATGTGCATTTCTTCCATCATAGTCTCCAGATCATGTACGCTCATATGAGTTTACAAGATTTTATCGTCACTAAAAAATTTTTTGGAACATATAGCCTCATCTCATCTGGACTTGTTTTCCACAGATGCGGGGCCACCGGTGCTCGTGTCCGTGGTGGTGGAGGACCAGGGTGAGGTGCGAGTCACGTGGGAGCCTCCTGTCGAGAAGAATGGACAAATTATTGAGTACGGAATATTTGTAGATAGTTCAACTAACTTTGTGAAGAATGTGAGCGGGGAGGTGCACACCACGACCGTCATTGTGGAGCCGTGCGTCAGTGTCTCCTTCTCTGTGGCGGCTCGTAACCACGCTGACAAGGATGACGGGTGGGGGCAGCGGTCTGAGGAAAAGGAGGTGATTCCCCCTGGCGATGGTGAGTCAAGACAAATGAAAAGTTTGCACGTTGCAATGCGAAATCTTAACGCCTTTAGTTTGCGTGCGATCTTTTGTGTGTGCTCGATTTCAAGGCAATGATTTGTGCAGAATGTTATACTCGTGCTTTATTTCAGTGTTGCCAGATTCTGTAGAATGCTACAATTCCGCGCGTGATGTGCAGGCGTGTTGGCTTCCTTACAACAAATACTGTCCAGTGTCGCAGTACAACCTCCAGTGGGAAGGAAAGGTGCTCTGGTCACCTGGCACCACAGGTACTCTTTGCCTCCCCTTTACCTGGTACAGTGGAACCATGCGTGCTTTGGGGGTCCGAGAGGTCTCCAAGCGCACGGGTTCGAATCCTGTCCACGGTCTGAGTGTAGGTTGGGCTTTCTCACTCAGGGCAACGGTTTCCTAGCGGTGGGCTTTGAGATAGGAGGTACCGTAAAATGTATCCCCTTTAGCTCATAAATTCCCGTGAAAAGCCCACATGGTATAAATAAAAAAAAATAAATAAATAAAAAGAGTCTGGCCTGGCACTTTGTTGTCTCCAGTCTCACATCTTACTCTACCGTGTAGTAATGTCCCTGAAATGAGCCATCATTTTGCCTCTTATAACATTTGCAATAGTGTGTTTGTGAGTGTTTCACTAATAGTAAGTATGATTTTCTTTGAAGATATTCTTTGATGGTGTTTTGCAAGACGTTTCTACTCTTACAGACTCAAAGAGCACGACGCTAGATTGGAGCCCAGAGGAGTTTTGCTACAACATTTTTCGATTCCCTACACAAATTATAGAGTCAGTCTCAGTGTGGGCACGAATACGCACGTATCTGTAACCTGCTCCTCCACAAGTCCCATGGCAGGTATGTTTTGTGTACGTCATGATGATCACGCCTCGGTGTGAAGTACAACTTCTGGAGGCAGGCACAAGTTTGAATACCGTGCCACTTTACAGTTGTATGTTTTCGCAGCTCCTGGACCGCCGACGCTGGAGGAGATTCAGGCAGAGAACCTGACAATCAACGTCACCTGGAAAGAACCTCAACAGAAGAATGGAATCATTAGTAATTATCGAGTGGAATGGACGGACTGGGATGGTAACACTGACTCTAAAGTCACAGACGGGAGCACGTATTCTTATCAAATAATGTTAAACTCGTGTGGCGGGGAGGTAGATGTGATAGTGAGTGCGAAGACTTCTGATGTTGAAGGATTTGGAGAGATCCCAGCCAGGAAGGGCTTTCCTCGTGAACTCAAGTGAGTTTTGAGGCAAAAGTCTCGTGTACTGAGGTTGTTGATTCAGACACTTGGTAATGAATACTAGATTGTGATTGATATTGAAAGGATTTGAAGCAAATGTGTGTCGTGTGGCTAATGAAGTTAATTGGTTCTATTTTTTCCTTAGTCTCGCACTTGTCATGTAATGCCATTGCGCCAGACGAGGTAGCACTGAGCTGGGAGCTCCAGAATTCGAAATGTTCGGTCGACTATTACAACGTTACGTGGAGCTTCAATTCGCTTTGGTCTGATGACAAAGGTGAGGCACTTCTATGCTTGTTTGGTGATTGATGGTATTGGTGGTGGTGGTGGTGGTGGTGGCACTTCATATGAATGATACAGAGATGAAAAACAATCACTTAAATACTGCATCGGATTACAGGCTCGGGCTTTCTCTCTGTTAACGGGAATGATTTATCCACCACTGTGGGAAATCTGATCCCTTACTCTGAGATCTCGGTGGCGGTCCACATCAGTAACTCTCCGCTGGCAACCGTTTGCAACACCATAACACAGGAGGAAAGTAAGTAGGTAATGCAGACTCACGGCATAGACTACCAGGTGGGTAAGGATGTGTGCACATCACTTAGCGTGGCACGTGCCGCTCCGTCCAGTGTTGTGTACATTTCGCTCTGATCTTTGTTTTTCTTTAAATCTTCTAAGAGTTTCTATGTGGCTTTTTTGCTTGTACCCTCGTTTTTTTTTTTTACACTTTAAGGTGTGTCCTGACATGAGAAAGTGAAATGTTCCGGCCTAAGTACGTACTTTCCAGTAAGGGAGTAATGGTGTTCTATTTCTCCTTTACCATGTCTTTCATAATTGAAGAATTTGCCTTCACATAATTGCATTGTCGTTGTTTGTTTTCGTGGCACATTTCCTCACTGTCTAGCACGGACACGTAGGTGTGGTGCCCTGTGCATGGAAGTATGTGTATCAGCAGTGTGCTTGCTGGCATGTGCATTTCTTCCATCATAGTCTCCAGATCATGTACGCTCATATGAGTTTACAAGATTTTATCGTCACTAAAAAATTTTTTGGAACATATAGCCTCATCTCATCTGGACTTGTTTTCCACAGATGCGGGGCCACCGGTGCTCGTGTCCGTGGTGGTGGAGGACCAGGGTGAGGTGCGAGTCACGTGGGAGCCTCCTGCCGAGGAGAATGGACAAATCATTGAATACGGAATATTTGTAGATAACTCAACCAACTTTGTGAATAATGTGAGCGGGGAGGTGCGCACCACGACCGTCATTGTGGAGCCGTGCGTCAGTGTCTACATCTCTGTTGCTGCTCGTAATAACGCCAAGAAGAATGACGGGTGGGGCCAGCGGTCTGAGGAAATGAAAGTGACCGATGATGCCGATGGTAAGTTAAAACAAGTTAAGTTTAAGTCGATAGAGAAAACATTCATGCCTTTAGTTTGCGTGAGATATTATGTGTGTGATCAGTTTTAAAGCAATGATTGTGCAGAAAGTTATGTTGGTCTTTCTTGTCAGTGCTGCCAGAACGGCTGGACTGTCTCCAGCCCGCGCCTGATGTGCGGGTGTGTTGGCGTCCTTATCGCACAGACTGTCCAGTGTCGCAATACAACCTCCAGTGGGAAGGAAAGGTACTCTGGTCACCAGGCACCACAGGTACTTTTTAGCTGTCAAGGTTTGGCCTGGCACGGGGTGGTAAACAATCTCATATCTTTGTGAGAGTCAGGAACCATCAGGGTGTCTCTAATATCATTTGCATCAATGTGTTTTGTAAGTTTTTTTCTAGTAATTCTTAGGTAATTTTCATTATTCTTTGGTGGTCCTTGGCAATGACCTTTCAGTTCACAGTATCATGAAAATTGCTTCCTCTCCTACAGACACGAATAGCACCACGCTGGGTTGGAGCAAAGACGAGATTTGCTACAATATATCCTCCATTCCCTACACTGAGTACATAGTTAGACTCAGTGTGGGCACGAATACGGAGAAATTTCTAAGTTGCTCGACCATCACTCCCATGGCAGGTATGTTTCGTGCACGCCCCAATGGTCGCGTCTTGGTGAAGTGTAATATCTGGTAGCATAATTCTAGCTTGCGGTGTAAAAGTGGAAAACTCCCACATCACTACACTTCAACATATTATCCTCGGAACACTTGGATGACAGTAATTGTAACTGTGCCTTCCTCTCAGCCTCCAGTCCCCCGACAAAGCTGCAGCAAATAGCAAAGGAAGTCCACTCCGTAACAGTGGAGTGGTCTTTGCCGGAGTTTCCTCGCGGAGAGTTATCGGGGTGGTACCTGTACTGGACGACCGCTATCGGACACTTTGTGGGCGAACACGTCACGGAAAGCCCTGATGAACGCGTGATGGAGATCCGCAGCCTCCAGCCATCAGAGGTGTACTATGTGTATGTCATGGTAAGCTCGTGTAGCGGCTCTGTCTTTGTGATGGTGGTGGTGGTGGTGGTGTTGCTACTACTAGTTCATAATAACAATAGTTATGATAATAATGACAATTATAATAACAATAACAATAACAATAATAATAATAATAGTAATGATAATAAAGATAATAAGTATTGTTATTATTATTATTAATGATAATAATAATAATAATAATAATAATAATGATAATAATAATAATAATAATAATAATAATAATAAAAACTAACGATAATAGTAATAATAAAAAATGCTAATGATAATGATAGCCATAATTATATCAGTATTAAAGATAAAAATAATAGTATTAAGAAGATGAAGAAAAGAAAATAAGGAAAATAAGGAGAGTGATGATAATAATAATAATGATAATACCTGAACAATGACAAGGACAGGAAGAACAACAACAATAATGATGATGATAACAATCGCCCCCTTTATTACGCGTCATCGGAAAGAGTAATCTGAAATCATCTTTGTTTGTCTTGTGAAACAGTAGTTATGTGCAGCTGGGAGTCTCCTCCACTCACTGCTTTCCTCCATCCTCACTCCAGGCAGTGAACGACGCGGGACGTGGCGAGGAGGCGGTGGTGGAGGTGGCCACTCAGTACGTGCCATGACCAAGGCGGCCCTGACCAACACAGCTCGCATCATATTCCGAAATGCTTTTCTGCGGCACCCTAGTTATTGTTCGGGGGCTCTACTTGAAGTCACACAGGTCTATAAGGGTGTAATTTTTTTATGATTAGCGATAGTTCTATATTAATTTAGTGTTATCAGAAAAAACGTGCTTCAGAACCAGGCCAATTATATCTGTGGCCTTTAATGAAAGTCGTAGTGAGAAGGCAAAAGCTTTTAAGAATATTGGTTGGAGCCTCAAAAATGACTGTGTCTTGTCTGACCCTTAAGCTTAAAGTGATTTACCGCCTGAAGAGTTGGTTCCTATGAGTTCATTGAAGACACTTGTATACGCATTACT
>NC_059303.1:15500708-15515708 GCF_017591435.1 Portunus trituberculatus | reverse complement strand
AGTAACCACAGTGAATATGAAAACGCGTCCTGGTACTGAGGAGATTAGGCCTACTTGTGGTTCTCCCTAATTTTCAACGATCATATCCATCACTACATGTTTTTTTGTTTTATGTCTTTCAAAACGTTTCGATAATTTACCACTAACAGATTACTGAACCCATTCCATTTATTTCCCGATCTGTTTGAGAGTCAGTTTCTATTTGTATATATTCAATTCCATTTCTTTTGATCTTGAGTCGATTTGATCTTGTAATATTCTGATTATTGATCCTATTCTGAGTATTAATACTAATTCAACCTTAACATGTACTGGTTCCTGTGAAATAATAGGGTTTTTTTTCTGTTTAGATTAATTCATTTTATTGATTTAGTAATGAAACCGATTATGTTTCTACTGTTGTGTTCGTCTTTTGTGTTCATGTCAGTTTTATGACGAGTTGAAGAGAGAGAGAGAGAGAATTAATGTTGTGTGTGTGTGTGTTTGTGTGTGTGTGTGTGTGTGTGTGTGTGTGTGTGTGTGTGTGTGTGTGTGTGTGTGTGTGTGTGTATGTGTGTGTGTGTGACTGAGTGGGTGAGCCTGTATGTGTGTGTGTGTGTGTGTGTGTGTGTGTGTGTGTGTGTGACTGAGTGGGTGAGCCTGTGTGTGTGTGTGTGTGTGTGTGTGTGTGTGTGTGTGACTGAGTGGGTGAGCCTGTGTGTGTGTGTGTGTGTGTGTGTGTGTGTGTGTGTGTGTGTGTGTGTGTGTGTGTGTGTGTGTGTGAGTGTAGGTGTGTGGGTGTTTATACGTGAGTAATAAAACATACAAGTGTACCTTTTGATTCAGTACTAACAGTCAATCGTCGCAATGCAATACACGGGACGAGGCTAAGAGTACACGATGGGTTTGCAATGTGTTATCACCGTATCTTGTGTGTCTTGTAACCTTTGGCCATTCTCTCTCTCTCTCTCTCTCTCTCTCTCTCTCTCTCTCTCTCTCTCTCTCTCTCTCTCTCTCTCTCTCTCTCTCTCATTATTTATACCTATCTTCCCCATCTTTGTTAATCATGTTACTTTTTTTTCCATTTTCTAAAGATAACCTAAAAATAACCTTCGTATTCCACATTCTCATCTACCTCCTTCTCCTTCCTATCATATCATATCAATATCTTCTTCATTACGTATCCCTCATCAACCCTCATTCAACCTTTTTTTCAGATATCATGCGCTCCTCCGCTTTTTCTTCCTCCTCCTCTTCCACTAACTGTTTATTTTCTGCTCTCTCCTCCTGTACTTTTATCATGTGGCTATTTATCTATCAAACAGCCTTGTAAAGACCTAAAAATCAACAAGTGTGGGGTATCCTTTTTTTAATTCTCCTCCTGCTCCCCGTTCTGCCTCTAAAAGTTCTCCTCCTATCTTATACTACATCAAGTCATTGCCGATTATTTGTTCATTATTTTTAATCAACCTTATCTCCTTATCATTCATCCCCTAACTGGTGCATGATAGGCGGCTGAAGAGGGGGATGGTTGGGTCTTTGGTAGTTGGCAGATGTACGGTGATTTAGATTTTGGAACAACTAGTAAACTTTGGAACTCTCTGCCTGATTCTGTATTTCCATCTTCCTACGACTTGATTTGTTTTAAGATTGAGGTGTAAAGCTATTTGTCCCTGTCTTTTGGTTAATACTTTACTAATGTTTTAGGGAACTTGCATTCAGTTGGACCTTTTTCCTAATGTTTTGTTGCCCTTGCCTTGTTTTCCTCTACATGAATTGAAAAACTACTGACTCTGCCTGACTAACTAGTATACTTTTATCATCCATCCTTTCTATCCTTTCTAGGCTGCCAATAAGTTCTAAATACGCGTCGTTTCTCCGTTTGAAAGTGCTTGAATACCCGCCGGCGTTCCTTCTATTTAGCGTGTCGTAATGTGCGGGTTCCCACTGGAGGTACTTTACTTAGCATCACGACATCACGAGGTCATAATATACGTAACCTGCGCAACGATAACTGATTAGTGAGAGGATGTGTGTTTGTTGTCCGTTTTTTTCTTTTTCCTTCATGGTGAGGGAACTAGTGATGTTTGTGGAATCGCTGCGGTGTGATGTAGTTCAGCTTTGATTTACCTCGTTCCCTTCAACAAGACTGAATATAATCTCTCTCTCTCTCTCTCTCTCTCTCTCTCTCTCTCTCTCTCTCTCTCTCTCTCTCTCTCTCTCTCTCTCTCTGTGTGTGTGTGTGTGTGTGTGTGTGTGTGTGTGAGTGTGTCGAGTGGGGTGGGAGAAGCAATAATCTCGGCCACAGAGGACCATTAATCTGACCCACTGTGAGTCACTCAATAATTCAAGACAAAAATGAACCAATGAGCTAGTGAACCAGATCCAAATCCTTATCAGTCACGATAAGCCATAAAGATGACCCACAGTAAGCCACTAATCTGAAGTACAGTAAGCCATTAATCCCAGTTGGGCACTCAAAGTAAGCCACAGTAAGCCATTAAGATCAACAAGAAGGTGGAATCAAGCTGGATAACCTTTGTCTTGATAAGCGTGATGCCGCCTGACACAGTAATGACATCGGAAAGGCTCCACCGCTCGCCTTATCTTCTAAAGGGTGATAACAAATAAAGGCTGTCTCTCTGCTGGCATTCCTTGTCCCCTTTGAATCTAGACTATGCTGATGTCAATGGTGATGATGAGGTGATGGTGATGGTGGTAGTAGTAGTAGTAATGCAGTAGTAGTAGTAGTACTAGTAGTAGCTGTTGTTTTTAGTAAGTGCTGTTGTTGTTATTGTTATTGTTGTTGTTATTGTTGTAAAAAGTGGTAATAGAAATGATGGTGATAATGGGGAAAAAAGTATTTATACTGCCAGCTTCTGTATTTCCATCTAGCTAAGACTTAAACTCTATTAAAGACTGATATTTCAAGACACTTATCCCCATCCTCTTGGCTAACCCTCTTGACCCTGTTCCTGGACTGACATCACAGTGAGCTTTCTTTGTTTAATAATTTTTGTTACCCTTAGTTACTTTTCTTTTTTTTACATAGGAAGATGTGGTAAAGTCTGTCTATTCTAAACTGAATTCTGGTTCTTGGTCTGGGACGAAAATACCCATTAAGAGAAATAGTCTGTTCTAGTAATAATTGGGTTGTTCAACGGAAAACAAATATTATACACACAAAATGAATTATGTCATTGTTGTTGTTGTTATTGTTGTTGTTGTTCTTGTCGTATATTTTGAAAAATAACACAATAGTTCACTTCCTCAGACCGAGACCACCGGCCAGTTTAGAAAAACTAGACTACAGTAGTAGAATTAGCAGCAAAAGTAGTAGTAGTAGTAGTAGTAGTAGTAGTAGTAGTGGTAGTAGAAGTGGATTTAGTAATAGTAGTAGTAGTTATAGTATTAGCAGTGATAGTAATAGTAGTGGTAGTAAAAGTACTAGTAGTAGTGGTAAAAGTACCACCAGTAGCAGCAGTAGTAAGCAGTAGCAGCAGCAGCAGCAGTGCAGCAGCAGCAGCAGCAGCAGCAGTGGTGGTGGTGGTGGTGGTGGCAGCAGTGGCAGTAGCAGCAGTGGCAGTAGCAGCAGCAGCAGCAGTAGCAGCAGTGGCAGTGGTAGCAGCAGCAGCAGCAGCAGTGGTGGCAGTAGCAGTAGCAGCAGTAGCAGTAGCAGTAGTGGTGGCAGCAGCAGCAGCAGCAGCAGCAGCAGTAGCAGTAGTAGTAGTAGTAGTAGTAGTAGTAGTAGCAGTAGCAGTAGCAGCAACAGTGGCAGTGGGCAGTAGCAGTAGCAGTAGTAGTAGTGTTGTGGTGCAGTAGCAACATTAGCTGTAGTGGCAGTAGTAGTTGGTGGTGGGTGGTGGTAGTAGTGTGGTAGTAGTAGTAGTAGTAGTAGTAGTAGTAGTAGTAGTAATAGCAGTAATAGTAGTAGTAGCAGCAGTAGTAGTAGTAGTCTTGTCTAAATCTATCCTGAATAGGAAAATTCTCAAACATCTGTCACTTCACAATCTTCTGTCTGATCGCCAGTATGGCTTCCGTCAAGGTCTCTCTACTGGTGATCTTCTGGCTTTCCTTACTGAGTCTTGGTCATCCTCTTTTAGAGATTTTGGTGAAACTTTTGCTGTAGCGTTAGACATATCAAAAGCTTTTGATAGAGTCTGGCATAAAGCTTTGATTTCAAAACTGCCCTCCTACGGCTTCTATCCTTCTCTCTGCAACTTTATCTCAAGCTTCCTTTCCGACCGTTCTATTGCTGCTGTGGTAGACGGCCACTGTTCTTCTCCTAAATCTATTAATAGTGGAGTTCTTCAGGTTTCTGTCCTGTCACCCACTCTCTTTCTATTATTCATTAATGACCTTCTTAACCAAACTTCTTGCCCAATCCACTCCTACGCTGACGATACCACCTTACATCTTTCCACGTTCTATCAGAGACGCCCAACACTTCAGGACGTCAACAGATCACATGGGGACGCCACAGAAAGCCTGACTTCTGATCTTTCTATGATTTCCGATTGGGGCAGAGAAAATCTAGTAGTTTTCAATGCCTCAAAAACTCAATTCCTCCATCTATCAACTCGACACAACCTTCCAGACAACTCTCCCGTCTTCTTCAATGACACTCAACTGTCTCCCTTTTCTACGCTGAATATTCTTGGTCTGTTCTTTACTCGTAATCTTAACTGGAAACTTCATATATCATCTCTTGCTAAAACAGTTTCTATGAAGTTAGGTGTTCTGAGACGTGTCCGCCAGTTTTTCTCACCCCTCCAACTGCTTACTCTGTATAAGGGCCTTATCCGCCCGTGTATGGAGTACTCTTCGCATGTTTGAAAGGGATCCAGTCACACAGTTTTACTAGATAGGGTGGAATCGAAAGCTTTTCGTCTCATCAACTCCACAAGGCTTTCTTTTTCCTCTCATCCCTTTTCTGTCCAACTCTCTAACGCAAGAGTTAACCAGTACTCTCAGTCATTCATCCATTTCACTGATATACTGTGGAACTCCCTTCCTGCATCTGTATTTCCGAGTTCCTACGACTTGTCTTCTTTTAAGAGGTGGTATCAAGGCATTTGCTCCAGAATTTTGGCTGATGCTTTTGCACTTTTTGGAGAGCCAGCACTCAAGTGGGCTTTTTTTTCTTTAATCCTTTCTTTTTTTTCCTCGACTGGCCCTCTTCCCTACATAAAAAAAAGTAGTAGTAGTAGTAGTAGTAGTAGTAGTAGTAGTAGTAATAGTAGTAAGACAATTGAAAAAAATACTTGCAAAAGAGCTGAGCAGAAAAATCTGATTTATTAAAGTAAACGAAAAATGTGTGTGTGTGTGTGTGTGTGTGTGTGTGTGTGTGTGTGTGTGTGTGTGTGTGTGTGTGTGTGTGTGTGTGTGTGTGTGTGTGTGTGTGTAATTCACTGTTTGATCTGCTGCAGTCCCTGACGAGACAGCCAGACGTTACCCTACGGAACGAGCTCAGAGCTCATTATTTCCGATCCTGGGATATGTCTGAGACCAGGCACACACCACACACCGGGACAACAAGGTCACAACTCCTCGATTTACATCCCGTACCTACTCACTGCTAGGTGAACAGGGGCTACACGTGAAAGGAGACACACCCAAATATCTCCACCCGGCCGGGGAATCGAACCCCGGTCATCTGGCTTGTGAAGCCAGCGCTCTAACCACACTGTGTGTGTGTGTGTGTGTGTGTGTGTGTGTGTGTGTGTGTGTGTGTGTGTGTGATTCACCTCGGTCGTCTGCTGGTCACCCAGCCAGTCTTCCCCATTATGGAGCGAGCTCAGAGCTCATAGACCGATCTTCGGGTAGGACTGAGACCACATAACACACTCCACACACCGGGAAAGCGAGGCCACAACCCCTCCCGTACCTATTTATTGCTAAGTGAACAGGGGCCACACATCAAGAAACTTGCCCATTTGCCTCGCCGCTTAACGGGATTCGAACCCGGCCCTCTCGATTGTAAGTCGAGCGTGCTAACCACTATAATACGCGGTGTGTGTGTGTGTGTGTGTGTGTGTGTGTGTGTGTGTGTGTGTGTGTGTGTGTGTGTGTGTGTGTGTGTGTGTGTGTGTGTGTGTGTGTGTGTGTTTTCACTGTTTGATCTCTTAACGAGAGCCAGAGCTCATTATTTCCGATCTTCGGATCGGAAATAATGAGCTCTGAGCTCGTTCCGTAGGGTAACGTCTGGCTGTCTCGTTAGAGACTGCAGCAGATCAAACAGTGAAAACACACACACACACACACACACACACACACACACACACACCGCGTATTATAGTGGTTAGCACGCTCGACTTATAATCGAGAGGGCCGGGTTCGAATCCCGTTAAGCGGCGAGGCAAATGGGCAAGTTTCTTGATGTGTGGCCCCTGTTCAGGTGTGTGTGTGTGTTCGTGCATGCGTGCGAACCTGTATGTGTTTCTGTCTGTCTAGCTGTTTGTCTTTTTTGTTGTGTCTATCTGAAATCCAGAAAAATAGGTGTAGATTGCCTTACAATCTACCGGCAGATGCAGCTGGAGATAAACCCGACCCTCCTCCAGACTTGACACTGGTTCCTTCGGGGCCATCCATCATGCTGGTGATGTGGGGGGAATCCTCCAGTGCTGATGTAGACCACTACTATGTGTATGTGGAGGACGAGGACATGAACGATACAACTACTCGTACTCATAACTTCTATATGTGGGAAGGTCTCGAAGACTGCACGATCTACACTTTCGGAGTGAAGACTGTGTTATCAAGCGGAGTCATGAGTGACCCAGCCTTGGCCGACGGAGAGACTGATGCCGGCTGTAAGTTGCTCCTCTTGTGTCGTGCTTCCAGGTTTACTACGTGAGAAGATAAATCACTTTGCAAGAATAAAAGTGCAGCAATGCTTCTGTCCACCAGTTAACTCACTCAAAAGTTGTCACACAAGCAAGCTTATCTCACCAAGGCAGTCAACACGTGGGCGAGACACTGTGCTGGACTTAGCGGTGGTAAAGTTTGTAAGCGTTATTGTTACCAAGGGAAAGAAGCATACTAATTTACAATTATAAATGTTAGAATCAAATAGTGCAAAATTACCCATGTTTGGCAAGTACTCATGGAAATGCAAGGGGAGCTGGAGCTTTCCAGGATGAGGACTACAATAGGCAGGATAGTGTCCCAAAAAACAAGAAAATATTCGTGGAAGAATACACTCCAGCAACAATTCCACGTACTTCTTCCCTACTTGACTAATATGGTGAGATCTGACCCTGAGGCAAAGGAACGCCTGGCTGGCTGCATGTCGGAACACATCGCGCCTTGCTAACATGAAGAATGGTAGGAGTCTGGTCTGACTTGGTAGCGGCAGGACCGTCTATGTCCGGAGTCTTAACCATAATATTCCTTTGAATTCAGTCCTCATTAATTTTTGATATCACAATCTACTGACTGCGTTTTAAATGTCAACATTATTTTTTTTATTACTACCAGCGTCTCCAAACGGGTTAGCTTAGTAGTTGAAGTCCTCCATTACAGAATTTCTCTCCTCTCATCGCGAGTTAGAAACATACACTTGACTATGGGCGACCCAGCCACATATATATGTCATCACATGGACACTTCAATTCCTATACAAGGACTCACATACAGAATATGAACAAAGAGTTAGGGATCCGAACTTGTCACTTTTCTTATTCTTAAATTTGTTGGCTTAGCACTTTTCATTATCATTCCGCTCTTTTCTCTCTGCTTTGATTTTGTATTATTTTCTTTATATATATAATGAACCTCACTGCATGACAGTTATAACTGAAACACTGACAATACCTGGGCATTGTACAACGTTACTGCATAGCCTCACCAAGCAATGCAGAGAATGTCATTCACCACAGACCCGCCAGAGCCACAAGGACTCCGCGTGGGGAATTATACCTATAACGCGGTGACGCTGGTGTGGGAGAAGCCTGCCACACTGTGTGACATCGTACAGTACAGAGTGACCTACCAGAACAATGGATCCCTGCCCAAGGATACTCTGGTGGACGAGACAACAGTGGAAGTGTCACAACTGAAGCCAGAAACACTCTACACCTTCAGCGTGTCCGCTTATACATCACTGGGGCAAGGACCTGCCGCTTCCATTACCCAGACCACAATGGCAGTTCGTAAGTACGAGTCACGCAGGACTGTAAGCTGCCTTACTTGTATAACAGTATTATGATTTGTGCTGTCTTGTGTTAGTACAAAGGAAATGTTTAACAAATAGTAACCGATGGGTTGTTACTCAGTGGGTTCCGAGTCTAATGTTAACTAAAGAAATCCTTGGTGTTCACTATTTCACTGAGAGTGTTCTTGTGTTTTCTTACATGTGTTTTTTTTTTTCATCCTTTGTTTATGTGTGCTTATGTCTTTGAAAGGGTGGCTGCCTTTGTGTTTAAAGGAATATGCCAGGGGAAGGAAGGGAAGGGACTCGTGACTCAAGATGTAGTTGCCAAAACAGGAAAAGTTGCATTGGAAGTTTATCTGTTACGACTGAGTTGTTCTCACAAATGATGAATTGGACGTGTTTTGCTCAAACACTAACTCAGCATGTCCCATACTTCTCTACACCACCCTGTCCTTCATCTGTTTTTTTTTGCCCCAGCCGGCCCTCCTCAGGACCTCGTCGCCGAGGGAGTCAGTTCCTCTGCCATCAATGTCAGCTGGTCTCCACCTGTCGTGACACCAGAAAACTATTACGTCTCTGTGGAAATCGCTGGTATATATGAGAAGAGAGTTTTCGACACCCAGTACTTGGTTGAGAACCTGAAACCATGCAAGACATATGAGATCATCGTCAGTTCCTATTACATCGAGACGGGCGAAAGTTTCCCAGCGAAGGTCCTGGGTGAAACAAAGGGCGACCGTGAGTACAACACAGGATTACTAGAAATGTTTCCTCTACGAACGTTCTATTGCTGCTGTGGTAGACGGTCACTCTTCTCCTCCTAAATCTATTAAAGCTAGTGCTTCTCATGTTTCTGTCCTGACACTCCCTCTCCTCCAATTATTCATGAATTATCTTATAAATCAAATGTCCTTTCCTCTCTTTCGCTAATGATACCACCATACACATTTTCACGTCTTTTCAGGGACAATCAACACATCAGAAAGTAAACAGATCATGCTGGGAAGCCAAAGGTCGCCTGACTTCTGGTTGCTCTAATATCTGATTAGGGGAGAGAAAATGTAATACCGTTCAATACATCTAAAATCTTCCATCTATCAGCTTGACATAATCTTTCATACAACTATTCCTTCTTCTTCAATGACGTTCAATTGTCCTCCTCTTCTTCAGTAAATAGCCTCGATCTGTCCTCTACTTATTATCAAAATTAGAAACTGCTTTTTATCTCTAGCTAAAATAGTTTGTATGAAGATATGGGTTCTGAGTCGTCTCTGCCAGTTTTTCTCACCCCTCGACTAGTTTTATTCATCGTGTTTTATCAGATAGGGTGGAATAAATGAAATTTTTCTTATGAATTCCACTCTCTGAATGACTGTCTTCAGCCTCTTTCTCACCGCCCCAATGCTATCTTTTACCCTTATTTTCATACCAACTGCTCCTCTGATAACTTGCCAGCAGGGTGCCTCACCTCCTCCCGCAGCCTCACTACACAAGAACTTCAGTTTCTCTTTCACGCCTCTTTTGTCTGCCTCCCAAACGCAAGAACTAAAAAGTACTGTTATTCATCTATTTTTCAGTTAGATTCTGGAACTCTCTACCTGCTTCTGTATTTCCTTCTACCTATGACCTAAAATAGTTTAAGAAGGGTGATTCAAGACATGCGTCCCATTATTTTTCCCTTGGCTAGCTCCCTCTCACCTGCTCTGGGATTGACATTTAAGTTAGATTTTTTGCTAAATCGTTTTTATTGCCCTTGGTCAGTTCTTCACTTTCACATAAAAAATACAAGAGCCTTCCATCTGCCACGCCCGTATAAAGCATACTTGCCTGCCTTCACCCAAATAATATGAACCAGATGCAAAATTTTGTGTTCGTAGAAATGAAGGGATTAACATGAGAGAGAGAGAGAGAGAGAGAGAGAGAGAGAGAGAGAGAGAGAGAGAGAAAGAGAGAGAGAGAAAAAAAAAATTATTCAACATTCTTATTATATTCAAAGTCAAGGAGTCTTTCCTCATTGCACCAACAGTTCCGTCGGCGCCCACAGACTGTTCAGTTCAAGCATATAAAAGCTACATCTCCGTAACTTGGCAAAAACCCTCAAGCTACTGCGCCCTGGGACCTTACAGCGTGGACTGGACGGTGAAAAAGTTATGGGGAGATGGAGAGGAGAAAAGCTACAACGAAACCATCATCGGACTCTCCCACTCGATTTTTGACCCGCCGCCCTACCACAGCTACACCTTCGAGATCGCTGCCTCCGTTGACGGCATCTTCGGCGACTCCACCTCGTGCAGTGGCAACTCCCTCGATACAAGTAAGTGTGCCTCTGTTTGCCTCACTGCTGCTGTCATGTCTGTAAGACGCAGTGCCAGGTACTCAATAAAACAAATAAATAAATGGCTAATTGAAAAATAAACACTAAGTCCATTAAGAAGGGAAAAGTATAGTAGTAAGAAAGAAAGTCTGCTTGTTTCACTTGGACCTGTTTTCCACAGATCCGGGGCCACCGGTGCTCGTGTCCGTGGTGGCGGAGGCGAAGGGTGAATTGCGAGTCACGTGGGAGCCTCCTGTCGAGGAGAATGGACAAATTATTGAGTACGGAATATTTGTAGATAGTTCAACCAACTTTATGAAGAATGTGAGCGGGGAGGTGCACACCACGACCGTCATTCTGAAGGAATGTGTCAGTGTCTCCCTCTCTGTGGCGGCTCGTAACCACGCTGACAAGGATGACGGGTGGGGGCAGCGGTCTGAGGAAAAGGAGGTGATTCCCCCTGGCGATGGTGAGTCAAGACAAATGAAAAGTTTGCACGTTGCAATGCGAAATCTTAACGCCTTTAGTTTGCGTGCGATCTTTTGTGTGTGCTCGATTTCAAGGCAATGATTTGTGCAGAATGTTATACTCGTGCTTTATTTCAGTGTTGCCAGATTCTGTAGAATGCTACAATTCCGCGCGTTATGTGCAGGCGTGTTGGCTTCCTTACAACAAATACTGTCCAGTGTCGCAGTACAACCTCCAGTGGGAAGGAAAGGTGCTCTGGTCACCTGGCACCACAGGTACTCTTTGCCTCCCCTTTATCTGTTAGGGTCTGGCCTGGCACGTTGTTGTCTCCAGTCTCACATCTCACTCTACCGTGTAGTAATGTCCCTGAAATGAGCCATCATTTTGCCTCTTATAACATTTGCAATAGTGTGTTTGTGAGTGTTTCACTAATAGTAAGTATGATTTTCTTTGAAGATATTCTTTGATGGTGTTTTGCAAGACATTTCTACTCTTACAGACTCAAACAGCACGACGCTAGATTGGAGCTCAGAGAAGTTTTGCTACAACATTTCTTCGATTCCCTACACAAATTATAGAGTTAGTCTCAGTGTGGGCACGAATACGGAGAAATCTGTAACCTGCTCCTCCACAAGTCCCATGGCAGGTATGTTTTGTGTACGTCATGATGATCACGCCTCGGTGTGAAGTACAACTTCTGGAGGCAGGCACAAGTTTGAATACCGTGCCACTTTACAGTTGTATGTTTTCGCAGCTCCTGGACCGCCGACGCTGGAGGAGATTCAGGCAGAGAACCTGACAATCAACGTCACCTGGAAAGAACCTCAACAGAAGAATGGAATCATTAGTAATTATCGAGTGGAATGGACGGACTGGGATGGTAACACTGACTCTAAAGTCACAGACGGGAGCACGTATTCTTATCAAATAATGTTAAACTCGTGTGGCGGGGAGGTAGATGTGATAGTGAGTGCGAAGACTTCTGATGTTGAAGGATTTGGAGAGAGATCCCAGCCAGGAAGGGCTTTCCTCGTGAACTCAAGTGAGTTTTGAGGCAAAAGTCTCGTGTACTGAGGTTGTTGATTCAGACACTTGGTAATGAATACTAGATTGTGATTGATATTGAAAGGATTTGAAGCAAATGTGTGTCGTGTGGCTAATGAAGTTAATTGGTTCTATTTTTTCCTTAGTCTCGCACTTGTCATGTAATGCCATTGCGCCAGACGAGGTAGCACTGAGCTGGGAGCTCCAGGATTCGAAATGTTCGGTCGACTATTACAACGTTACGTGGAGCTTCAATTCGCTTTGGTCTGATGACAAAGGTGAGGCACTTCTATGTTATGCTTGTTTGGTGATTGATGGTGGTGGTAGTGGTTGTGGTGGTGGTGGATTTGGCATTTCATATGAATGATACAGAGATGAAAAACAATCACTTAAATACTGCATCGGATTACAGGCTCGGGCTTTCTCTCTGTTAACGGGAATGATTTATCCACCACTGTGGGAAATCTGATCCCTTACTCTGAGATATCGGTGGCGGTCCACGTCAGTAACTCTCCGCAAGCAGAAGATTGCAGCACCATAACGCAGGAGGAAAGTAAGTAGGTGATGCTTACTTATGGCATAAACCGCCAGGTGGGTAAGGATGTGTTCACATCAGTTAGCGTGGCACGTGCCGCTCCGTCCAGTGTTGTGTACATTTCGCACTGATCTTTGTTTTTCTTTAAATTTTCTAAGAATCTTTATTTGGCTTTTTGCTTGTACCCTCGTTTTTTCTTACACTTTAAGGTGTGTCCTGACATGAGAAAGTGAAATGTTCCGGCCTAAGTACGTACTTTCCAGTAAGGGAGTATTGGTGTTCTATTTCTCCTTTACCATGTCTCATAATTGAAGAATTGGCCTTCACATAATTGCATTGTCATTGTTTGTTTTCGTGGCACATTTCCTCACTGTCTAGCACGGACACGTAGGTGTGGTGCCCTGTGCATGGCAGTATGTGTATCATCAGTTTTCTTGTTGGTATGTGCATATCTTCCATCATAGTCTCCAGATCATGTACGCTCATATGAGTTTACAAGCTTTTAATGTCACCAAAGGATTTTTAGGAGATATAGCCTCACAGTTAAATATGTCATATATCAATGTTGCAAGAAATTGGTCACTAAAGAGGAAAACAGAAATGTCAATTGCAGCACTTCGTGATATCATGATGTCAGCAACTAAGATCCCTTTTTAGTTTCATTGCACAGAAAACATCAGCTTCCAATAATATGCTTCTTTTTTTCTCATTTCTTGCATAGCCTCTGGTCCTCCAACAAACTTACATCAAACAGCTAATGACTCTAATTCTGCAACGGTTGAATGGTCAGAACCTAAGGAAGTACGAGGGAAACTTCACAGATGGCATCTCACCTGGAAAACTAAGGATCATGATGAAAATATTGGTGAGGCGAACGTGACTCGCGAGATCACGACATATCAGATCACAGGACTCTCTTCATCCGGGACGTACGTCGTTTCAGTCATGGTAAGATGCCGTGTTAGTTTTAACATAGTCATGTCTTGTTATTGAGAGAGATGTAGTCAAGTTGATGATGAAAGCATTATTTAGTAAAAGAAATCATCATCATCTACGGGGGCATTTAGCTCTTGATACTCGTAAATAGCGTTTCGAGATGTGTTAGTTTGTGCGTGAGAGATGGTTGAGCATATCGCAGGTGCGGTAGCAGGTTCTTTCCCTTCCACTGATGTATCATGTTGACCTGTATTGTTTACATAGTCTTCATCCTGAATTGTAGGCCGTGAACGGAGCAGGGGAAGGGGAGCCAAGTACTATGGATGTGATAACTGCATACGTTCCAAAAGAAACTCCTCTTGGCCTTATTCTTGGAGTGTCTATCGGAGGAGGGGTTGTCTTGATCCTTCTGGCGGTTGGAGGGTTTGTTTTCTACAAGAAGACACACCAAATAAAACAGCCAAGACCTGCACCTTTCATGCCAGACATCATCGATTCCGATAATGATAAACTGTGAGTAAAGTTATCTGAGGATGGGGCCTGTGTGGTACTTTGGTATTCTCCTTATGTGGACGATTATAGCTTGATTTGTTCTCCTTGCCTCGCACGTAAGATAAAATGAAATGTGTATAGAGACGGTAAGAGATCTTACAACAGAAACATATAAACCTTGATATCAGAAGTAATGGAAATCATAAATAACTGTGCAATCGCTATAATCCCTTTCATCATGACAAGACCGCAGTTGATGACGCCAATCCACTTTTCTTTTCACAGGTACAAAAGACAGCACCAGAGCTCAGCCAATCAGCGACTTCAAGGGGAAGGCGAAACCATCGACTTTGGAACGAATCGAGAGTTGTATCCAGATAACACCATGGATACGGATCCTCCGAATGTAACTCAAGATGGCACAGGTGACCACCAGAGCATCATCGTTCCAGAGATTACAGGGAAAGTTGTCCTTCAGCCTCAAGTGACGGCATTCGACAGACGGCCGTCCCAGATGGTGAACATAGGAATGAAAAATTTTGAAAAATATAGCGGACGCTCCTCCCAGCCAGTCATATCTGCAGCAAATGAACGGAACAGAAGACCCTCCCACCATGTGTTACAGGACAGGCCTAACTTGGGAGAATTCGGAAGACGTCCCTCTCAGCAAGTAGACTTAGGCAGGCATAATCCAAAAGAATTCGGAAGGCGTCCCTCTCAGCAAGTAGACTTAGGCAGGCATAATCCAAAAGAATTCGGAAGGCGTCCCTCTCAGCAAGTAGACTTAGGCAGGCATAATCCAAAAGAATTCGGAAGGCGTCCCTCTCAACAAACAGAAGTAGTTAGACATAACATGAACGAATTTGGAAGACGTTCCTCACAGCAGATAAACGAACGGCCAAGACCGATAGATCAAAGGCGGCGCTTCTCTCAGCAGATTGAACCAGGAAGGTCGAGGTTAGAGCAGGACAGCAGACGGCCTTCACAGCAAAGAGAACTAAATAACCATAACTTCCAGATAGAACTTGCCAGGCGGGAATATGAAAGACGGGCCTCGCAGCAAATAGAACTGGGGAG
>NC_059303.1:15483208-15485708 GCF_017591435.1 Portunus trituberculatus | reverse complement strand
CACACACACACACACACACACACACACACACACACACACACACACACACACACACACACACACACACACACACACACACACACACACACACACAAAACACAGATAGAAAGGCAGAAAGACATGCAGACAGTAAGACAGATAGACAGAGAGATAAACAGACACATAAATCCCTACCCAACACACACGCGAGCTTACTCATACACAATCCCACCTCACACACACACACACACACACACACACACACACACACACACACACACACACACACACACACACACACACACACACACACACACACACACACACACACACACACACAGCCAGAAGCACAAACACAGGCAAGGGATAATGTGCGGGGTGGCTTTGGGAACCGCGGGCAGGTGTTGGAAGGCGATTAGCGGGGACAGGTGTGTGTGGCCGGTCTGCAAGTGGATAGACGAGGAGTGGCAGTGGAGAAAGCAGCTGAGTTTCAATGGGATAAGAGAGACAAGGCGGAACTAGTACATGCAAACCCTTTCAGCCCAACGATACACGCAGAGAGAGAGAGAGAGAGAGAGAGAGAGAGAGAGAGAGAGTGAGAGTGAGACCGTGTGTGTGTGCGTGTGTGCGTGCGTTTCTTCAGCATTGCAGGGCTAGGGAAGTGAGGAGCCAAGATGAAGGTACAAGATGGCTATGACAAGGTTGAGGTGTGTTTGGGGAGTATGGGAGGAAAAAAATTGGGTTGCACTAGAGAAATTGCTGCAGCGTTTCCTAGTAGGAGGAGGAGGAGGAGGAGGAGGAGGAGGAGGAGGAGGAGGAGGAGGAGGAGGAGGAGGAGGAGGAGGAGGAGGAGAAGGAGAAGGAGGAGGAGGAGGAAGAGGAGGAATGCATACACAAATACATGGTCGTGGTTTTACTGTTTTTTTAGGAAATGAATCCGTATATTTTTGGAAGATTTCTAGTTTTTGAGAGAGAGAGAGAGAGAGAGAGAGAGAGAGAGAGAGAGAGAGAGAGAGAGAGAGAGACCAATGCACAAGTAATGAAGGCGCCGTGTATCTCTTGCTTAAACGATAAGGCAAAATAGGGACTAATTACTCGACACGGCCTCTCTCTCTGTCTCTCTCTCTCTCTCTCTCTCTCTCTCTCTCTCTCTCTCTCTCTCTCTCTCTCTCTCTCTCTCTCTCTCAGTTAAAGGACAAACACCAATTCTTGTACGAGAGAAAATACCAGAGGGTTCAACGCATTAAAAGAGAGAGAGAGAGAGAGAGAGAGAGAGAGACGTCTTCTAAACATGGTAAGATGGAACTTTTTTTAGGGGGAAAAACAGGAGAGGGAAAAAAGAAAAGAGAAGCAGGAGGCGACATGTCCCAGGAAGCCGCCAACAATAACTCGTGCCTGCGTCGCGATACTATTGTTACCTGCGGTCTAATTGCACCTGCAGACAATAGGCACAGGATTTAATTAACGCCCCACCTCCAATCGCACATCCTTCGTCGCTCACTCACTCGTCGCTACACATTCTCCATCTTTGCAGTTTTTTCCCCGTCTCATTTTTCCCCTTGTGTGTTCCTCCTTTCTCTTCCTTCCCTGCCTTCCTAAAGATACAGACCCTCTTCTTTCTCTTAATGGATATGATAAAGCTGGTTCTTCTTGTGCTGTAACCCCTTTAGTACTAGAACACATTTTTGCCTTAAGATTTGTGTGCGATTAGACCATTTTATTCACATTAGGAAGGCTCTATGGAGGTCAGAAGATTAACAGCCACAGTCTTCATTATTCTAATCCCTCACGTAAGTTTCTGAAGCTGTGGAAAGTCACCAGATAGTAAGCAGAATGAATATGGAAATGCGTCATGGTACTCGAGATATTAACACGCTCGTGGAGAAGAGAGGTGAATGAATACCCTTAAACCAGTGAAGTGGAGCATATTAAGGAGGAAGAGGAGTAGAAGATAGCTAAGTATTACATGATAAATAGCTAGATGAAGTAAGAAACGAAGGATGAGAAGGTGGAGGAGGTGGGGGAGATGGAGAGAAAGGAGGAAAAGGAAAATAGGAAGGAGAACAAAGAAAAACTAAACAGCATCGTACTTTTTAGGATGTCACTGGGCTGTTTTGGAGTAGAAGGAAGGAGAGAAGCAAGAGGACGAAGTGGAGGAAATTGGAATAGATTGAGGAAATAAAGGAAAAGAAGAAAGAGAACACAAAGAAAAACTTAAGCAACATTACAGTTTTATGATCTTATTGGGCTGTTTTGGAGAAGAGTGAAGGAGAGGAATAGTAAGAGGAAGTGGAGGAAAGTGGAAGGGAACGAGAAAATAAAAGAAAAGGAAAAGAGAACACAAAGGAAAAACTAAGGAGAAGGATGTGGAGAAGGAGAGTGAAGGTCATAGCGAGAGGGAGATGGAGTGAGAGGGCACCGCGCAGTGGCTGGCTGGAGGAGGTCACTGCCAGGAATCTTTGTAGGGAGAGATTGGAAGAGGGCGAGATGGAGGGGCGGGAAATGAAAGAAATGGAAACTG
>NC_059303.1:15435708-15478208 GCF_017591435.1 Portunus trituberculatus | reverse complement strand
TAGATACTAACAATCTCTCTCTCTCTCTCTCTCTCTCTCTCTCTCTCTCTCTCTCTCTCTCTCTCTCTCTCTCTCTCTCTCTCTCTCTCTCTCTCTCTCTCTCTCTCTCTCTCTCTCTCTCTCTCTCTCTCTCTCTCTCTCTTATATTTTCAACTTCTTAAGTATTATTTTTGCTTCGTTTTTTTTTTTTTTTTTTCGTCTCCTAAGATAACAAACACAAACTCTCTTGTCTTCCTCATCGTCTCCCAACTCCTTGCTTTACCGTCCTCCTCCTCCTCTTCCATCCCCATTGTTCACTTCCCTTGCCCTCTTCCTCCTCCTCCTGCTCTTGCTTCTCCTCCTTCTCCAGTTCATCCACCTCCTCTAGCTCATCTCCCACCTGCACGCAATACGCCGTAAGTAAAGTTTCCTCCACATCCCGCAGCAGTAAGAGGAGGTCGTTAGGGCGTCTCTCCCTCCTTCTTCTCCTCCTCCTCCTCCTCCTCCTCCTCCTCCTCCTTCCAAACTTAGGAACTTTTACCTTCACCACCACAGGTCTTTTGAGAACCAACTCCTCCACTTTGTTTAAAAAGAACTTAAGTATCCTCTCGCCTTCCCTTCTCACGTTTTCTTTACCATGCGGAACCTTTCTTTTCTTTTTGCCTCCCTCTTTTCCCTCCTCAGTTACCGTCGACCTTTTTTGCAATGTGGCACTGGGTTGTTGAGGAGAAAGGCAGCGGGCAAAAGTCCACGGGGAACAATGGCAAGGAAAGGTATAGCGAGGTAGTGACGTGAGGGTCATGGTGGGGAAGGTAAGAGAGGGAGAACGAGAACGAGAGGGAGAGGGGAGGAAGGCAAAGAACAAGGACATTAAGTATTGATATTAATTGCAGCATCTCTCTGTAACCATTTTTTTTTGTGTTGTTTTGGTGTTTCTAGTCTGACTCTCCCTCTCTTTTTTCTCTCTGTCTCTCTGTCTGTCTCTCTGTCTCTCTCTCTCTCTCTCTCTCTCTCTCTCTCTCTCTCTCTCTCTCTCTCTCTCTCTCTCTCTCTCTCTCTCTCTCTCTCTCTCTCTCTCTCTCTCTCACCCATTTCTTCCATTAATCCTAAACTATCATTCCTTTCCTATCTCCTTCTCATTAATGTCATGTTCTTATTTTTTCCTTTCTCTTTCTTTTTCCCCTTTCCTCTCATCTCTCCACTCTTCACCTCTCCTCTGTAAACGAGCGTGTCCCTAAGCCTACCTGCAGTGCCTCATTAAGTCACCGTACGTGGGTCCATGGGATGCATTTAGGCCTACTACAGACATATCCAGCATTTTCCATAGTAATCACATTTAGCCTCACCTCTCACTCTTTTATTCCGCCTCCATTTTTGCCACGCGAATTGTAAAGTATAACGGAAACGGCAACAAAAAATAAAAATAGAAAAAAAAAAAAAGCTGGTGGACACTAACGAACTATGATTTGTTGGGGGGAAAACTGGCCATTTGGGAAACTACGTACTGCATTTTCGTGTAGTGTGAGTGAGTGAGTGAAGGTGCAGACACAAATTACAGCTTCATAATCCTTGATCACATAAGGCGAGGTAGTGAGGTAGGGAGGAATGGACGGGACGGGACGGGGGCAGGGCAGGACAGGGCTCAAAAAAAAAAAAAAGAGAGAGTAAAGGAAAATGTAATATTGAACCAGAAGTTGTAATTAGGCAACGTGGCTTCAGAAGGTAAATGACGTTAACTCAAATTGGTGTGGATTATTAGCGCCGCGTTAATGGAATTCTCGCCCTAATGACAGCTAATAACCAGGTGTGTGCAGACCGCTCCACTCACCTCGCCTTCCTTCCTTCCCTCCCCAGGTGAGTGTTGGTCAGGTGAGGGGCCCGCATCCAAGGGGGGGAGTCGGCGCCCCTAACACGTGAAACAATGGTAACTCGGAGATGAGGTGAAGTGTTAATATTTGGTGAGTGTTATGTTGATAGTTTACTTCTTTGGATGGTGTCATATACGAGTCTTCATCAGTTTTATTTCTCATTTTCTCTTCTTGCATCTTCTGTGACTCATTCATGTACGTGTCACCCAGTTTTTTTTTTTCTCTCTCTTTTTTTCTATTCCTTGTATCTTCCTCTGTGACTCCCATTCATGTATGAGTCCTCAGTAGATTTTTTTTTTTTCGTCCCTTGTATCTTTCTTTTTGACTCCCATTCAGATATGAGTCTCCCTGTTTTTTTTTTTTTTTTTTTTTTCTAACCCATGCATCTTCCTCTGTAATTCCCATTTATGTACGAGTCTCTAATATATATTTTCTCTTTTTTCTGTCCCTTGTATCTTCCTCTTTTCTCTTTGACTCCCGTTAATGTACAAGTCCCCAATAGATTTTTTCACTTGTTTTCTGTCCCTTGTACCTTCCTCTTTGACTCCCATGAATCTCTACCATTTTTTTTGTCCCTTGCATCTTCCTCTTTGACTCTCATTTATGCACGAGTCTCCACCATTTTTTATAAACTATCTCTGAATTCATAGTCACTACTCTTGAGAACTCAGTGGTGGATTTTTCATTACAGTTTAAATAAATGTAAGAATGTAAGACTTCGAAATGTTTAAGAATATTGTTGTTATGTGCCAAGGTGAGAGACTGACAGACTGTGCTTATTATGGTTGTTATATATCTGAATGGAGACTGACTCAATATTGTTCGTAAGACTGATGTGTGATGGTTAACCTCTGCAGTACTTTGATACGTCTCCATATTCATTCTGCTTACAATATGGGGATTTTATACAGCTTTGGAAACTTATGCGAGGATTGAAATATTGAAGACTCTATCAATTAACACCTTCAGTACCATGACACATTTCCATGTTTAGTTTGCTTAGTATTTAATGACTTTATGCAGCTTCAAAAACTCGTGTGGAGGAATGAAATAGTGAAGACTGTGGTCATTAATCTTCTGACCTCCATAGACCCTTCCTAATGTCAATAAAATGGTCTAATCGTATACAAATTTCAAGGTAAAAATGTATCCCAGTACTGAAGGGGTTAAACTTCTGAGCTCCATAGAACGTTCCTAATGTAAATAAAATCGTCTAATCACACCCGTAACTCATGATAAAAATACAACCCAGTACTGAAAAGGTTAAAGAAGACTAACTGACCGACTCTGTGGTGGAAACAAGGCCTTTGGTGTGTGTTAAAGAGACCAGGTGATTCCTTTTAGAAACACTGACTGAATTGTTTATAACTACAAATAGACTGAAGGTGAGTGCTGCAAAGTATTAAATGAAGTTAGGTTGCAAGAAAGGTTTTATTTTACGAGAAGTGATAGTGTGTTGTCTATTAACTATATTTAAGGTGAAGTGTATTATTTTGTGTGCGTTTTTAAAGTGTTTTTAATATTTTCCATGGCAACTTGGTGGCGTACAAAGCATACAGGCATGTTTTTGGCCCCATAATTGGTCTGAATGGTGACTCTGACGCTCCGTTTTAAGGTGAACTCTGCCCTCAATTGTCGCCGCACGCTGGCCGACGTGCGTGCTCGCGTTGCCTCGCTTTTATATTGTTGTTTTGAAAATGCTGTTAGCGTAATGGGATTTTACGTTCCCTTGGGCATGGAGAGAAGGCTGCGGGCACAAGTACTTACTGTTTAATACTGATGAACTTAATGGTGGTGATGAAGATCTTTCTGGTTAAGCACCTTTTATTTGATGAGTTTTGTTGTGTCAGGAGCGTATTATAAATATTCCTACATCCACAAATATTATTATTATTAAATGTAAAGGTCTTTTTTTCCTATTGACTGCAAGCATATTTTATGGAATAATTTTGTTGGTTACCGGAAAAAAAAAGTTTGGATACGATGCGTGAAAAATGATAAATAGAAGACTTACTGACCTGTGTATTTAGTTGATATTAATTGTTTATGCATATTAATTGTGACCCTTGACAGATCGGTAAATACATTGGCAAAGGGAAAGGGGAGGGGGGGAAGGACTGTGGACGGGACTGAGTAAAGAGAGAGAGAGAGAGAGAGAGAGAGAGAGAGAGAGAGAAAATAGAAGGGAACGAGTGACATGGATGGAACTAGAGACAGAAAGACAGACGAATATTAATTGACGCACAAAGATGAAAATTGACACACACACACACACAGCGATATTGTTATGACTTGTGTCCAATCACGCTTTGGGCGAGAGGCGAGTCTCAAATATCTTGTTTTTGTTCTATAACGACTGTGTCAATGGTAGTGTTTTGTTAGGAGGGATGACTGTCGGACGCGGTGGTGGCAGTGGTGTCGGTGGTGGTGGTAGTGATAGTGAAGAAGAGGAGGAGGAGGAGGAGGAGGAGGAGGAGGAGGAGGAGGAGGAGGAGGAGGAGGAGGAGGAGGAGGAGGAGGAAGAGGAGGAGGAGGAAGAAGAAGATTAGGACTATGAGGACGAGGAGGAAAAGCAGGAGGAGGAGGAGAAGGAGAAAGAGGAGGAGGAGGAGGAGATTGTGATTCTCTGGTTCTGTCCATGAATCTTATTGTGATATTGGAATTGTGAAGGAAGGACACACACACACACACACACACACACACACACACACACACACACACACACACACACACACACACACACACACACACACACACACACACACACAGACACGTGCACTCAATATCAAAGCTCGGGCTGCCTCACCTCGTCCCTTCCCCTGCTGGGCTGCGCGAGACTCGGCTTAACTCGTGCAATGAAACAGGCATCATAGGAACACACGAACGCTGGCTGGCCCCTTTCCATTCCTCGCCTTGCCCTCCGCTCACCCTCTCTTCTCCTTCCTCATCTCCACACCTATAACCCATTTTTCCCCTCCTCCTTTATGTTTCCGTGCTGTACTCTTCTCTCCTCCTTTTCCTCCTTTTCTTTCTTCCTTCTCTCCTTTATTTTGTTTTCTCCTTATTTATTTTTCTACTTTTAATTTCGTGTTGTTTTTCCTCTCTTTTTCCGCCTCTATTATGTTTTTTGCTCTAGTTTTCTTCCTTCTCTATGCAACTATTACAACAAAAACAATAATTACTACTACTACTACTACTACTACTACTACTACTTTTACTACTAATATTACTAATACTACAACAACTACTACTACTACTACTACTACTACTACTACTACTACTACTACTACCACTACCACCACCACCACCACCACTACTACTACTACTACTACTACTACTACTACCTACCACCACTACTACTACCACTACTACTACACTGCTACCACTACCACTACTGCACTGCTACTACACTACTACTACTACTGCTACTGCTACTACTACTACTACTACTACTACTACTACTACTACTACTACTACTACTACTACTACTACATCTACTACTCCCTTCCCCTTCCTCCCCTCACTTCACCTGAACTCAGAGTAAGCCGATTGCATAGCGAGCAGGATTAATACCAGTTCTTTAGTTTCAACTCTCTCTCTCTCTCTCTCTCTCTCTCTCTCTCTCTCTCTCTCTCTCTCTCTCTCTCTCTCTCTCTCTCTCTCTCGCTCTACGGCTCAAAGTTCATATACACAATGAAGAAATTCTCTGCGTCGATCTGAGCTCTCAATACAGGGAGTAATTTCTCTATACGCGTATATACTCTCTGCATATCCAGTGGGCGAGGAGGGAGGGCGGAGTGGCAGGAAGGCAGGCGGGCAGGGAGGCGGAAACAGCTGCCACGGCTTTGAATTCTGTCGGTATCGCAATGTTATTATGATGCACGAATTAGTAGCGAGTGATAGGCGCTGCTAAGCCGTGAGCAGCGGTGTGTGCAAAGTGGGAGTCTCCTTCTGCCCGATGCTCACCTGTCAGTCATATTGGTGTTGGAATTAATCCCGGGCTGATTTACATTCCTGTTGCTCCAGTCAGTTCTCTGGATGTCTGTGTGTTTGTCTGTGTGTTTGTCTGTGTGTTTGTCTGTGTGTGTTTCTGTGTTTCTCTCTGTCTCTGTTTCTCTCTCTCTCTCTCTCTCTCTCTCTCTCTCTCTCTCTCTCTCTCTCTCTCTCTCTCTCTCTCTCTCTCTCTCTCTCTCTCTCTCTCTCTCTCTCTCTCTCTCTCTCTCTCTCTCTCTCTCTCTCTCTCTCTCTCTCTCTCTCTCTCTCTCTCTCTCTCTCTCTCTCTCTCTCTCTCTCTCTCTCTCTCCACAAATCCTCCATCATCTCCACCACATTGCATTCAACCTCCCTCCCTTTCTTTCTCCCTCTTATTCTCCTTCCTTCTTCCCTTTCTGTGTATACATTAAATTCACAAACCTCTTCCTTCTTCATCCCTTGGTCCCTCTCTTTCTCTCTTTCTTTCTACCTTTCTCTCATTCTCTTCCACAACCACCACCACCACCACCACCACCACTACCACCACCACTACATAAGCTTTCCACAGAAATATTTACATGTCACCTCCCAGATTACTTCATTGTCCTCATCACCTTCGCCAACTTTCCCCCTTGGCCGCCTTTCCGTCCTTCAGGCGCCAGGGTCATACATGCAGAAGGGCCGCCGCGCCGTCCCTGACACGACCCGGAGACTCGCAAGGGAAAAGACGTTAACTGGAATAGGAAGGTTTGGCAAGCTTGCGTCCCTGGTATAATGTTTCGTCAGGCTCAGAATAGATAGAGACTCCGCTGGGATTAAAGTTATTGTTTTTTTCTTTTTCTGTTATCTGTTTTTTTCCTTTTCGCTTTTTGTGTGTTATTAACTTCTTGAATACCTCTTGAATAATTTTGCTTGCTATTTGGTGATTTTATACAGCTTCAGAAACTTATGTAGGGACTTAAATAGTGAAGACTGCTGCCATTAATCTTCTGACCTCCATAGACTCTTCCTAATGTCAACAGAATTGTATAATCGTACACCAATCTCAAGCTAAAAAACGTGTCCCAATATTGAAGGAGTTAATGAGATCCGTGGGTTGTTCGTGTGTTGGTTAGTATGTTAGGTTAGTTCCTGTGGCCAAGAGGAATGTGAAGTGCGCCACGAACTTGTTTTTTCTCTTATGGTATTTATTTCCAGTCAATTAGTAAAATCAGCCATTAACTTTGCATTATTTATTCTATTTTTTGCTCGTGGTGCATATTCGCTTTGTCATGACCCTAGTGTTTTGAAGTGAATAGGCCAAAGCTGCCATTAAAGAGAGGACTTAGAAGCTACAAATGACTCAAAGCTCTTGCAAATGATGCTTCCAATATTTTTAAATTGAAATACGATGATGAAGAAGCCGACAAAATTGAAACACGTGCCGGAATACAGGAAATGTCAGAAATTATTTTCGGAAATGAACACTGCCGAGGGCGGAAATGACAGCACGGAATGTTTCGACGTGTCATATATTTCCTTTAAGTAAAATACGATATAAAGAAAGAAATTCGGTGAAACTCGACAGTGGTTCTGCTCTGAAAACTAAATATATTTTATATTTTAATGAATGACTTCAAAATACGCACAAGTTTATGATGAAAAAAAAAGTATATAAGAAAGGAAATTAAAAGATTTCGTGTTGACGCAAATAGGATTAAAGCGACTTAAAAACAGCGTTGGAATATAACTACATTTGTACGTTTGTTTCCGTCCCAACTTTTATATCAGAGTGTGTGGAGAAACCAACTGTTGCTCTTGTAGGCTGCTGAAGAGAACACACACCTGGCTCTCTCTCGCTACACTCTCTCCTATTTCTAAACTAAGAGGAGTAATTTGGAACGAGAGAAACAATAGAAAAACGTTATAATTAGTGATGCTAGTGACGCGTTCAGTTTTACCCAATGTAAGCGGAATAGGAATATTGCAAGGTAGTATTGATTATAATTCCATTTCCATCTAGGCCATGAATTTCCTACGTATTTGTCTCGGCGTGCAGTGTTTCCGTGTTGCAGTGGACCAGCAGCGCCTCGCATCCCAGCCTCCCTGCACGCTCGCACCAAAAAAAAAAAAAGAGTACATGTAAAATTGTATGCATAAAGTTTTGAATTTCCAACTTTGATCCGCCTGGCGACTCTTTTCTCACACTGCGTCGACCTAAACCCACGAGAAAAATACCTCGAATCGGATTGTTGTCAGCTCGAGGGAATATTGGGACTGCGACTGTCACAGGTGGGCAGGAGCGAGTTGCCGGCAGATGTGCTCTCTCAGTAAGGACTCAAATCAGTTAAAGATTACATGACGCGTCAATATTTAATTTCCCAAGAGCCATAATTCCTTCGCCGACTGTACCGGAAAGCGAGTTCATTGCACTGCTTTCATCATACTTCCATTGCCTTGCCCTCAGGTATGATTCTGCTTCTTTTATGGGAGTGAGTTGTGACAGTGCCTTGGATATCCTGCTGGCGTGATGAAGGCGGCGTGGGAACAAGGTAGTGATGGAAGTTAGTGCCGCCACGATAGCCAGCTGTGTAAAAAATATGCTCACGTGGCTACAAATAATTATTAGTCTCTCAGGTGATGTGGTTATGTGGATGTAGTGATGAGGGAGTAAGGAAAAGATGTGACCTTATTACAAGAAATGCTTAGGATGTCAAGTTAATTGTTATGAATGGGGAAGTAAAGTAAAATGGCGTTCGTGTACCGAAAATGAACGATAATTTGACAAATACTGTATTAAACTCCGGAATTCCCTGCCTGCTTCTGTACATCCTCCTGTCTCTGATTTAAAACTTTTCAAGAGGAAGGCTTCAAGACAATAGTTCAAGACCTTCCTTTCACCGTCTCTTTAGTCGCTGGCGCCTTCATAAATCTTTTTCATCAAGTCTCTACTGCATTTTTCTGGAGACGTTACATAAAAACCACGTTGATGTATTTATTAAAGCTCAGGTGTCACAACAACCTACACAAAGCAACATGTCGCTACGAATGCATGCAATATTACTTCATATCCCTGTCAACGAAGGAATGAGCACGAGGTTGCACTATGATATATAAAAAAAAAACACATTACAAGTCATTTTAGAAGAGAGTAGTCCTTGTGTGTGTGTGTGTGTGTGTGTGTGTGTGTGTGTGTGTGTGTGTGTGTGTGTGTGTGTGTGTGTGTGTGTCCCAACCCCGGCAGTTACAGTAATCAGTTCGTCCCGGTTGAGTAGCATTGAAATTCATTTAGGAAGAGGCCGCGGGAAGGGTGACGGGCGGCTTCCGGATTAACTCTTCAATAAATCCCTCCGGCGTATAACCCGATTTTCTCCAGCCGGTTTGGGATTCAGAGTTATTATATTCATTCTTCTTCTTCCGATTTTTAGAATTTTTAGGGGACAGTTTGGAAACATTAAAATGAAGAGGCAATTTCATCACTGTGTGTGTGTGTGTGTGTGTGTGTGTGTGTGTGTGTGTGTGTGTGTGTGTGTGTGTGTGTGTGTGTGTGTGTGTGTGTGTGTGTGTGTGTGTGTGTGTGTGTGTGTGTGTGTGTGTGTGTGTGTGTGTGTGTGTGTGTGTGTGTGCGTGTGTGTCAGTCTGTCTATCTGTCTCTGTGTATGTGTGTGTGTGTGTCTGTCTGTGTGTGTGTCAGTCTGTCTATCTGTCTCTGTGTGTGTGTGTGTGTGTGTGTGTGTGTGTGTGTGTGTGTGTGTGTGTGTGTGTGTGTGTCAGTCTGTCTATCTGTCTCTGTGTGTGTGTGTGTGTGTGTGTGTGTGTGTGTGTGTGTGTGTGTGTCATTCGATATTGTCATTGACTTCCATGTGTTTTTACTGGATTAATTTTGTGTGCGTCTATTGGTTTTATTTAAGAATTTAACTGAGAGAATATGAGATGCTTTGTGATATATGATTTTACTCTTCTCTTCCATTTATAGATAATGAAGATTACTAATAAGACCAGACATACACAAATAGATAGATAGATGACATACACACAGACAAACAGAAGATATCCCGGACTCTTTCACTTCCTTTTCCATTACTTTCTTGTTTCATTCGCACTTGCATCGTTGCTTCCTGCACATGAGGTAACAACACACGTCAATTTAAAGACCAGGCATACACAAATAAATAGATAGATGACAAGCACACAGACAAACAGACAGAAGATAATCCAGATTCTTTCACTTCCTTTTCCATATTTTTTCTTATTTCATTCATCTTTTCATCGTTGCTTCCTTCAGATGAGGCAACAGCACACGTCAATTTAAAGACCAAGCATACTTAAATAGATAGATAGATGACATACAAACAGACAAACAGATAGAAAATAATCCCGACACTTTTATTTGCTTTCCATGTCTTTTTCGTTTCATTCATCCTTTCATTGTTGCTTCCTTCAGATGAAGCAACAGCACACGTCAATTAAATGTATGAAATAAAAGCATCAAATATCAGACCGACACGATTTTGAACGCTGCTGCCGCCGCCGCCGCTTGCCGATTGCACAAACCGTGTCACAATAATCTTCAACACAAACTTTTACACCTGATCCACGCGCTCGTATATGCATTCAGGTGTCACGCTGCATTCATCCTTTTTTTTTGGCAGATGTGTAACAGGTATCATGTATTTTCAAAGGTGGAAGAAAATATCTATAGCTGTTTATCCTATCTGTTGGGGGTTATCAGTGCCCTCCAGCCCTTCCTTCCTCTGGCTGGTGGTACTGGTATGTTTCAAGAGAGAGAGAGAGAGAGAGAGAGAGAGAGAGAGAGAGAGAGGAGGGAGGAGGAATTATGAATAGCTGGTGTGTGTGTGTGTGTGTGTGTGTGTGTGTGTGTGTGTGTGTGTGTGTGTGTGTGTGTGTGTGTGTGTGTGTGTGTGTGTGTGTGTGTGTGTGTGTGTGTGTGTGTGTGTGTGTGTGTGTGTGTGTGTGTGTGTGTGTGTGTGTGTGTGTGTGTGTGTCTTCTACTACTACTACTACTACTACTACTATCACAACCACTACTACTGTCACGATTTCTACTGCAACTGCTATTACTACTGCTACTACTATTACTAATACTATTACTGCTACTGCTACTGCTACTACTACCAATACTACTACCACTACTGATAATAATAATAACAATAATCATAATAATAATAATAATAATAATAATAATAATAATAATAATAATAATATTAATAATAATAATGACAATGCTACTGCTATTACTCTGATTACTAACATTACTTCTGCAAAATTTGAAAATAATAACAATAATGGTTATAATTGTAATAATGATAATATCAATAGTAATAATGAAAATAATAATGATAATAATAATAACAATAATAATGATAATAATGATGATAATAATAATAATAATAATAATAATGATAATAATGATAATAATAACATTCTACTCGTATATGTTTCTCTCTCTCTCTCTCTCTCTCTCTCTCTCTCTCTCTCTCTCTCTCTCTCTCTCTCTCTCTCTCTCTCTCTCTCTCTCTCTCTCTCTCTCTCTCTCTCTCTCTCTCTCTCTCTCTCTCTCTCTCTCTCTCTCTCTCTCTCTCTCTCTTTGCTACCTCTCCATTGCAATTCTACCTCACTCTTTTGTGCTTTGAACTGACTCATTTTTATTCACCACGACCCTGTGTGCAGTCCTCGCCCTTTCCTACTTCTCCCTCTCTCCCTTCTCTCCCTCTCTCCCTCTCTCCCGCTTTCCCCTTCCTCCTCTACCACATACACACAGCTCTTTCCTCCCTTCCTTTCTCTCTTCCTACACCCCTCCCACACACAGACACACAGACTGACACTAGCTTACACACACACACACACACACACACACACACACACACACACACACACACACACACACACACACACACACACACACACACACACACACACACACACACACACTTCAGTCTCTGCCTCTGTGCAGTATTCATTCTTCACCATTGCAAAATACCATGCCTTCACTATTCTCTCTCTCTCTCTCTCTCTCTCTCTCTCTCTCTCTCTCTCTCTCTCTCTCTCTCTCTCTCTCTCTCTCTCTCTCTCTCTCTCTCTCTCTCTCTCTCGCTCTCGCTCACATACAGTCCATCACTTCTAAAAGATTGTCTTTACGGTCATGTACCATTTGAGGGTAAAGCCATAAAACGTTCGACTTTTCTGTAACTTTTCTGTCTATATTTCACCTTTTCTTTACTCTCACCCTCCCTCATCTTTCTCTCTTTTTTTCTCTTTTTTTTTTCTCTCTCTCTTCCTTTATCTCTTCCTCTCGTATTTGTTTCAAAGCGTTATGATTTTTTTTTCTTTTTTCTTTTACTTTTTTTTATTTTTGGCATAAGGTTTTTATATCTGTGCCTTTCACTTTTATTTTTATTTTTTTCCTGTTTATTTTAGTGCATTGCTTTAAGAGGAGTGTTGCTGTTCACTGTTTTTTTTTTTTTTTTCTCTTCTATCTTTCTCTTTCTCTTTCTCTTTCTCTTTCTGTACCTCCTTCTTCCTTTCTCCTCTTCATATTTCCTTTACCAGTTACCGTGTGTTTGTTTCCCTCATAATATTTGTTTTCCCTCATTTTGTTAACCATGTGTATTTTTTACCCTTTTTATCAGCTTGTTGATGGAAGAGATGGAAGATTACAGGCACTACATTTTCCATTCTTTTCATTTTTTTCCCTCAGCCTTCCATGTCTCGTCTCTCTGGAAAAAAAAAGTATATGAAATGATGCATAAAATAATAGATTCGCTTGTTTTCTTATTTTTCCCTTCATTGACGCTTTCACGGACAGCTATAAATTAGTATATAATCAACAACACTCACGCGATGGAGAGAGAGAGAGAGAGAGAGAGAGAGAGAGAGAGAGAGAGAGAGAGAGAGAGAGAGAGAGAGAGAGAGAGAGAGAGAGAGAGAGAGAATGTGTGTCTAGGTGTGTGTGTGTGTGTGTGTGTGTGTGTGTGTGTGTGTGTGTGTGTGTGTGTGTGTGTGTGTGTGTGTGTGTGTGTGTGTAGGTGTGGAGGTATTATGAATAGGTAAGGAGGGGGATGGAGAGGAAGAATATGAAAGAGAGGGAAATGGAGACAAGTAGAGAGAGAGAGAGAGAGAGAGAGCAGGTGCGTTTTGGTCGACGTTACCTGTCCGGCGTGGTTAATTAGCTAGGTGAGGGAGCGAGGGCGGCGATGCATCACGTGGCGGCGTGGCGTGTTAACCGCAGCCACCGCTATTATGCAGGTGTGGCCCGAGGGACATGTCATAATTCCTTCTTCCTTTGCGTCAAATACCTCTCCTCTTCATCCTCCTTCTCTTCATCTTCCTCCTCCTCCTCTGTCCTCCTCCTCCTCCTCCTACTTATGTCTTCATTCTCCTCCTTCTCCTTCTAATCTTAATTGTTTATTTTTTTCTTATTCTTCCTCTTCATTCTCCTCCTGCTTGTATTTTTTTCATCTTCCTTTCCTCCTTTTTCTTTCTTCATGTATGTCTCTTCATCTCCATACTTTATCTTCTTTCCTGCTTTTCCTCTCAGTTTGTCTTCCTCGTTGCACTTCTCTTTCTCTTCTTCTCTCGCTTTCTTCTCAGTATTTTTCGCCTTTTGTTGACCTATTCATATTTCTCCTCCTTTTTCTCCTCCTCCTTCTCTTCAAGCACTCTCCTCTCACCGTCACCCTCATCCTAGGCCATCCTATATGCATTGCCATTGTTCTTGTTCTCCTCTTGCTCCTCCTGTTACTCCTGCTGCTTTTCATCCTTTTACTCCTTTTCATCACACCTCGCTTCCATCTCCATCCTTACTCTCCCCTTACGGTATGTCATTCTCCTCCTGCATCTCCTCCTCCTCTTGCTCTTCGTCCTCCTGGCAGCAAAGCTCATAATCTCGCCTCGTCGCTGGACTTTCAGCACGCCAAGAATCAGCGAGGGTGTCTGAGGAGATGCCACGCGCCACAATACAGAGAGAGGCCGCCGCCCTGTCCCTTCCTGATAGTGGCCTTTAATATTTCCTGACGCCGCTATGAGTTATGAGAGGCTGACAGAGCCGCTGGTGTTGCCGGGCCGGGGGAAGGGGAGGCGAGGGAAGCAAGAGTGATGGTGGAGGGGAGAGAGAAAACGTGAACGAGGGGTCAGGGGAGGCATGAAGGGAAGGGAGGTGGAAGGGCAACAAGAGGAGGAGGAGGAGGAGGAGGAGGGGCCGCTGCGAAAAGGGAGAGCCAAAAAGGAGAGAAAGAATGGAAGAGAAAGGATGGTAGTGGAGAGGAGGAAGGCTTAGTGAGGGAGGGAAGTGGAGAGGTGGAGAGGCAGGAGGGATTGGAGAAGGGGAGGGGTGAAGGGATTGTGAAATAGAAGCGTGCGAGAGATGGAGAGATTAGAAAAGATAGATTGAACGCAAGGGAAGGCGAAAAGAGTGAAGAACAGAGGATGCAGGAAATATAAAACGGAAGGCCAGTCAAAGTTTTAGCAATGCGACTTAGAAGTGGAGAACTGCGATGATTATTGTAGATGTGAAGGAAAATGGATGCTCTTGTTGAACCAGTGTGTTCAAGGATGACTTGTGTGCTAAAAATGTGTAATCCATATGTGTGTGTGTGTGTGTGTGTGTGTGTGTGTGTGTGTGTGTGTGTGTGTGTGTGTGTGCGAGCAGGTGCATCAAAGGAGAACACATACGGAACGAGATCAGGTATTTTGGTGGAAAAAAGACAGGTGTGCATGTTACGTTCCTCTTTTTTTTCCCTGTCTTTTTTTTCCTCCGGTCGCCGCCGTCATGTTATCACACTATACTCGGATTTTCATACCAACATACATTTTTGTGCTCCCGTATCTCTTTCATTTTACGCGCCAAAATGTTCGGTGCATTTTTTTTCCTCTCTCTCTCGGAGCATTTTCATACGTGACTATATTAAATAATGTTATCTGGATACAATCGAACTTTTCACGTTATTTTGAACTGGATAGGCGCGGTTATTTAATCGTGGAAATTGATGGATTGGTAAAGAGACGAGACGAGAGGAGACGAGACGAGATAAGAGGAGACAAGACGAAACGAGACGAGACGAGACGAGACGAGACGAGACGAGACGAGACAAGAGGGAAGCATTTGAACAGAGGCGAGAAAATATGAGCTTAGAAGTGAATTGTAGAAAGGGTAGTCAGATACAGAGAGAGAGAGAAAGGAAAAGAGAGAGAGAGAGAGAGAGAGAGAGAGGGGGATGGGAAGGGGTTATTAGTGTCCCTTGCAAACATAACAATGATCACCGCCATTCATACTCACACTCATACTCATGCTCACCTCACACTGCATGTTTCACCCTTACTATTCAGGCACCACCACCACCACCACCACAACCACCACCACCACCACCACCACCACCACCACCACCACCACCACCACCATCACCACCACCACCACCAGTATAACCAACCCTTTACACCAGCGAAAAATAGCAAACGTCCATTACTAACACACACACACACACACACACACACACACACACACACACACACACACACACACACACACACACACACACACACACACACACACACACACACACACACACACACACACACCTTTCCGTTACCTTGTCTTTTTTTTCCTTGCTTTCACTTCAGGCAACTTTGGCAACTCGCTGAAGTATTATTGGTCTTGGTTTTCCTACGTTTAGTCTCTCTCTCTCTCTCTCTCTCTCTCTCTCTCTCTCTCTCTCTCTCTCTCTCTCTCTCTCTCTCTCTCTCTCTCTCTCTCTCTCTCTCTCTCTCTCTCTCTCTCTCTCTCTCTCTCTCTCTCTCTCTCTCTCTCTCTCTCTCTCTCTCTCTCTCTCTATGGGTAACTGCTGGATAACCCTTTCTTTACGTTTCAAGTTTGTTCATTTGTCCTTTACTTTTCTTCTTCTTTCTTATCTGTTCTGTCTCTTCAGGACGCGTGGGAGAACATTAGAGTTTCACTGTCTTGGCTTCCTTCACCAAGTTCAAGAAATCAACGTGAGACAAAATTCCTGCTGTGTGAGAGATAACTTGAGACGATCTGATTGCGTGTAAGTGTTCAGGGAAGCGGCAGACGTCTTAGAGAACACGCTCACGTATAAAAATTCCGTGACAAGGGGACAGACAGACAGACTAAGACAGACAGACAGACAGGTTTTGACGTCGCCCCCGTACCTGCGGAGTCTCAGTCTTGTCTCTAGTGTCTCGTGGAATGTTCTGATCCGAGATTCCAATCAATGATCGAATAGCCGCTGCCTCCTGCATATGTCAGTGCCGGCCGGGAAACACTTGAAGCAGATAGACGGCAGCGCTTTCCCGCGTGGATGTGTGGTCTGTTAAGCCTTGTGCCGCGGCCTGGCTTAGAATATTAGACATTTGTAGCAATACTGTTACTCCCGGAGGGATATGATTTCACTGCCGGCAAGAGAAAGGCAATACCATTGTGTTTTGTTTCATTGCTTGGTGTTGTGACGAATAACAAATATTTTCTGTTCCCAGATACACCGCGCTGATTGCCTCCAAAGTAAATAAACTTATCGCCAGAGAAACATTGCGATAAGAATACTTTACTGAAATCGAGGTAGAACATGTAGCCTGAGCCAAGCGAGATAACATAAACAATTCATTCAACCTATGAAAATTGTACAATATTTTTAGGAATATAAACGACGTCAGGTGATGAACATCAGAACTTTGCCTGGTCACCGCAGGACTGCAGCGCGGATGTTGAGGGAAAGATACATGTGTGTGTGTGTGTGTGTGTGTGTGTGTGTGTGTGTGTGTGTGTGTGTGTGTGTGTGTGTGTGTGTGTGTGGAGTCTGGCAGGTGGGGAGGGCAACAGGAGGAGAGGGTACGTAGCGGGTGGACAGGCGTACTGGAAAAGCTACATAACAACAAATTAAGCCTCCATCGCTTGAAAATGTGAAATAGAGTGTGTTCACTGAGCCTCGCGCGGTGACCCTCTCTCAAGTGACGCATGTTACGACCTGGACAAGACAAGGAACGAATAACAAGAAGGAAAAGTTCATGCCGGGCAAATTTTCCCCTTTAGCTGACTCTGTGCACTCTTACGCACAGCTCCACTGACTCGGGAAGCCATTTTTAGACGTCAACTGAGAAAAGACCCGGTCGATTCCATTTTCAGGGCGACCTTCACCTTCTCCCAACGGAGCAGAAGGTTCCCCGCCTCCATCAGACGAAACAAGCCCAAAGCACCGACCCGCAGCGCCCCTTCGCCCGCCCTGGCATGTAATTTGGTCTCCCTCATTGGATTTTTCTTTCCGCGTGATTATTCCTCATTACCGCCTCTAACCGCTCGTCCTCGTCCTCCTGCGAGACTGCCTGCGGGTTATGAGCCTTAACGGCCTCGCTCGCACTAAGAGAAGCTGGGAATGTGCACGGGACGACGCGAGGAATGACTGCAGAGATTTGAGAGGGATTTCAGTGCAGTGGGAAATCCAACGCCTTGTCATTAGGTAAAGTTTTCACAATAAACTGTATATCGTGTTGATTAATGGAATATTATATTAGTTAACGTTAGGAAACCAAGTCTGGTGAAGTGAGCGAGCAGGTTAATTGAAATGTATCGGAAATAAGAAGGTAAGCAGGAGCCGACATTGTTTGTGTAAATAATTAAGTTAGCCTTCCGTTGAAATGAGTCTAAAATGCCTCTTGCTCCAGCGAATAAATGAAAATTAGTGGAAGAGGAAAATGAAATAAATATAACTGATTGTACGCTTGGCAGAGGAAAAGAAAGACGCGATAACAAGAATAAAAGTAAAAAATAAACATAAAACAAGTGATAATGATGAGAGAGAGAGAGAGAGAGAGAGAGAGAGAGAGAGAGAGAGAGAAAGCAAGCGACACAATAGACGTAATGTACAGACTGTTTACTCAATCTTCTATCAGCTTACCTCTCCGCTCTTGGGTCTCTCGAGGGATGAATGTGGCTGCGAAGACCTCACCGTCAGAAGTTTTTGAAAAGATAATAAGCCTCGTGGGAATGCAGTACTGGTAGTCTTTAAAGAGATCCCCCATATCACCAACAAGAGGAGGAGGAAGAGGACGAGGAGGAGGAGGAGGAACAACCACGGTACAAAGAGAAGGAAATATAAAAATATCTAAGGAAGGAGAGTTAAAATAGAACGGTTTCAGGAATACAGAGCGTCGATATGAGTGAAAAAGGAAGACGAATACAAAAGAGAAATGCAAATAAAGTATAAAAATAAACGACAGAGGGACATGAAAGAGTAATGTCCGGAGGGAAGACTTGAAGAAAAATAAAGAATAATGGAAATGGCACTAAATAAATACTCGGAGAAGGAGAAAGAAAGACAAATAGAGAGAGAGAGAGAGAGAGAGAGAGAGAGAGAGAGAGAGAGAGAGAGAGAGCCAGTGTCAAGGAAGTGGTGAAGGAGAAAGAATGAGACAAGTGAGAACGAACCCTTATAAAGAAAAAAAAAAGCCAGAGAGAGAGAGAGAGAGAGAGAGAGAGAGAGATAAGAGACAGGAGACAGACATTTTCAGAAGTTTGCGAATGGAAGAAGGGAAAGCGACATCGAGAAAGAGGGAGGCTAACGGAAGCGAGGTGAATGACGAGGAGGAAGAGGAGGAAGAGGAGGAGGAGGAAGAGGAGGAAGAGGAGGAGAAAGAGAAATGAAAAATGGGTGATGGAGAAAGGTGAGAAAGACAGGATGAAAAGAGAATTATGTGAAGGAGAACGTGATGACAAAATAGAATAATGCATATATTAAATCAAAATAAATGTAATGATTAAAAGAGAGAGAGAGAGAGAGAGAGAGAGAGAGAGAGAGAGAGAGAGAGAGAGAGAGAGAGTTAAACCAAAGCTGCAGATTCAAAGGGGAAATGTTTTCATGGAGTTCAAGGAAAGAAGAAAATCACAAAAAGGAAGGATTAAAGGAAGAGGAGAAAGAGGAAGAGGAGGAGGAGGAGGAGGAGGAGGAGGAGGAGGAGGAAGAGGAAGAGAAATATTGGAGGGAGGAAGCGATGGAGGAGTTTTCAGGAAGAGGTAAAATAAAACCCATTGAGAGGGAGAGAGAGAGAGAGAGAGAGAGAGAGAGAGAGAGAGAGAGAGAGAGAGAGAGAGTACTAGTTTTCTACGTGTAAAGCTTTCATTTATTTTTTTTATTTGAATTAACTAACTTTTTCATGCATGGCTTACATTTTGGCATTACTGTCAGTGCCGGGATTAATTTGGAAGTGGTGGTGGTGGTGGTGGTGGTGGTGGTGGTGGTGGTGGCGGCGTAAATTTAGTTAGTTATCTGTATCAGTGTCACGATTTTTCACGGTCGCAAGTACAAATATTCATTAATGACACTAAATTCAGTCATATTTCTTTCCCCCTTTATATCTTCATTGCTATTTTTTTCTGTGTGTTTATTTATTTTTCTTTTTTCAGGTGTTTTGTTATTGTGCTTTCATTTATATATTTTTTATTCTCTCTTGTCATTTTCCTTTTTCTCGTTTTCTTTCCCGTTCTTTCTCCATTTATTCTGCTCTTGCTCCCCATTACTCTTCCCGTCATGGTGCCACCCGAGTCCCCAGGCTCGTCACACACACACACACACACACACACACACACACCGGTTCTCTCTCTCTCTCTCTCTCTCTCTCTCTCTCTCTCTCTCTCTCTCTCTCTCTCTCTCGCCTGAACACCGTGACCTGCCCCTGCAATATTAAGGTCAACAGTGGGGCGCAGAACACCATGTACATCGGCTGTTTGCCGATAAAAACTTACCCCACATATTCTGACACAATTCAGGTGATGTGAAAATTCTCTCTCTCTCTCTCTCTCTCTCTCTCTCTCTCTCTCTCTCTCTCTCTCTCTCTCTCTCTCTCTCTCTCTCTCTCTCTCTCTCTCTCTCTCTCTCTCTCTCTCTCTCTCTCTCTCTCTCCTCCACAGTTTATGGAATTCTCATAAATGTGAGGTGTTTGGAGCGGGACCTTTGGGAAACACACTGCGAGAATAATCACCTCACATGTTTCTCTCCGGGAACTACCACCACCACCACCACCACCACCACCACCACCACCACCATCACACAGCACACACACACACACACACACACACACACACACACACACACACACACACACACACACACACACACACAGATAATGGAGCTCTCCCAGCCTTCCCAGCCCGGACAAAGCGACAACACCTCCACCAGTCCACCTCCCACTGCTACTTCTGATGACTCGTTCCTCCTCCTCCTGCGCTTCCTTCGCCGTCCTTGTCTTCATCTCAGTGGATCTTGTTTCTTCTGGATTTGCATTGCGGTTTGTGCCTCGCTTTTGCTGTCCACATCGACGCTCTGTTGTCTCTGCTGTGTTTATCTCTCGCCCTTTCTCTCTCTCTCTCTCTCTCTCTCTCTCTCTCTCTCTCTCTCTCTCTCTCTCTCTCTCTCTCTCTTGTTTTTGCTATCTCTCTCTCTGTCTCTTAGTTGTGTATTTCAAAACGTTTTGTCTGTTCTCTCGACACAGTTATGTTCAGACGCAACTGAGATAATGTGCTGGATTGTCAAATGTGTTTATCTTATTGGTAATATACAAATCTTGAGGATCTGTCACTAGAACCATAAAAATACACTTTTTAAAACATGTGTTACCTTATCTAAAGACGTTTTGAATTTTTGGCGGGAAGAGAATCGAAGAAGTGTTGCAAAATATGATCCAGAGATAGATGGCATAAAAATATTGTTAATCTGTGCACTAAAATTAGAAATATACCCTTGAAAACCCGTGAAACATTAACTAGAGAACCTTCAATCTAGTAAGGAGGGGTGCGGCGCAAAAGAAGTGGAGAATATGGTCCTTGTGTACGTACCCGGCATCTGTCTGTCTTCCCACATTTGTCCTTGTCTTGCATCTCGCCCTTGTACCTCCGAGTGTCCTGTGTGTTTCTTGCGTGTACTTCTCGCGTGGTGACAGCGGCTGGTACTTCTCTTTGTCAGAGGCAGCTGTGGAAAAAAAGTGCCGTCCGGGAGTTATAGTGCGCGATGTTAGTGGGATTCTGGTCGTAATCTACATACTGTCCACTTTTATCTTGGGGGTCTTTCGCTCCTAATTTCACAGTTGGAATATAAAAATGCCTTTGCTTTTTTTTGTTTTGTATGTGTGTGTGTGTGTGTGTGTGTGTGTGTGTGTGTGTGTGTGTGTGTGTGTGTGTGTGTGTGTGTGTGTGTGTTATCTCTCTCTCTCTCTCTCTCTCTCTCTCTCTCTCTCTCTCTCTCTCTCTCTCCACACTGGTATTTCACGCTCCGCCACTGGAAATTTTCGTTCTTTTCGCGCTACGCCTTCACAGTTGTCCTCGTGGCAGTGACAAAGCTCCATATTGCATCTTTCCTAAGAGACAAAACCCCTCTCCTCCACCCGGTCTCCCTGCCCCCTTGTGTCTCCATCATCCTCTCCACTATCTCTCCTCCATCCACCTCTCCCTTACCCTCCCCTGCCTCTATCCACCTCTAACCCTCTTCCCCCTCCCGTGCTCTGTCTTGACACCCTTCTTGGCGGTTTACACAGCTGTCTGCCGCCCACAACCACCCTCTCGTCCCTCGCCTCTGTTCCTCTGCCCTCACCAAGGCCTTTTCATCTCCTTCCTCCATGCCTTACTCACAATGTGTCCTGTGTTTCTCCCGTATTTATTTTTCTGTCTATCTCTCTTTGGTCTGTCTCTGTCTCTGTCTCTGCTATTGTCTCTTGTATTTTGTTCTACTGTTTCTTATTTTTTTTTTTCACTTATAAGGTTTGTTTGAAAAGGAGTGATGCTGAAAATCCTTGTTTTTTATCGTATTTTTAGTTATTTTTCTAGTTTTTTATATATTTTTTCATATTTAGTTTTTTTTTCTATTTCTTATATTTCCTTGGATTGGTAAATTTGCATGTATTTTTTTGTGTTTTTGATATTGTTATGTTTTATTTCTTTACTCCCTTTCTCTCTCTCTCTCTCTCTCTCTCTCTCTCTCTCTCTCTCTCTCTCTCTCTCTCTCTCTCTCTTCAGACTCCTAAAACATCAAGGTAAAAGAAATGTTTGCGTTTCATTGTCTATTTCAAAGTCAGTATTTTAATTTTGAGCTCACATTTATCTTTGTGGTTCTTGGTTTCCTTTCCCTCAACCACCACCACCACCACCACCACCACCACCACCCGGCTCCCGTGTCTCTGTGAAGGTAGTGATCTGGAGATATTAATGTTCTCCCATTTCTCTTCCGCCCTCTTTGGGGAGACATTACCGCCTCTTCCTCGTTACCTCCTTTCGCCGCCTCTTGCACCTTTGCCCTCCCTCTTTCCTCCTCTCTTTCTTTATGTATGTTTCTCTATCTCTATTTCTCCATCTCTCTCTCTCTCTCTCTCTCTCTCTCTCTCTCTCTCTCTCTCTCTCTCTCTCTCTCTCTCTCTCTCTCTCTCTCTCTCTCTCTCTCTCTCTCTCTCTCTCTCATTCCTCTTGCTTTCTATTTTCTTTTTTTTCTTGTACTTTATTTTATTCTCATTTCTTTTCTCCACTTTTTATTTTGTTTATTATTTTTATTTTTCTGAATTTGATTTTTCGTCATTTCCTACGTTTCATGATCTGTTTTCGACACACACACACACACACACACACACACACACACACACACACACACACACACACACACACACACACACACACACACACACACACACACACACACACACACACATGGGACCATTAATTAATGTGCTTTTTTTTTTTTTTTTTTTTTTTACCAAATTTGATTTCGAGAAGGCATTTTCCGCACCACAATTAGATCTATTCCAGTAACGCGGTGAATGTGACACTTACGAGAGAGAATTAGTGAAGGTGAGTGTTGTGATAGTGGTGTGGCCTCTTTATTGCATCGTGTTATTCGTTACGTATTAAAGAAAAAAAAAAACTGTCGAGGCGAAAATAAGACAAATAATGGAACGAAAAAGTATTGGTTGAGTCAGTTTAGGTAATTCATTTTATTTCATTAAGCTACTTACCATGACTATTTGTTTAGCTCTCTCTCTCTCTCTCTCTCTCTCTCTCTCTCTCTCTCTCTCTCTCTCTCTCTCTCTCTCTCTCTCTCTCTCTCTCTCTCTCTCTCTCTCTCTCTCTCTCTCACACACACACACACACACACACACACACACACACACACACACACACACACACACACACACACACACACACACACACACACACACACACACACTAACAAAACTACTAACAAACAAAACGTAAATTATACTAAATATTTTCGTGTCCTACTTGCATTGCTTCTTCTTAGACGAGGAGGAGGAGGAGGAGGAGGAGGAAGAGGAAGAGGAAGAGGAAGAGGAAGATGCATTGAAGAGAGGAAAAAGAATAGAAGGAGAAGGAGATTTGAGGACGTAAAATGTATACAAGAGAAGAACAAGAAAAATATTGAAGACAAGGAGAAAAGTGGATACATAATGTACAGTAGAATGAAGCATGACAAGGAGAGAGGAAAGAATAAGAGAAAGAGAGAAAAGAGAAGAGTGTTTGGCAGACTAGAGAAGCGAGACTCAGGAAGTGAGGAGAGTGCAAAGAGGGGAAGCTTGAGAGGAAGATAGGAAGAAATAAGGACCTGGCTGGAATGAGCTGAGAGAGAGAGAGAGAGAGAGAGAGAGAGAGAGAGAGAGAGAGAGAGAGAGAGAGAAAGGAGGGATGTTTGATAGAATGGAATGAAACGATGCAAAGACAAGACAAAGGAGGGAAAAACTGTGAAGAATTATTTTATTTTTTTTCTATATTTTTTTAAACCATTTCTTTCGTGTATTTCAGAAATGGACATTTTTTCCCACTTTTTCATACATTTTTACCTTCTTTTTTTTTCCTTCATTATTCCTGCTCTAAATTTCCCCACCACCTCTTTTTTTCTCTGTAATTTCTAGATCTAATATATTTTTCTCACCTCACGTAGTATTTCTTTTTCTTAATTTTAATCCATTTTCTCTTCCTCTCCTCGCTTCCTCCCCCTTGTAGTAGCTTCACTTTCTTCCCCCGAGCATCAATAAGACGTTTGCGCTTCAAGGAATTTTTTTTCTTAGTGCTTTTAAACTCGAAACCTTTGTGTTACACTTACCTGAGAGAGAGAGAGAGAGAGAGAGAGAGTGTGTGTGTGTTTGTGTGTGTGTGTGTGTGTGTGTGTGTGTAAGAGAGAAATTAATAAGATAACGAGGAAGATAACCATACGTTTCCTTTATCCTCCTCCTCCTCCTCCCTTCGTCCTCCTCCTTCCTCTTCCTCTCCCATTCCTTTCTCTCCCTTTTGTTTCTCTTCTAGTGTTCCTGTACTCCTCTGTTCCTCCCACCTGGCGCCTTGGGGTCTTTGATTACCTCCCCATAGTAAACACAGGTGAGGTGGTCATCCTTTTGTCTTGTAATTCCTCCCCATCTTTCCTCTCATCTTCTCTTTCTCCTTTTTCTTTTTCATTTTCTTCTTCGTTCGTTCCCTTATACTATCATTCTCACTCGATTTGTTCTCTCTCTCTCTCTCTCTCTCTCTCGCTATGATTAAATGAGAACAATGGTTTATTTTAACTCCCCGGATCAATTTAGCTAACTGTGTCTGTGTGTGTGTGTGTGTCTGTGTGGATGGGGGTACGTAGCCAATCTATTGTAGTAGGTATTTAATTGCATGTGTGTATGTGTTTTGTAATGTGTGTGTGTGTGTGTGTGTTCTTGGCGGCGTGTGCGTGTTCCAGCGGGTCGTGTGCGTGTGCAGGCAGCGTGGTGTGCGTGATGGGCCCTGTAATCAGAGGCAGGTGTAACTCACAGGTAAATACTTGATTACGTGGGAGGTGAGGCCGCCGTGACGGACTGCCCCCACTGCCCAGGCATCATTTCCTCCCTGACCCTTCATCCTCTGCTACCCATTTCCTTCTCCTCCCTCTTCCTCTCCCTCCTTCTTGTCCTCCTCCTAATCCTAATCCTCCTGCTCCTTTTATTCCTCTCCTTGTCCTCTTTTCTTCATTCTATCTTTTTTTCCTACCTCTTGTTCTCCTCTTCTTCTCTACTCCTCTCCTTCATGTTCTCTCCTCTTGCTTCTCTCCTTTCCTCCTCCTCCTTTTTTTTCATTTCCTCTTCTTTCCTTGTCCTCCTCCCTTCCATCTTGTGCTACTCCTTGCTCTCTCCTCTTTTTCCTATCCTTCTCTTTCTTGTCCTCCTCCTCCTCCTCCTCCTCCTCTCTTTCTTGTCCTCCTCCTCCTCCTCCTCCTCCTCCTCTCTTTCTTGTCCTCCTCCTCCTCCTCCTCCTCCTCCTCCGTCGTCTCGTTGTCCTCCTCCCTTTATCCTGTACTTTCCCTATTCTCTCTTCTATTCAGTGCTCTTCTTCCTATTCTCTCTCTTCTTTTTCCTTCCATATCCTTCTTCCTGTGTTCTATCTCTTTTTTCCTTCCCTATTTCTCTCGTCATTGTCCTCCTTCCTTTATTCAGTTTTTTTTTTTTTTTTTTTTTACGGTAAGGCCTATAGCGCCTGTAGGCACACTTGAACTGTATGGGAAGCGCTGTTCAGCTTCCGCCCATTAGTGGCGCAGGCAATTTTGTTTATAGTGGTACCCATATTAGGGCCCATATCACCACCCAAGCTCATCTTGGGTGTTACCACCTAGAACCTGGGTATCATGGTGATATGTAGGTAACTTTAAACACTCGACAAATGGCAGTGTTTTAAGGCTGTACATGGTGGGATTCGAACCTACGCGTGGACAACTGCCCGATCCCACGCTCACCACCTTATCCACTATGCCACCGCCTTCCTCTCCCTATATTCTTCCTTTCCTTTATTCAGTGTCCTTTATCCTTTTTTCCCTCGTTTTTTTTCCTTCCATATCCTTCATCCTTTGCTCTCTATCTCTCTTCTTTCTTTTATTTTACTATCTAATGTCATTTTAATTCTCTCTTTCGTCCCTCTTTTTTCTCTCATTTTTTCCCTTTTCTTTTTTTGTAACTATATCTTCATTTTTTCTGTTTTTTTTATTTTATGTGTATTCAATTTCCTTATTCATTTTCTCTTTTCCCTTCATCAATCCTTTACCCGTCATTATTTTCTAACTTTTTTCTTTATATTTTTTTCCTTTTTTCACGACTTTTCTTTCCTTTTTTTCATTAGTACATCCACCCGTTCTTTAATTTTCCTTTTCTATTACATATCCTCATAAGTCTCTCTATTTACAAGCATACCTCATCTGTTTTTCCCCTCCCCACTACTACTATTCACTCCTACCATCATGTAAACCCCTTCATCTCATCATAACTCCCCTTCCCTACCCTCTTCTTTTCCTTCCAATGACCTATTTTTCTGCTCACTGTCCTCCCTCCCTCAACACCCTTACTTCTTTTTCCCCACTACACTTGTTCGTTCCTTCCACTGCCATCCCTCGGTCCCTCCGTCACTGCCTCACTCCCTCTCCCTCCTTCTCTCATTAGTTCTGAGCCGATTATTACCTTCTGCTAATGGACGCTGTGTAGATCGAAGCGACTTTGAAATTGTGATGACTCCTAGAAAAACTATTTGACGAGGCCTGGCGCTGCTCTTGCTGGGCCTAACCTCACGTCACCTCACCTAACCTAACCTATAGTTTTCTATTATTTAATCTAGCCTTATGTAAACTGATCTAAGCTGACTTACTGTATCCTTATCTTATCTGATCAAATTTCACGTCACGTAGCCTCCTTACTTTGCCATACCTTACCTTACCTTACTTTACTTAAAATTACCTTACCTTACCTAACCTATCGTAACCTAACCATACTTTACCTTACCTCACCTAATCTAATCTAACCATACCTTACCTTACCTTACCTTACTTAATATTACCTTACCTAACCTATCCTAAGCTAATCTAACCTAGTCGAACTCAAACCTAACCTAACCTAATCTGATTTAAACCTGTGTCTCGGTCAGTTCTCCCTCACCATTGATTATTTTAAGATTATATGCTATGTAATTCTCTCTCTCTCTCTCTCTCTCTCTCTCTCTCTCTCTCTCTCTCTCTCTCTCTCTCTCTCTCTCTCTCTCTCTCTCTCTCTCTCTCTCTCTCTCTCTCTCTCTCTCTCTCTCTCTCTCTCTCTCTCTCTCTCTCTCTCTCTCTCTCTCTCTCTCTCTCTCTCCTGTGATACCCATTACGTGCATTTCAACCACGATATGTTTACCAGATTTTTGTGTTTCAAAGTTTTACACGTTTCTCTCTTCAATGCTATTTTTATTTTACTTTTCTGTTTTTCTCTCTTCTATTTTACGGATGTGTATTATATTTTTGGGTGGTTTTTGTGCTTTTGTTTTAGTGTTTGTTGTGTATGATGTCTTGCAGTAAATGGAAGGGTTGGAGCTTAGCGTGAGTTATTTTTCATTTACTTTCTTTTCATGTGAAGGGAATGAGTGTTTCTCTCTCTCTCTCTCTCTCTCTCTCTCTCTCTCTCTCTCTCTCTCTCTCTCTCTCTCTCTCTCTCTCTCTCTCTCTCTCTCTCTCTCTCTCTCTCTCTCTCTCTCTCTCTCTCTCTCTCTCTCTCACTCACACACACACACACACACACACACACACACACACACACACACACACACATACACGCACACACACAATCCACGTTGAATTAATGTATTGAAAAATAAAATCACATAAATAAAATAAAGTTTAATTTGTTAATTCGTTACTCTGAGAAAATATTTAAGTTGTGAGTTTCTTTTTTATTTCATTTTTGTACGAGTGTGTGTGTGTGTGAGAGAGAGAGAGAGAGAGAGAGAGAGAGAGAGAGAGAGAGAGAGAGAGAGAGAGAGAGAGAGAGAGAGAGAGAGAGAGAGAGAGAGAGAGAGAGAGAGAGAGAGAGAGAGAGAGAGAATGTGTGTGTGCTTTGAATGGCTGGAGAAATTGGCTTCGCTTTGTTCTCCTTTTTCACTTTCAATTTGCATTTCTCTCTTCAAACAGTGCGGTGTGAAGTGAGAATTTTTAACAGCATTTTTTGTGTGTTCATTACCCCGCCTCCGCACCGTTACTTAACACCACAGGTCAACACCACTCTTCGCAACACAAGGGGGATGCCACCAATCACTACATTTCAATTCCCACACTTTACCACTCGGACACAGACCCACACAAGTAGTATTCTATAAACACCATTATTAAACACCACACTTCGCAGCACAAATACTATATAATGGGTGTATTTTCCTCAGACATCACCCTTTTCAAGCAGTCACACTTCACGATCTAAAGAAAACTATGTAATTTATGTTTTTTTTTTCTACATTTCACACGACCTTTACGCTTTACATGACAACAGACCTCCTCGCAACACAACTGCAAGCCTAACAACGCAGTGGAAGTCGAGAAACATTTTTCAAACTCTTCACATCAACGCCACATACATGTTTACTTCGAGGTTTGTGTACAATTAAACCTTTTCATTGACATTAGGAAGGGTCTATGGAGTTAAGAAGATTAATGGCCACAGTCTTCACTATTTTAATCCCCCCATGAGTTTCTGAAGCTATATGAAATCACTAAATAGTAAGCAGGATGAATATGGAAACGATTCATGGTACTCAAAGACTTAAAGCAGAAGAGGTTGATAAACACCACATTTTTTAACACTTCACATCGACTTAAACCACATCACACAAAGGTAAGCTAATTCAGAACCGTCATTTTCTAGACAACACCTTTTAATCTTCTAACAGGCATGATTCACATAGTTGGCATCTGCACCCAAATCAAACATTACAGTAGCTTCAACAGAATTTCCACTCTTTGTTACAGCTTTGATCTTAGCTGTCTGCAATTCAGTGTACTTTAACGCCTTCAACACTGGGACGCATTTTTATCTTGAGATTAGACGATTTTATTGATATTTCGAAGGGTCTATGGAGGTTAGAAGATTAATGGCTATATTTTTCACTATTTTAATCCCCCACATGAGTTTCTAAAGCTGTACAAAACCACCAAATAATAAGCAGAAGGTGTTAATGTCTGATCATGGGAAAATGCAAAAATGTCCAACACACCTCACACGAAACAAAATCCCAATACCACTATGAGAAAAAACACCACAATTAAGCAGAGCAACACCGCTTTACCCAATCATCACAGAGCATCAACACAACACTTCACACCACAAAGAAAGAAAAAAATCTCAACACCAACAAAAACAACAAAGAAAAAAGGAAAGAAGAAAGGAAGAAAAATCGTTAATTACACAATCTTGAAGTGCCTAGGCGGAAAATCAGGAACAGGAAGGGCTGTGTTTTTTATTGGCTGTCAAGTAGGTAGTAGCATCCATTCCCACCAATCCCCAAGAGCTCTAGTTTCCCCTCCGGCAGTTCCCTTACGTACGAGACTCGATGGAGGCGGAAGAGGGAGAAGAGAGAAGGAGGTGGAGAGAGAGAGAGAGAGAGAGAGAGAGAGAGAGAGAGAGAGAGAGAGAGAGGAGGTGGAGAGAGTGGAGAGGGTTAGGGTGGTCGGCCGCACGCTAGTCCTCCACCTCCAGTTTAATAGGTAAGCATTTTCCACCGGAGAAACACAAGCAATTTCAAGCATTTCCATTAACCCCGAACAGCGGCAGAACCCTCGACCCGCCCACTACCGCCACTGCTAACTGAAGCTTAATTTCGGTATAAGTGTGTGTGTGTGTGTGTGTGTGTGTGTGTGTGTGTGTGTGTGTGTGTGTGTGTATGTGTGCGTGTGTGTGAGTTGCTGGGTGGGTGGGTAGGAGTGGGTGAGGTAAGGAAAAGGAGAGAAAGAAGGTAGTAGAAATGAGAGTAAAGGCAGAAAAAAATGGTTTCGTGCATTTCTCTTATTATTTTTTTAAGAAATCTGAAATAAGGTTAGCTTTCCGGCTCCCGTGGTTCAGAGGAAGAGGAAGAGGATAAAGAGGAAGAGGAGGAGTAGGAAGAGAATGAGGAAGAGGAAAAGGAGGCTGCAGATGGGCTTGGATTCTAAGAGGTACACGGAGTTATTTGAGAAGTGAACTGAGTAATTACAACCCCATATAAATTCTCTACATAAGGAATAATATAATGAAACACCGACTGTTACGCCTGTATTCAGAGACACCTTCCGTTTTCACTACGACAATTTTCCAAGGCCACAGAGACAACTAGCCGGGATTTCATGACAGTTTCTCCTTTTTATAAACTAGAAATCTTACCAATCAATCACCAGAACCATAAAAATACTCTTAAAAACACGAGAATCTTAAAGTGGGGCCTTTGCAAAACAGTGATGGAGAGAGAACAAAGCGTTTCAGTATATGTGCCTTATTCTTGTAACCATAGAAATACTCTTAAAAATACGAGTATCTTAGTATCTTGAACTGGAGCCTTCGCAAAACTGTGATGGGGAGAGCAAAGAGTTTCAGAATATGGTCCTTACTCTTAGCGTTGACTTGAAGCAAACACATAAAATATTAGTGATGTTTTCCCTACGTCGCGTCTGTTATTAGCTGGATTGAGAGATTGGGATTGGCTGCTAATGGATGAGACTCAGCGCCCTCAGCTCCGTGATTGGCTGCAGACCCCGCCTTTGAGGATTATGATTGGTGGTGTTTGTTGCAAAATCCTCTGTGATTGGCGGAGGCTGCTCGAGGGATTTGGCTTCGCTATTAACGTTAATTCCACAAGGAAGAAATCGACTGGGCTCGTGACTTCTTAAGAATAGTAAAATTTTGTTGTTTTCGCTGCTATGTTTTTTTTTTTTCTTTATTATTACCATGTGGGCTTTTCACGGGAATTTATGGGCTAATGGGGATATTTTTTGTGGTACCTCCTATCTCAAAGCCCACCCGATAGGAAACCATTGCCCCGAGTGAGGAAACCCAACCTACATTCAGACCGTGGACAGGATCCGAACCCGTGCGCTTGGAGATCCCTCGGACCCCAAAGCACGCATAGTTCGATTGTACCACGGCTTGGTTTTTCATTATCACATAGTCTACATGTTTTTAGTGAAGTTGGTAGTTGTGTAGTGGTTATAAGTAATAAGGTAAACTTCATAGATTATACTCTTTCCTTTTCAAGTCAAATTATTTCTCTAAAAACACGTGCAGTTTTTATTTGTGACTGATTATATTACTAGAGTTGTCCGTTCATTAGTTTGAAAAGTGAGAAAAGACAGAATTAACCTCATATTTTCTCTATTTTTTTCCAGTATGGTATTTCGAACAATATTCCATATATCCACGCATAGATTTTTCACATTCTTTCGTACTTCTGGAGTCTCTTATATGGTTCAGTAAATGAGAAAATAGAGAATTAACCCAATATTCTCTCTGTTCTTCAGTGTCAAATAAAACATATTTCATCGAGAGCTAATTGGCAACAAGGGATGTCTATAGAGATTATTAGAGACAAGTAATAGACTGAAAAAAGCTGACCTAACCTAACTTAACACGAAAAAACATCTTTAACACGCCTAGAATATAAAAAAGAGCAAAAACCTTGTATTCTCTCTGTTCTTCAATGTCAAACCAATCAAATTCCTTAAAACGCTCAACGCCAACAAGGAATAACAACAGTGGTGATTAAAGGCAATTAACTCCTTCAGTACCATGATGCGCTTCCATATTCATTCTGCTTACTATTTGGTGATTTTATACAGCTTCAGAAACTTATGTGGGGTATTAAAATAGTGAAGACTGTAGCCATTAATCTCCTGACCTCCATAGACCTTTCCTAATGTCAATAAAATGGTCTAATCGTACACAAATATCAAGGTAAAAATGTGTCCCAGTATTGAAGAGGTTAATAGACTGAAGAAGTTAACCTAACGTGACCTAACACCTCAAAAAACATCTTTAACACCCTTAGTATATAAAAAGACACAGTGAAAACAATATGATACATGGACTAGATGTGCGCAGAGACAAGACAAAGGTGGAAAAGTAAACAACCAAAAAATTCCCGTTATTTAATGCAACTGGAAACTCAGAAACACAGAAACAAGTATTAGATTTTCCTTTAACGACATTTTAACGAGAACGGATAGAATAGAAAAAAAAGGAAGAAGCGAGCGAGTTAGCGAGAGAGAGAGAGAGCAGTGAGCGAGAAAGAGGCAGAGCGAGAATGAGGAAGAGCAAAGAACACAGACAGAAAGAGAGAGAAGAAGAAAAAAAAACACGAGATATTGCAATTACGTAACAACATGAAAGGAAACAACATCAAAAACACCACATCCACTACCACCACCACCACCACCACCATAACAGCAACTTCTACAACAACAACACTAAGAGACAAACAAACATAATTGCACAGGGAAACAGCGAATGAAGGAGGAAAAATGGACACATACACACGGATTATTTTCCCTTGCTGAGAACTGAGGAAACTTACGAGGTGGGAGGATAATGAATGGAGGAACAGAGAGAACGTAGGTGAAAGAGGAAAAGGAGGAAGAGGAGGAGGAGGAGGAGGAGGAAAGAAATAAGGAAGGAGGGGAGGAGAGCAGTGCGGGGGAGAGGAATTCAAGGCCTTTGGAAAATTCGTTGACCCAAAAGTAGTAGAAGACATGCAGCGTTCCTAGCGATCTTCAGGAGGGAAGGAGAGAAGGGAGGAGAGAAGGAGGAGGAGAAATCACTGCGGAAGATTTGGTAGGAGGAGGAGTGGGAGGGAGAAGGAGGACGAGGTAAAAACGGGCCTGTGAAGGAATAAGACAAAGAGAGAGAGAGAGAGAGAGAGAGAGAGAGAGAGAGAGAGAGAGAGAGAGAGAGAGAGAGAGAAACAAGGAAAGAGCGAAATTCCATTCAAGCCACAGACAAACGTCAGTGAGGAAAGTGTTGCAGAGAGAGAGAGAGAGAGAGAGAGAGAGAGAGAGAGAGAGACAGAGAGACAAACAAACAGACAGATCAAACGCAAATCCGAAGCAACAAAGAAAAGCAGACAAACAGACAGTTTAGGAAATCATGAACACTGAGGAACCAATAAGAGACAACAGCACACACACACACACACACACACACACACACACACACACACACACACACACACACACACACACACACACACACACACACACACACACACACACACACACACACACACACACACACACACACACACACACACACAGGAGGGTGACGAGAGAAGGGTTGAGAGAAATGAAAACACGAGTTCTGTCTACAAGCAATGGAATTAAACGCTGGAAATAAAAGCAGGGTGAGAGAGAGAGAGAGAGAGAGAGAGAGAGAGAGAGAGAGAGAGAGAGAGAGAGAGAGAGAGGGAGGAAGAAAATTCATCATATTAATTATCTCACTTTCTTCTGCAACGGATGAAAAACAAGATGATTTGCCACAACCTTCACAAAAACTGGAGGAGGAGGAGGAGGAGGAGGAGGAGGAGGAGGAGGAGGAGGAGTATAAGGAAGAGGAGGAGAAAAAGAAGAAGAAGGAATATAAGAAGAAGGAGGAGGAAGAGGAAGAAAAAAAAGAAGGAATACAAGAAGAAGTGGAGGAGGAGGTGGAATAGAAGGAGGAAGAAGAGAAGAAGAAGATGGAATATAAGAAGGAGAAGGAGAATGAGGAGGAAGAAGAAAAGGAGAAGAAGAAGCAAGACGAAGAAGACAAGGAGGAAGAGCAGGAGGAAGAAAAAAAACGAAGGAGGAGGAAACGAATGAAGAGAAGGAGCAACAGGAGAAGGAGGAGGAGGAGAGGTAAAGAATTGATGGAAAACTGAAGGAGAAATAGGAGAAAATGGAGTGAGAAAATGCGTGTAGAAATAAGGAAACTTTTGGAAGAGGAGAGAACAGAGACATATCGCAAGGAACAGAGAGAAATGAGAGAAAGAGACTCGAAGGAATAAAGAGATAAAGAAAAGGAGACGGAAGCTGAACTGTAAAGGAAGGAAGAAGAGAAAGAGACAAGAAACAGTAGAAAATAGAAAAGAGAATAGGAAGAGAAAGGAGGAGAAAGCTAAGAATTGCCATGGGTAAAAGTATAGAAAGAGAGAAAGAAAGAGAAAGAGGAGAAAGAGAAGGTGAGGAAGGAAGAAGCAGGAGGGAAGCAAGAAACGGGAACAAAAATGAAAGGTAAACAAATACGAAGGTTGGAAGAGAAGAGAAGTGATAAAAATGGAATAAAAGGAAGGAATGAAATGAGAGAATACATTGATGAACAAAATGCACCAAAAGTAAATATGCAAATTCAAATTGACGTCTTGTTTTGAACTTAACTTTTATTCTCTCTTATTCCTCCTTTTTTTTTTTATTTTCTCTCTTGCTTCGTGTGACTTTTTTTTCTTGATCTATTGTTTTTAATCCTGTATTCCTCCTCCCCTCTTGCTCCCTCGCCCGCCTCTCGTGTTTGTTATCGCTATTTTTATATACTTTGTTTTTTTTTTTTTTTTGTCTCTCTTCTCTCGTTCGCTGCAGCAAATAATGTGAGAGAGGAACGGAGAACAAATATAAGAATGTAGCAAAGGGAAAATTTTCCCTGTACACACATACGAGTAAATCTTGAACAAAAATGACGTGTGTGTTTGTGTTTGTGTGTGTGTGTGTGTGTGTGTGTGTGTGTGTGTGTTGATGCTCTTGTGAAATTAATCGTTTTTTTTTTTTTATTATTTTATTATTTCATACAATAGTTGTGAAATTGATGTCTTATTCAGATTTTTCCTCCAGTTTATTCTTTGATTTTTAGTCTCGGTTCTTTGAGTATATTTTACCTTCACTACTCTCTCTCTCTCTCTCTCTCTCTCTCTCTCTCTCTTTTTTTTTTTTTTTTTTATTTAAACATAATTTATACACAAGAACATGTACCCAAAGGCGCACTGTCGTGTGCTACCTATTCTAAGGGTACTACAATCTATTTCTCTACAATATTTACAAGACTTAAAAATAGATAATATACAAGATGGTCAGCATGTAAATGGAGCACTGTTCTTTTCACTTCACTAGCACTATTCACGCACTGCACTACACTGAGTGTCACGTCACAAAGAGTGTCAGAGGAGTTGGCAGTGTCTGTCTCCACTTATGTGCCATCAGTTTGACACTGTGTGTGTTCATCTCCTGGACGTGAGGCACCGCGGCCGTGAACAAGTTCCACATCCTGGAGACGCGTCCTGCGAAGGTGCGTTGATGCTGACACCCGTGGGATCGCGGCACCTCTACGGCGTCACCACCATTGAGCACCGTTCTCGTGCTCCGTGCGGTGACTCTCAGAGGATGACGCAGCCCTGCCAGATGTGGCACTCTTTGCACCTGTGCCTTATGGAACACTACGATCGCCGCCACATCTCTGCGGTGTTCCAGTGAATCAAGAGGACGCTCAGGCTCTGGGTGAGGTGGTATTGCAGCATCTACTAGCCGTATGGCGCGGCGTTGGATGCTGTCCAGTCTCCTTCTGTGTGTGGCGGCACAGGACATCCAGGAGAGAGCTGCGTACTCAAGGTGGGGCCGCACCTGTGCCTTGTACAGCAGCAGTCTCCCTTCCTGTCGAGGAAACTGGCGATCCTTCTGAGAGCGGAGATCCTGTGAGAGGCTTTCTTGGCAATGGTTTTGACATGGCTGTCAAACCTCAGCCCTCGATCCACCTCCACTCCAAGTATCTTGACGTCATCTTGGAGTGGGAGAGCAGCAGCGCCAAAGACAACTTTCCTGCCATTGCTGCCATGGCGGCTGGGGACCGAGAGACAACCATTGCCTGTGTCTTCTCCGGCGCGAATGTCACTTGCCAGCGAGCACCCCACTCCTCTATCACTCGTAGCTGCTGATTGATGGCCTCAGCAGCCCGCCCACTGTCCTGGCGTGGATAGGTATAGGAGAGGGTGCAGTCATCAGCATAGGCCTTGACTCCTGGCAGTAGCTGGAGAAGATCATCCACGTAGATATTCCACAGGAGTGGGCCAAGAATTGAACCCTGTGGCACTGATGCCTCCACAGGCAGGGACTCAGATGTTTGCCCGTTGACAACCACCTTGAGGCTTCTGTCCTGCAGGTAATTTCCCAGGAGTCGTAGCAAGCCACCCTGGATGCCTTTAGCACGAAGCTTTTCCAGTAATCCGTTGTGCCATACTTTATCAAAAGCTCCAGCTATGTCCAAAGCAACCACTATAGTGTCCTTGCCGTCGTCGAGGGCGTCCTGCCACTGCCTGGTGAGAAGCATCATTAGGTCGGAGGTTGACCTTCCAGGTCTCTCTCTCTCTCTCTCTCTCTCTCTCTCTCTCTCTCTCTCTCTCTCTCTCTCTCTCTCTCTCTCTCTCTCTCTCTCTCTCTCTCTCTCTCTCTCTCTCTCTCTCTCTCTCTCTCTCTCTCTCTCTCTCTCTCTCTCTGCATCTCTTCCCTTATTTCCCTATTTATCCTCCTTATCCCTCTTCTCCTCCTTCACCTCTCCTTTTCCTTCATCCATCATCGCATCTGACTTTCCTCTCACTATGGCCTTTAATTCTCCTCCCTTCCTACCTATTCCCCCATTTTTCCTCCTCCCTCTTATTTTTCCCTCCACTTAATCCCCTCAGTTCTTCCCCCGGCTGTGGTTTACCATCTCCTGCTCTCTCTCTCTCTCTCTCTCTCTCTCTCTCTCTCTCTCTCTCTCTCTCTCTCTCTCTCTCTCTCTCTCTCTCTCTCTCTCTCTCTCTCTCTCTCTCTCTCTCTCTCTCTCTCTCTCTCTCTCTCTCTCTCTCTCTCTCTCTCTCTCTCTCTCTCTCTCTCTCTCTCTCTCTCTCTCTCTCTCTCTCTCTCTCTCTCTCTCTCTCTCTCTCTCTCTCTCTCTCTCAACCTGATTAACTCTCACCCCAGACTTGAAGGAGACGAGTGGTAGGTGAGTGTTGGCTGACCTGATGATTACAGGAGGCAACGCTGATATCTGATTGGCTGACTGCTACGAGTGTCTTCTCCCTGATTGGTCCGCTGGGGTGTGAAAGTCTCCGCTAATTGGTTTTCTGTCATGGATGTAAAAGTTATGTTGATGTAGAAATTGGGGTAAATGGTTTAATTTGGGGGGGTTTTCGATTGGTTGAGGTAAATTGATGGTTGCATACACACACACACACACACACACACACACACACACACACACACACACACACACACACACACACACACACACACACACACACACACACACACACACACACACACACACACACACACACACTCACACAGGCAAATCGTATATTCGTTTCTCCGCTTCTAACTTACTTTCTCTTTCTCTTTCTCTCTCAGTCTCCCTCTCATCCATCTTTCTCCCTCTCCTTTTATCTCTTCTCTTCTATTTACATCCTTTTCATTTTGCTCTATCTACCCTTCGCTGATTTGCATTCCCTCCTCGTCCCCACTTCATTAGTTTTCTTTTTCACGCCGTCTTATAACATCGATTTGTTTCATTACATTTGATTAATTCAGTAAAAGGAATAGATTAAGTTTTTTTTTTTTTTTCCTTGCTATTGTTTTATTCAGTCTTAATATATGTACGTATATGTGTGTGTGTGTGTGTGTGTGTGTGTGTGTGTGTGTGTGTGTGTGTGTGTGTGTTGAGGTCATGTATTTTGAGTCTTATTAACAATTTTTAGTTACACCGCCGTATGGATTTCCTTTACCCGTTATATTTCAGGACCTTTTTTTTTCTTTTCCCTCCCTTGCATCCACCTTCCCCCATTCCCCCCCGACTAACTTCTGCTTTACCGACCTTTACCTCTCCTCTCTCCTCCCCTCCCGTCCCCTCCCCTGACCTAACCTTCCCTTGCTTCACCTTTTCCTTACTCCCCAAAATATCCCTCCCCCATCTTAACGTATCCTCACTGATACCAAACAAATCTTAATTTTTGAACTTACTCTCCTTCCCCTCCCTCTATGCCTTACCTAGATGAATCCCTCCAAGTTCTCTGCTACTCATTCCCTTCCATCCCTGCTGCTACAAACCCCACCCTTCCCAGCCTTCCCCCGCCTTTCCCCGCCCTTCCCCGCCCAGGTAGGTTGAAGGACACCCCTTACGCTTCAGGAGACGACTCTGAGATACATAAGGAAGCCAGCATAGGATTCGCTACCCGTCTGGTTGGGTTTCAAAGAGCTCAGTGAAGCGGCAAGAGTGGCGTTGTTGATGCTTTCTGCGCGTGGGGAGAGGGGGAGAGAGGGATAGCGACGGAGAGGTGCGAGATGCGTGTCTGAAACTCTGTGTGACTGCGTAGGAAGCAAGAGGGAAGAGGAACATGGGGGCGGGAAAGGTGACTGGTGTATGAGAGAGGCTGTGTTTGTGTGTGAGAGAGGAAGGAGTTTCTAGAGTGTGTGTAGGAGTATAGGTAGTAGGAGACGTAAGGGACGAGGGAAGAGGAACATGGGGGCAGGTAATGTGACTGGTGTATGAGAGAGGCTGTGTTTGTGTGTGAGAGAGGAAGGAGTTTCTAGAGTATGTGTAGAGAGTAGAGGTATTAGAAGACGTAGGGAAGGAAGGGGAATAGCGTGGGAAACAGTGGGTAAGGAAGGAAAGAAGGTAGAATAAGGATGATCGTTACTGTGAAAGAAGGGAAAGTAGGAGGGAAGGGAGATTAATGGTAGTGTAAGAAGAGAAGGAAGAATTATGAGATGCTGTGTCAAGAAGGAAAGGTGAGAAAGGCAAAAGGGAAACAACAGATGATGGAAAAAAATAGGGAAAATAAAGGTGGAAGGAAAGAAGGAAGGAAGGGGAGAGAAATTGATGAGGCGAAGGCGAAGGTAATATTAAGTAAAATTGATACGAGTATAATCTACACCTCACCACCACCAACAACACCACCACCAGCACGAAAAAACAAACAACGCACTCACTCACTCCAAACTCAATCCTCGTCCCTCTCCCCCACACACATTAAGAAGGAGACACACAGCATTGCCTCCCTCCCTTCACTGCTTCCCAGGATAGAGACCCACTGAGGGGAGGCAGATAATTTGCTAATGGTGGAGAAGATTACTTTGAGTCGACGAAACCAGCCGGTGACGCGAGAGGGTGATAGAGGAGGAGGAGGAGAAGGAGGAGGAGGAGGAGGAGGAGGAGGAGGAGGAGGAGAAGCGGAAGAGGAATACAGTGGAAGGTAAAGAGGATGTAGAAGAGGTCAAGGAAAGAAAAGTGGAATAAGAGGATGGTGAGAAAAAGGTATTACAGAAAGAGAAGCTAAAAGTATGATACTGAAGGAGAAACGTAAAAGAAAGGAGGAGGAGAAGGAGTAGGAGGAGATGAAGGAGACGAGGAAAGGAAGATGAAAGAGTAAGAGAATGGTGAGAAGGAAGTATTAAAGAAAGAGAGACAAAAGGTAATATTAGAGAAGGAGATACAAGGAGGAGAGGAGTAAGAGGGTGGTGGAAAGGAAGTATCAGAGAAAGGAAGGTAAAAAGATCAAATTGGAGGAGATGCAAAAGAAAAACGTGGAGGAAATGGAATCGCGGGAAGAAAATTTGGAAGAGGAGCAAAATGAAATACAAAAGGAGAGAACACGAAAGAGGCAGGAGAAGAGAAGAGAGAGAATGAAAATTGCAATAGAAAATATGGAAAAGAAAAAAAAAATAACGCCATATCAAACATTATCTCAATAAAAAACAATACTCAAACAGATAAAAGTATTGCTATTTCAATTTCAATCAATAAATGCAAAAAATTCAAACTTTACGCTTTAGGAAACTCTTAAAACCGCAGAAAAGAATAAAAAAAAAATACTTTGCGCTGAGAAAGAAAAAAAAAAGAAAGAAGTGAAGGAGGAAGAGGAAGAGGAAGAGGAGGTGATACGTAAAGGAAGGAAAGAAAAAGAGGAAACACGGAAAGAAAATAAGAAGAAAAAAAACTAGACAAGAACCAAGTGAGGGAAAGAGGAGAAGAAAGAGGAAGACGAGGAAGAGGAGGAAAAAAACGTGACGCATCAAAGGAGAAAAGAGAAAGAAAAAAGAAAATGTAAAATGAAGTGAAAAAGGCATGAGGAAGCAAGGAAAGGAAGAAGAAAATGCAGAATAGATAAACTACTAAAAAGAGAAGGACAAAAAATGAGACAAGGGAAAGGAGGAAAACGAAGAGAAAGAGAAATAGAAACAACAGAGAAACTAAACTAAAGTAACAAATCAAATAAACAAAGAATAAGAAAGAAGGGAAGGAGGAAACAGAGGATAGTGATGAAGATAAAGCATGAAGAAGCAAAAAAAATGAAAATAAATGAAGAAAGAAAGCAAATAAAGACGAAAGGAAGGTTGCCAGGATCAGAGAGAGAGAGAGAGAGAGAGAGAGAGAGAGAGAGAGAGAGAGAGAGAGAGAGAAAGCTTTACCCCGGGAGAGTCATCAGAGTAGAAACGCGTTCCTCGTATGACCAATAAAGTGAGGAAAGACACAAGAGTACCCGAATGAGAGAGAGAGAGAGAGAGAGAGAGAGAGAGAGAGAGAGAGAGAGAGAGAGAGATGTTTTTATGTTCCTCTTCCTTTCTCTCTAAATTGTATGAATGCTTCGGTGTTTCTGGTGTGTGTGTGTGTGTGTGTGTGTGTGTGTGTGTGTGTGTGTGTGTGTGTGTGTGTGTGTTAAGAGGGGGAGGGGAAAGGCAAGAGTGAAGCGTGGTCCATCAACATTCCTTCTTTCCTTCTTCTTTCTTGAAAAGGAGCTGGAAAGTAAACGAAATCTTGGAGGAGGAGGAGGAGGAGGAGGAGGAGGAGGAGGAGGAGGAGGAGGAGGAGGAGGAGGAGGAGGAGGGAATGGAATAACAAGAGGAGTAGCGTGGAAGGGAGTCTTGTTGAGGCTTTGTGGTTAACGGATTAAGAGAGAGAGAGAGAGAGAGAGAGAGAGAGAGAGAGAGAGAGAGAGAGAGAGACTTAATTTTTACTAAGAAAATATAAAAAAAATTTTGTACGAAAGGCGGGAAAGGAAACAAAAGTCGATAAGAAGGAAGTCAGAAATAACCACCATCGATTATGTAGAAGAGAGAGAGAGAGAGAGAGAGAGAGAGAGAGAGAGAGAGAGAGAGGAATTAAACGACTAAAAATAGCCATAAACACAACGCAGATTACAAAATAGGAAAATCAGAAAAATATATCCTAATCTCTCTCTCTCTCTCTCTCTCTCTCTCTCTCTCTCTCTCTCTCTCTCTCTCTCTCTCTCTCTCTCTATTAAAACACATACTCAACACAAAATAATGAAAAGGAGAGGGAACACAGACGGTGGCCTTAGTATAAAGATATAAATCCAACTTTGAAATAGAAAATCCTCCTTTTACCCTCACTTGAGTAGGTTTCGATCCCTCTTTGATCCTCTACCGCCACACTAAGCGGGTTCTGCTCCAAACTTCAAACCCTATCATTGCATTTATGGTTTTCCTGCTGCGTGCGTGTGGGTGTGGGAAAAGAGGTGGGGGGGGGGGATTTGGGTTGAGAGAGAGAGAGAGAGAGAGAGAGAGAGAGAGAGAGAGAGAGAGAGAGAGAGTGTTTTGAGGAGGGTTTATTCTCATATTCATATTTTCATCTCTCTCTCTCTCTCTCTCTCTCTCTCTCTCTCTCTCTCTTCCGTTCTTTCTTTTCTTTTCGATTCTCTTTCGTATTTTTCTATGATCCTGCCTCGCCTTTTGCTTTCTTTCTTTTTTTTTCTCTCTCTCGATTCACCCTAACCTTTAGTTTACTGCGCCTGTTGTTTTATTGCAGGTCTCTCTCTCTCTCTCTCTCTCTCTCTCTCTCTCTCTCTCTCTCTCTCTCTCTCTCTCTCTCTCTCTCTCTCTCTCTCTCTCTCTCTCTCTCTCTCTCTCTCTCTCTCTCATCACCTTTGTTTTACTCTTTATCGTCTGTTACCAAGTAGAGAGAGAGAGAGAGAGAGAGAGAGAGAGAGAGAGAGAGAGAATAAAAAGCTTTTATTCACCGAAATGGTTTGAAAGAAATTTTAGCTAAAGTCTCCCCTCCCAATCAAGTTTCCGTTTTCTTTTTATCTTTTTTATCCTTCCTTTTTGTTTCCTTTCTATTTTTGTGATTCTTTCTATTCCCTTCCTTTCTTGCTCTAAGTGTCTGTGTTTTGTATTTTTGTATGCATTCTTATCATGTTCTTCTTTATCCTTCAATTATTCTTTTATTTATTCATTCTCTTTTTGTGCCCTTGTACTTTTCTTCAGCTCTATTTCATCCTCTTCCTCTTTTCTTAGCTCCTGTATTTTTGTAGTTATGTATTTCTCTGTTCTTTTACTTATATTTTCTCTCATTTATCTACTTTTCACATCCTTATCCTCTTTCCAGTTCCTCTTTATCTCATTCCCTCTCTTACTCCACTTTAGTTTCTACTCTTGTCTTTTCCTCTATTTTTTTCCTTCTTTCGTATTCATCAACATCTTTTCATCTCGTTCTGAAAGCGAATGACTGATAAATATTAGTCTTCATCCTTCTCCTTCTGTTCTTTCTCTTTCTCTATGTCCTCCTCCGTCCCGTTGTTTGGCTTCCAGTTTCCCACTAAGATCTATAATGGAGCTGGCTCGTGGGCGGGTGTGAAGCCTCTGTGATCGAGCCTCCCTGCTTTAGAAGTCCGATTAGTGCCCCGTTTTTCACTCCCGGATCCCTTTTGAAGCCTTAGACACGAGCAGCTCAACTCTAAAGGCCGATAATCGAAATTGCCTGCGTGCAAGACCAAGGTTATTAAGCGAGGAAGTTGTGGATGCGAGACTGCAGAGGTGTTTTCGATGTGCCTATTTTGATGGTGCCACTAGTGGTCGTTGTGGTGACGGTGGTGTGTGTGTTTTTTTTTTAATGCAAGAGGGAAAGCTGGCC
>NC_059303.1:15410708-15430708 GCF_017591435.1 Portunus trituberculatus | reverse complement strand
TCTTTACCCATCCTCCATCTCTCTCTCTCTCTCTCTCTCTCTCTCTCTCTCTCTCTCTCTCTCTCTCTCTCTCTCTCTCTCTCTCTCTCTCTCTCTCTCTCTCTCTCTCTCTCTCTCTCTCTCTCTCTCTCTCTCTCTCTCTCTCTCTCTCCCCCGTCTCCCTCTCCGTCAGCTGGGATAAGTACCATGTACCCTAAGCTATCACTTCTCTCACCAGCATCAGCTTCAACTAATAACCAGCTCACTATTTTTTTATGTAAACATCAATCACACATGTTTTTCCTTATAATTTTAATGCTGGAGGTCACTTTAATTACCGCCCACCTTGATGAACGCCGGCTCAGGTGATGAAGTTTTGACTCACTATCAGTTTCGAGTCACGCAAACTTGAGGTCGTGTTTTACTAAAGTCCAATAAGTTCTGGTCTTAGATAAAGTCACTGGGGAGCAAGTTATCTAGCGACCTTGTATCACCTGCCAGCTATAGGAGGAGGAGGAGGAGGAGGAGGAGGAAGACGAAGAGGAAGAGGAAGAGGGGTTGCGGCACTGAGGTGAGAGAGGTAGGGAATGAAGTTGGCTGACAAGTATTCTCTCCTCTGATGAGCCGTCTACCTGCCCATAAAGTTTAATTAACGAGGGCGAAGCTTCCAAACACCTGTGATCTAATAACTTACCTGAGGCTTCCAGGGACGAGGCTTCTCCTTCTTCCCTCCCTCCCTCCCTACCTCCCTCCCTCCCTTCCTCCCTCCCACTCTCCCCCCCTCCCTTCCTTCATGCCGCCGGAATATGTAAAGGTGTTTTATCATCTGCTCTCTTTTGTCTTCTTTCCGGAAGGAGAAAAAAAAAGAGAAAAAAAAAAGAGAAAAAAATTATGTACTTTGTTCTAGGAAAGAGTATTTTTTTCTTTCCTCGTGTGTGTGTGTGTGTGTGTGTGTGTGTGTGTGTGTGTGTGTGTGTGTGTGTGTGTGTGTGTGTGTGTGTGTGTGTGTGTATTTGTGTGAGCGCTCCCCCCAGTCTATAAATGAGCTTATTCTCTGCTAATTAGCATCGTGTTAAGTTAATGACCTCATTGTTTATTTATATATTTAGGAGAGAGTGTGGCTTTTGTGCTTATTTTTGTTTTCTTTGTTTTTTTCTCGTAATTGTGGATGGCTTATGTAACACACATACACACACCACCCACCACCCACCCACACACACACACACACACACACACACACACACACACACACACACACACACACACACACACACACACACACACACACACACACACACACACACACACACACAACTCTTTTACAGAACTTTGAACTAGGAAATAGTTACGCAACTTGTCATCTCTTTCCTAGTTTCTGATTCCTCCTTCTCCTCCTCCTCCTCCTCCTCCTCCTCCTCCTCCTCCTCCTCCTCCTCCTCCTCCTATTCCTCCTCCTCTATACCCTCTTTCCCTCGTTACTTTTCTTTCAGCGTTGCAAGTCAAGACCTTTCGCATTTTATTCATTCCATACAATTTTTCTTTACCTATAACACCACCACCACCACGACCACCACCACCACCACCTGCGATAAAGAAAAGGCAAGAATAGAGGTGAGAAATGAATCCCTTCTTTCTTTTTCTTTCCCTCTCCTCCAAAAAAAAAGAAAAGAGGGAGGAGTAACACACACCTGTCATCAATAGATTCACCTGTCTGTCCAAGCGAGGGGCTTCTCTCTGTGCAAGGAATACGTACCGCAGTGTATTTCTTCCTCCTTCTTATTCATGTATGTATTCACGTCCCTCCAGCGCCTCTCTCACTTCCCTCTCTCTCTCTCTCTTTCCTCCTCACCTTTACATATACGCTGAGGAAAGAGAGAAACCCCCAAGGTATATCCAGGTATGCATGTGTGTACGTGTGTGTACCTGTGTTATTTGTATCAGTAAACAATACGTATAGATTTGTATACGTGTATCTATTGATGTTCTTGTATCTATAGCTATATCTAGGTATTCCATTTGTTAATACACTTATTCAATTTTGCCGGTTTTAAAAAATGTGGTGTATGTTCTATTCTTTTTCCCCGCCGCTATGATTTTTATGTTGCATATTATTTTTTTTTTATTTTTTTTTTACTTTTCAAGCCCGTTCTATTACTCACGCGCTTATTTCATTTGCCGCGCGGCGCTTAAAACTTATGCGTGACTGAAAACGTGACCAACAAAACGCGCAAAATGAATAAATAAGCGGGAACGACGTACAGTGCTTGAGCGTTCCATTTGCTCCATTTGTTGTGTTGTTTAATTAGTAGAGCAAGTGAAGGGCGTCAGTTGTAAAGGGCCGTTTAGAGTGCGTGAGTTTAGGGGGTATAAAGGGCCCAGGGTCAATTTAATAAAGGAGTTTTGGGGAAGCTTTTGATGACTTCTGGGAATTTGTGGTTCAATTGGCCTCGTTTTTATTTGGTATTCATGGCTTTTCATTAATTTTAGCTCTTATTTTTCTACCCCCTTACTCCAATTCTCTTTTTGTCTTTGTCTCTCTCTCTCTCTCTCTCTCTCTCTCTCTCTCTCTCTCTCTCTCTCTCTCTCTCTCTCTCTCTCTCTCTCTCTCTCTCTCTCTCTCTCTCTCTCTCTCTCTCTCTCTCTCTTCAGTCGTTGCTATTTATGAATTTATTCCAAACACATATAAATGGAAGGGAATTGCCTACTTTTTATGTGCGTTTGTTTGTATTTGTTTGTGTCAGTGCTCCCTTAAAGATGAGTCTCCCGGATCACTGTTTTTTTTTTATCCTTTTCTTTATTTTTTTGTATTTTCTTAGTATTGTTTTTTTTTTCTATTTCCGTAGCATATCTTCGTTTTTATAATGTCTCTTCTTTTTTCTCGTATCTTTAGTATTATTACCTTCATGTCACTCTGTACTGTCATTCTATTTAAATTTTACCTTTTGCATGTCACCTCTATTTCATTTTCGTCTTAGTTGTATCATTTTTACCTTATTTCTTATCTTTTAAAGCATTGTCTTCGATTTTTTTTTTTTTTTCGTTTCTGTAGCGTCATATTTAAGTCATGTTCGCCTGCGTACCTCTGTTTCACGTTCTTTTCATATCTGCACCATCATCTGTAGCGTCGGTTTTATGTCTTTTTCATCTTCGTTATGTCTTTTCTTTTATCTTCATCGCATCATTTTCATATCATTCTGTACGATCATTCTCTTGTCATTTTCACCTCTGCATTTCACCTATATCTATTTTCATGTTCGTCTTAGTAGCATTATTTTCATGTTATTTTTTTTTTTTTTTTTTTTTTTTGCTTCTATAACATTGTCTACGATTTTTTTTTTTATTTCAAGTCATGTTCACCTCTGTTTCATGTTACTTTCATCTCTGCAGCATCGTCATCATCTGTGGCTTCGGTTTTTGTCTTTTTCATCTTCGTAAAGTCTTTTTTTCATCTTCATAGCATCACTTTATGGAGTAGGCAGTAGTCACCTGCCGCCCGGTGGAATACTCCAGGAGAGGTACTTACGGGGATGTAGGCAGTGCTGCAGACTGAGTGATTCCCCGTGTCCTCTCTTCCCGGTTCCCTTTGTGGTCTCATTTATACAATTGAGCAGCTGCAGCCTGCCCTCTAAAGACAACTTCTACTACTTCCTACACTACACTACAACACCTTACACTTTTACACTCTCTTCAAATCAAAATTTAATAATGGCTTCACCACGCCCTGCCTCGGAGTCCCCCTCTGGGAGGGACCATAAATGTCCCCAGGTCGGACTGCCCTCTGCTGTCGACCTTGGGTGTCTTGACACTTCATCTAATACTTTCACTATCAATTTCTGCAACATTCGTGGCCTTCGTTCTAATTTTCAATCTGTGGAACACCACCTCTCCTCTACTAAACCTCATCTTCTCTTCCTAACCGAAACACAGTTGTCTGTGACTACTGACAGCAGCCCTTTTCTGTTCCCTCCTACTTGCTCTATCCTCATTTTCAATCCAAAGCTGGATGTTGCGCATACGTGCGTAACGACACCACTTGCTCTCGTGCCCACAATCTTGAATCTTCAGAATTTTCTACCATCTGGCTAAGACTTCAATGTCACTCTCTAACTAAATTCATCTGTGCTGTATACCTCTCACCTAATTCCTCTGACTATGTAAAATTCTTTGACTATTTGACTTCCAAGGTGGAGCACATCTTATCTCACTTTCCTTTTGCTGAGATCTCCATTTTAGGGATTTCAATGTTCACCACCAGCTTTGGCTTTCATCTTCTTTCACTGACCAACCTGGTGAACAAACCTTCAACTTTGCTATCCTTCATGACCTAGAGCAGCTAGTGCAGTTCCCTACCCGTATTCCTGACCGCCTTGGAGACACGCCCAACATTCTTGATCTTTTCCTAACCTCCAACCCTTCTGCTTACTCTGTTAAACTTTCCTCTCCGTTGGGCTCCTCCGACCACAATCTAATTTCCGTTACCAGTTCTATCACTCCAGTGCAGCCTCAGGACCCGCCTAAGCGGAGGTGCTTCTGGCATTTTAACTCTGCTAAGTGGGAGGAACTAAGGCAGTACTATTCTGATTTCCCTTGGGATGATTATTGTTTTCATGTCAGAGATCCTTCTCTTTGTGCCGAGCGCATAACAGAGGTGATTATCTCTGGCATGGAGCTATACATTCCTCATACTTTCTCTAACCCTAAAGCTAAAAAGCCTTGGTTTAACTCTGCTTGTTCTCGTGCTGTCAATGATAGAGGCGGCTCACAAACGGTTCCGTAGCCATCCAACTGCTGAAACTCATGCCCTATATATTTCTGCCCGTAATCATGCCAAATCTATTCTCCAACTTACTAAAAACTCTTTCATCAATAGAAAATGTCAAAGTCTTTCCAATTCTAACTCCTCTCGAGATTTCTGGCATCTAGCCAATAATATCTCTAACAACTTTACTTCTTCGTCTTTCCCTCCTTTACTTCATCCAGATGGCTCTACAGCTGTCTCTTCTTTTCTAAAGCTGAACTCTTCGCTCAAACCTTTGCTACCAACTCAACTTTGGATGATTCTGGGCATATTCCTCCTACTCCTCCACCCTCTGACTACTTCATCCCTAAAATTAAAATTCTTTATAAAGACGTTTTCCTGGCCCTCTCTGGCCTTGATTCTCGGAAGGCTTACGGTCCGGATGGAGTCCCTCCTGTTGTTCTCAAAAACTGTGCTTCCGAACTCGCTCACTGCCTGGTCAAACTCTTTCATCTGTGTCTCTCTACTTCTATTTATCCTTCTTGCTGGAAGTTTGCTCACATTCAACCTGTCCCTAAAAAAGGTGACCACTCCAATCCTTCTAACTACCGCCCTATAGCTTTGATTTCCTGCCTTTCTAAAGCCTTTGAGTCTATCCTTAATAGGAAGATAATGAGGCATCTATCAGCTCACAACCTTCTCTCTGATTGCCAGTATGGTTTCCGTAAAGGCAGATCTACTGGTGATCTTCTTACTTTCCTAACTGAATCTTGGTCATCCTCTTTTAGGGACTTCGGTGAAACCTTTGCTGTCGGCCTTGACATATCGAAAGCCTTCGATAGAGTCTGGCACAAATCTTTAATTTCTAAACTACCCTCCTACGGATTCTATCCTTCTCTCTGTACCTTCATCTCCAGTTTCCTTTCCGATCGTTCTATTGCTGCTGTAGTAGACGGTCACTGTTCTTCCCTAAAACTATCAACAGTGGTGTTCCACAGGGTTCTGTCCTATCACCCACTCTCTTTCTATTATTCATCAATGATCTCCTAAATCTGACTCAATGCCCTATCCACTCCTATGCTGATGATACCACCTGCATTATTCAACAGCGTTCAACAGACGCCCAACCCAACAACAATTAAATGACTCAAGGCGAGATGCTATAGGACGCCTAACTTCTGATCTTTCACTTGTTTCTGATTGGGGCAGAGAAAACCTGGTTTTGTTCAATGCCTCAAAAACTCAATTTCTACAACTATCTACTCGACATAACCTTCCAGACAACTATCCTCTCTTCTTCAATAACACTCAACTTCCCTCTCCTCTACATTAAACACACTCGGTCTATCCTTCACTAAAAATCTAAACTGGAAATTTCACATCTCTACTCTTGCTAAATCAGCTTCCAAGAAGTTAGGTGTCCTATGGCGTCTTCGTCCATTTTCTCTCCCTCCCAGCTGCTTGCTCTGTACAAGGGCCTTATCCGCCCGTGTATGGAGTATGGCTCTCATGTCTGGGGGATCCACACACAGCTTTACTAAACAAGGTGGAATCTAAAGCTTTTCGTCTTATCAACTCTTCTCCTCTAACTGACTGTCTTGATTCTTTAAGTCACCGCCGCAATGTTGCATCTTTATCTGTCTTCTACCGCTGTTTTCATGCTGTCTGCTCTTCTGAACTTGCTAACTGCATGCCTTCCCCCTCCTGCGGCCTCGCTGCACAAGACTCTCTACTTCTTCTCATCCCTATTCTGTCCATCTTCCTAATGCAAGAGTTAACCAGTATCTTCACTCCTTCATTCCCTACACTGGTAAACTCTGGAACTCTCTACCTGTGTCTGTATTTCCACCTGCCTATGACTTAAACTCTTTCAAAGAGGAGTGTCAAGACACCTCTTACGTTAACTGGACCCTCCTTTTAGATTTTTTTGTTTTTTCTTCCCTTTCTCCTACTTTCCTCTTAACAGGGCCTGGCAACCAGCAGGATTTTTTTTTTCCAACACTTTGTTTTCCCTTGGCCAGTGCCCTTGTAATGTAAAAAAAAAAAAAAAAAAAAAAAAAAAAAAAAAACTTTCATGTCACTCTGTAGGATCATTCCCTTGTCATTTTCACCTCATGTTCGTCTTAGTAGTATATATTTTTTTTTATCTCCATAACATTGTCTCCTTTTTTCATTTCTGTAGATTCATTTTCAAGTCATTTTCCCCTCCATATCGTCCGTTTCATGTTATTTTCACCTCAGAACTATCATTTTCACCATTTACTGTCACTCTTGTCACTCTTCTCGTCACTATTACTGGGGTCATCCTTTACTTTTATACCATTTTCGACATTAACAAGAATTTTAAGAACATTTTTCATTTCTACCTGAGATTTTATTTTTTTCTCGCTCTGTAGCTCGCTGGAGTTTTCACTTTCCAATTTTTCCAGCAGTTATTCTCTTTTCTCTCTCTCCCTTGGGCGAAGTATTATAAATTCTATCTTATCAAGAATTTCCATTTTCACGAATCTATTTCTTCTCTTTTCCTGTCTCTTTTTCCTTTCTTTATATGTATATTTATTTATTTATTATTTTATCATTTTATGTTATTGCCGTGAGCTATTTCTACTAGTCTTCATCAACTTACATCGCCACTGATCTCTCTCTCTCTCTCTCTCTCTCTCTCTCTCTCTCTCTCTCTCTCTCTCTCTCTCTCTCTCTCTCTCTCTCTCTCTCTCTCTCTCTCTCTCTCTCTCTCTCTCTCTCTCTCTCTCTCTCTCTCTCTCTCTCTCTCTCTTTCGTCTTTCTTCATTTTTCCATCACGTTGCTTTGTTTAGGTCAGGCAAGAGTCACCGCGTCACTTTTCATTCGTATCACATTTCATTTCCACCAATCTCTCTCTTCTCTTCCTTTTCTCTTTTGTCCTTATGCTTTTAACACGTTGAGTTATTCAGATCACGGAAGAGTCACGCATCACTTTTAACTCGTCTTCAGGAATTCTACACCTTTAATATATCTCTTTCTTTTCCCAGTATATTTTTCTGATTTTTTCTTATTTGTTCTAACCCTCTTTGCTTTTGTTCAGATCACATGGAAAACCAGACGCCACTTTTCACTCGTCTTTATTCTCTTTTCGTCCCTGGGGTGATGTAGTCGTCGAGGTAACGAGGTGCTTGGCGATTCCAGCCACATGCTCCATAATAAATGCGCTACACGGCTTCATTTCCCAGAAGCATAGGCCGCTATTATTACTGGCTGCTATTATTACGCTACACCAGAGATACCGCACCTCACCGCCGCCGTCTGACCAAGGCTTGTATTCAAAAACGCTTTGCTCAATCACCACAACTATTTTCAAGGGCCACAATGATGATTGGCGGGGTTTTCAAGAGTGGTTTTCCAGTTATTAATGTAGAAATCTTGTCACTCTGCCTCTAGAACCATAAAACATACTTTAAAAACTCGTGTAAATTTAAATGAAGCTTTTTTAATTAGAGGTGATGCACGGAAATGTTTGAGAATACGAGCTCAAGGCCTATATTCTGAAGCCTTTCATTGCCTCACCTATATTTTTCAAAGGGTTCTATTTGAAAGGACACTGATTTTTATGGATGTTTCTGTATTTCTAGTGACAAGTTAACAAATTTTCTGCATTACCAACAGGACAAATTGCCTTTAGAACGGTGATAATTGTCTCTGTGGTCTGTGAAAATGGTCACGATGAGAGACGGAAGCGTTTCTTGATCTGGCGCCAACAAGTGAAGGCGGTTTAGATCTGTGTGGTTGTCAGGTTACTGTGTCGAAGTGGATGTGTGTCTGTATGGCAGTTTTTTGTTAGATTTCAATGCATGTATATTATTATGTCCCTTCATGGTATTGGTTAGGTTTCAGTGCTTTGTGTGTTTGTGTGTGTGTGTGTGTGTGTGTGTGTGTGTGTGTGTGTGTGTGTGTGTGTGTGTGTGTGTGTGTGTGTGTGTGTGTGTGTGTGTGGGAGGGGGATGACTTCTCAGGCGGTATGGAAGTTATAGAGTGTTAGGTAAGTGGATTTCTGTAGCAGTTATGAGCAAGGGTTTATATTTGTAAGGAATATTTAGTGTTGTATGATGTGTTTGGCTGACACACACACACACACACACACACACACACACACACACACACACACACACACACACACACACACACACACACACACACACACACACACACACACACACACACACACACACACACACACACACAGAGAGAGAGAGAGAGAGAGAGAGAGAGAGAGAGAGAGAGAGAGAGAGAGAGAGAGAGAGAGAGAGAGAGAGAGAGAGAGAGAGAGAGTGTTTGAGTGTGTGAGTGTGTGAGTGTGTGTGTGTGTGTGTGACTCCCTGTGTGCATGTGTGGGTGTGTCGGTAAGCTGTGTGAAGAGAGAAATGCAAAAATGTTGAAGCAGTGCGGGGAGGCATCACACATACACGAGGCTGGTGTGTACCTACATAGTGGCGTGTAAATATATTATAGCCCGTGTCAATAGCCGAGTGTGTGTGTGTGTGTGTGTGTGTGTGTGTGTGTGTGTGTGTGTGTGTGTGTGTGTGTGTGTGTGTGTGTGTGTGTGTGTGTGCGTGAGTGCGTGTGTTTTGACAGGGAACCATATCATCATCGTAAAACCTTCACTACAGTCATAAATCATCCATTAGCGCCACTAGAGAAAACATTACCACCATCACCACCACCACCACTACCACCATCCCCACCACCACCATCACCTCTCCCTCCTTTCCCTCCTATCCTCCTCTCCTCTCCCTTTCTCTCTCTCTTCCTTTCTCTCACCATGAAAAGTTTCCAGTTTATCAAATCCTTTTCACCTGCACCATTAACTCCATGTCGCACCATTTTTTTTTTACCTTTTTTTCAGTTTTTTTTGTAAGATTCTTGCCTCGTTCGGGACACAGAAAACGCTGAATACACCCTCGACACACGACATTTGCCGAAAGTGGGTACAAAATTGCAGATCTCTCTCTCTCTCTCTCTCTCTCTCTCTCTCTCTCTCTCTCTCTCTCTCTCTCTCTCTCTCTCTCTCTCTCTCTCTCTCTCTCTCTCTCTCTCTCTCTCTCTGGGGAATGGTGTGAATTTTAAAAAAGGCCAAATGAATGTACATATCGTGAAATAACTTTAGCATAATACTTAGCCCATTGCTCTGAATTGGTAGAGGCTTCCGTTCTCTCTCCCTCTCCCTCTCTCCCTCTCCCTCTTCCTCTCCCTCTCTCCCTCTACCTCTCCCTCTCTCTCTATCCCATTCCCTCTCTCTCTCTCTGTCCCCGCAGCTCCCCGCGGTTTTAATTTCAGTCCATAAAAGGTGAAATTCAGGCCGCCTGTTAGGAAGAATTACACTCCTGCATTATCTCTCTCTCTCTCTCTCTCTCTCTCTCTCTCTCTCTCTCTCTCTCTCTCTCTCTCTCTCTCTCTCTCTCTCTCTCTCTCTCTCTCTCTCTCTCGCTCTCGTTGTCGCTGTAGTTCTCGCTTTGTCTCCATATTGAGTGCTCTAAAACTTATGCGTGTGATTTATCTTATTATTTTCTATTGTTGTTATTGATTTTATTACCCTTACTGTCATTACTATTATTATTATTATTATTATTATTATTATTGTTATTATTGTTATTATTGTTATTATTGTTATTATTTTTATTATTATTATTATTATTATTATTTTTGCGGAAGGTGGAGAAGGAAACGAGACTATAGGGAAGTGAAGTGTTCGCCCACCAGTCCTTGTTTCCTTCACCACGTTGTACAATTCGTCACACTATTCCCACACCGTCATTGTTAGTGGTGTTGAGGCATTCAGACAAGTTGGAGGAGGAGGTGAAGATTATTCCCCTGAAGAAGAATCAGCGAAACTAGTAGGGAATAAACTCACCTCCCTATACCTGTGTTACTCTTCACCTCCTCCTCCTCCTCCTCCTCCTCCTCCTCCTCCTCCATTGTTATTGTTGTTATTTCCATTATTTTGTTAGTTTCTCTCTTTTTTCTTTAATTTATCTTGATATTTTTTGTGTTTGCTCTCTTAGAAGTCCCTCTTTCATCTTCTGTCTCTGTTATTCTCTCTCTCTCTCTCTCTCTCTCTCTCTCTCTCTCTCTCTCTCTCTCTCTCTCTCTCTCTCTCTCTCTCTCTCTCTCTCTCTCTCTCTCTCTCTCTCTCTCTCTCTCCCCGTGCATGTTAATTTCAGCTTATCGTAAAAAAATATCATTCCATTTTCTATTTGTTATTTTTTACGTTTTCATTTTTTTTATTTGCATTTAGTTAATTCATTTCATAATTTTCGTTTTCGTTTTACAGTTTTATTTCTTGTATTTATTATTTTGATTTGTTTGGGATTATTTTTTTTACATTCAATTTGTATCATTCACCATACACCATTCGAAGCTATGTATATTATCAACACCATAACTGAAACGTTTCTATCATCACCTTCACCAATAACACCACCACCACCACCACCACAGTCGTCATCACCACCACCATCACCATCACCATCACCATCACCACCGTTACCCTTCATCTCCACCACCATCACCTCGTTCACCACCACCACTATCATCACCATCAACATGAATGACGGATTGCCCGCTCGCTTCCCGTGTCGAGTTTCTCAGGCTGACGAGGTAGCTGGGGAGAGGGAGAGAGAGAGAGAGAGAGAGAGAGAGAGAGAGAGAGAGAGAGAGAGAGAGGGAGAGAGGGAGAAATACAGGGAGAGAGGGAAAGGGAGAGGAAGGATCATAAGGGTGTATAACAGGGGACAGTGAGAGGAGAAGAGAAATGGTTGGAGGGAGGAAGGGTAAAAACTCGGTGTAGGGAGAGAGAGTGAAGAAAAGGGAGGGAAAGATAAGGAAAGGAAGAGGGAAAGAGATGAGTATAGAGAGAGAGAGAGGAGGAGAAGTGGAGGGAATGAGGAAAGGAATGGTAGAAGGAGGAAGTGAAAGGAAGAAATATTAGAAAAGAGGAGAATAAGAATCGTAAGAAGAGAAAAGGAGTTAGAAAAGACAATAAAGGAATACAAGAAGAGAGAAGTGAAAGGAATGAGGAAAGGAATGGTAGGAGAAGGAAATGAAAGGAAGAACCATAAGAAAAGAGAAGAACAATAAAAAGAGAAAAGGAGGAGTTGACGTACATGAACACAAGAAGAGGGAGGAAGAGGATGAGGAGGGAAAGAAAGACGAAATTGGGAAAGACAGGAAGAGGAAATGACTTGCGGTGCGTAGAAGAAGAAAAAAAGAAAGAAGAACGATGAAAAGAACGAGATCAAGTGTCAAAACTAAAACAAAAACAAAAAAACAAGAAGCTACTGACGAAATACAGAAACGGATTAACCCCTTCAGTGCTGGGATGCATTTTTACCTTGAATTTTGGGTGCGATTAGATGATTTTATTAACATTAGGAAGGGTTTATGGAAGCCAAAAAAATCAACAGCTACACTCTTCACTATTTTAATCCCCACATAAGTTTCTGAAGCTGCATAGTCACCAAATAGTACCCAAAATGAAAAATGGAAACGCGTCATGGTACTGAAGGGGTTAATGACAAGATACTTCCTTCCACTCTCATTCCCGCTAGAAAGACACAAGACATCACTATATTACACCGATCCTGAGAAGGTTTAGACGATACTAGAACCTCGCGCCGAACAGAGAGCTTCCTTCCCCGCCGCTTGGATACGTGAGGTGAAACGAACGTCCTTTGTTTTTCTGTCTAGCGTTGGCAAAAGGTCGTCACTCTTGCGGCGGAGGGAAAGGTCGAGTCTTGTCTTGCGTGGAGAAGAGTCTGTGTTTCTTCTTTTTTTCTCTTTTTGTCTGCCGGAAGGAAGGAAGAGGACGTGCCTTGCTTTCGTGAGAGTGCGAGTAAGAGGGGGAGGCAAGGAGAGAGAGATAAAGGGAGAGAAGGGAAGGGGAGTAGGAGGAAGTGTATTTTCAAAGTGTGTTGTTGTGGTGTGGTTCCAATTGTACGCACACAACCAATCTCATTTCTGAACCTAAACACGAACACTTGGTAAAGAGCATCCCTAAGTATGCAAACGGAGGCGGGGGGTGGAGGCACGCCTGCACACACACACACACACACACACACACACACACACACACACACACACACACACACACACACACACACACACACAAGCACACACAAGCACACACGCACACGCGCGAGCGAGAGAGAGGACAAAGCAATACATTTCACAGCCCTTACAAACAAAAAATAAACCGACTGTATGTTAGCAGAGCAATTATCTGAAGGCAAAGAAATAGCCGAAAGTTACATGTTAGCCACAAGACATAGAGCCAAGACATGTTCTAAGCCTGCTGTTTTCCATCTCTCCCCCACAAACACACACATTTCAGACCATACTGAAAAACAATTTTTGTTTATTGAAGTGCTTACATATAACAAACTATAACAAGATTCATTTCGGTTTTTCACCCGTTCACAAACAATTTTCATGGAATATCCTTATAACTTTTACGGAATTTAGGTGAACATGTGTGTAATATTTCTCTAGATATCTGTGAATTTTTATTTTAAAAATATGTAAGATTTTTCATATATGAAAATCTGGAGCTAGATTTTCATATTCTGCATCAGAAGTTTATTTTTTTAACATTTGATTAATCAAAATATTCTTAAAAACTCTGGCCATACATTTTTGACAATTCGCCAAAACGTAACACCATGCGATTCAGAGAACAATTTCTATGATTTCCAAAGCATCGAAAACTGAAATTTTCACCGATTGTCTCTTCTTTAAGTGAAGGAGTGACATTTTTTTATGTACCGTACAATTACCCACAAGAACACACTATATCACTTCTGGCCTTTGAAAACTATATAGTGCCTTTAGCTCTTGTAAAACAGTCGTGATGCGAGAGACAAGTGTTAGAGAATTCAAACTTCAGGGTGTCCATCAGCAGTGACAAAAACCAAGAAATAAAAACACGCAAAGAAACAAGACTTCGGAAAATGAGAAATATTTTTGGTCTTTAGAAAGCAGTCGTGATGAGAGAGACAAGCATTGAGAATAGAAGCCTCAGTGTCTCTCCGTGTGTCTCAGTGGTGGCAAAATACACCTGGTGGATGCTGCCTCGTCCATCTCACGGCGAGGTGCACGGGCGTCCATCAGGGGCAGGATGCGTTGATTAAACTTCCGCAGAGATAAATGTGCCAAGGTGTGACGACGATGCTAGTTGTGCTCTCTCTCTCTCTCTCTCTCTCTCTCTCTCTCTCTCTCTCTCTCTCTCTCTCTCTCTCTCTCTCTCTCTCTCTCTCTCTCTCTCTCTCTCTCTCTCTCTCTCTCTCTCTCTCTCTCTCTCTCTCTCTCTCTCTCTCTCTCTCTCTCTCTCTCTCTCTCTCTCTCTCTCTCTCTCTCTCTCTCTCTCTCTCTCTCTCTCTCTCTCTCTCGTGTGATAAATGTAGAAAAATTTCGTCTCCCAAAATCTCATCCCTTCAACAAATTGCAAGTTTTAAATTAAAGCCGCGAGGAGGCGACCATTCAGCGCCTTAATGGGTCGGGGGAAATGCTCTCACCAGTTTTTGTTCGTTCTTTACTCGCTGTTTTGTTGCTCTGCTGTTTATATATGTGTGAGTTGTGAGGGACATCCACTACAAGAGACAGAGGGCAAGGCTTGGAGGTTTAGTGAAGGAAACAAGGCAAGACAATAAGTACAAGAAAAAAGGACAAGGAAGGGAAGAGTATTGAGTGAAAAACATGGACCTTATAACATAGAAGGTGTGTTGTTTACCTTTGCTTTGAGTAACGTATAGGAAAAAAAGCTCATATACAAGATAGGCGAAGATAAAGTAAAGTATATCCAGCCACTTCTCTGGTTCACCCCTTCAGTACTGGGAGACATTTACCTTGAAATTTGTATACGATTAGACCATTTTATTGACATTAGGAAGGGTCTATGGATTTCAGAAGAATAATGGTCACAGTCTTCACTATTTTAATCCCTCACATACGTTTCTAAAGCTGAATAAAATCACCAAGTAATAAGCAGAATAAATATGGAAACGCGTCATGGTTTTCAAATGATTAAGCTCAAGTGTAAGAAAAGCAAAACGAAGGAGAACAATATCACAGCATTGCCTTACTAAATCCACACTAAGACTAATACACAATGCAAATTTCAACACACTTCTTTAGCGAGTTCATATAAGACAAAGGCAAATCCAGTCAATTATCACTCACTTTTTTTGCATCGCTCGGGGAGAATAGACAAAGCTCTCTACACATATTTCCATTTCAAATATCACAGGTTCTTTGCAGGTCGTCGCCGGGTATAGGAAAACAATAATTTCCTATCAGTAGCGAGAAGGCAGGTGCATGTATACCTGAGTGACATTAATTAACAGAAACAAATTAATAGGGAACGAGCGCAGGTGAACTTAGCAGGAAGGTGAACTCATAAATGCACGTTTCATTATCAATTAGGATGTCATTACTCTCTCTCTCTCTCTCTCTCTCTCTCTCTCTCTCTCTCTCTCTCTCTCTCTCTCTCTCTCTCTCTCTCTCTCTCTCTCTCTCTCTCTCTCTCTCTCTCTCTCTCTCCAAACTCTGTACATTACTGAAATTGTTGTCATATTGGACTAGAAAAGAGGTGCCTTAGAAATTTCTGAGAGTAAGTGTGTGTGTGTGTGTGTGTGTGTGTGTGTGTGTGTGTGTGTGTGTGTGTGTGTGTGTGTGTGTGAGTGTGTTTCTAAAATTTCTTTCCTTAAAACTTGAGATGATATACAAAAGAGAGTTTGGGAGAGGGAAAGGGAAGATGAGGTAGTCTCTCTCTCTCTCTCTCTCTCTCTCTCTCTCTCTCTCTCTCTCTCTCTCTCTCTCTCTCTCTCTCTCTCTCTCTCTCTCTCTCTCTCTCTCTCTCTCTCTCTCTCTCTCTCTCTCTCTCTCTCTCTCTCTCTCTCTCTCTCTCTCTCTCTCTCTCTCTCTCTCTCTCTCTCAAGGATATTTTACGAACGACACCTCCCAAGTTTTCTTCGTAGCGCTAAAGTTTTGCAGGCGAGGCGTGAGGGAGTAGGATCTGAAGGCACGGGACAGGTGTGTGCTGGGCGGAACTTACCTGTTATTTACCTGAGCTACACCTGCCATTACCATGATGCACAGGACAGCCAAAGCACTACTCTTCTCCTCGCTCTTTCTTCTTACCCGTTGCTTCTTCGTATTCTTCTCTCTGTGTTCTTTTCTTGTCTTTCTCCTTTTACCCTTCCACCTCCTCCTCCTCCTCTTATTTTCCTGTACTTTTCATCTAACCTTCGCTTTCCGATTCGCTTTTTTATTCATCTGGTTGACTGACACGTCTGTATTAACACGCTTGTATTGTGAAATTATTTGTTTTTTATTTCTATCTGGTATAGAGTAAATATGGACTATAAAATTTAAAGTGGTAATATCTCTTCTATCTAGTTCTATTGTTATTTTATTAGTGTGTAAATACGTTTAGTAGAATTCTGTGTTGGGTGAAAAGGAATTAGCTTAAAGTACACGATAGAGAGCTCAAGAAGAAGTGAAGAACAATTAATATATTCTATTGCTATATTATTAGTGTGTAAATACGTTTAGTAGAATTCTGTGTTGGATGAAAATGGATTAGTAATTAGCTTGGAGTATAGGATAGAGAGCTCAGGAAGGAATGAAGAACAATAAATCTGTCTAACATGTAGTAATCGAACACCTGTTTCCTACTTTTCACATACAAACATCTTCCCTCTTCTCTGTTTCGCCTTAGACAGCCACGAATTGGGGTGTTTCATACTGTAGTTTTTAATGTAAGAGGGAAAGCTGGCGAAGGGTAACAAAAACAAAAATTAAAAAAAAGTCTCATTGAGGAGCCAGTTCCCACACAAGATGAACAGATTATGTAGTCAAATGGGATACATTAGTCATCATGTTTTTTTTTTTTTTTTTTTTTTTTTTATCTTTATTTTTAGATTTTACGTACGTGTTTGGTGGATAGATCAAAGGAAAATGGAAATGTTGACAATATTTTTCTGTTGTTGTTGTTACTGATACTACTTAGACTATTAAAGACATTGATATTTCTACTTTTCTGATAGTTGCCTCTACACTGCATCTAAATTTTTCATACTTCGTTGTGATTGCCTCGCTTTTAATGGCCTATGAATGTGAATATCATAGTCAGGTGTGCTCAAGAAGGGTATCTGTTGTCAAAGTACCACAGAATTCATAGAAGACACAAGAAATACTCCTTGAATTAGTGTTATATTCTCTTCTATTCATATTTTTCTTTTATTCTTAAGTATGTGTTTTGTATTTCTCCTTCATTTTTCCTGGCATTTCCTTTTTTACTTCGACATTTTTCCTTTTTTTTCACTTTTACATATTTAAGATCATTTCGTTTTACCTCCTTAACCTTGTCTTCCCGTTCCTCCTTATCTTCTCTCCTCTTCCTCCTTCCTTCACCTTCCTTCCTCTTTCCTCTTCTTCCTCCTCCTCCTCCTCCTCCTCCTCCTCCTCCTCCTCCTCCTCCTCCTCCTCCTCCTGCTACCTTCTTATTATTTGGGGGCGTCGAGGTAATGCGATTTCGTGAGATGGAATTCTTAGGAGTGACAGCGAGGAGGAGAGGTGATCAATTTTTATTTCAATAGAGGTGATGGATCTCTCTCTCTCTCTCTCTCTCTCTCTCTCTCTCTCTCTCTCTCTCTCTCTCTCTCTCTCTCTCTCTCTCTCTCTCTCTCTCTCTCTCTCTCTCTCTCTCTCTCTCTCTCTCTCTCTCTCTCTCTCTCTCTCTCTCTCTCTCTCTCTCTCTCTCTCTCTCTCTCTCTCTCTCTCTCTCTCTCTCTCTCTCTCTCTCTCTCTCTCTCTCTCTCGTGAACAAGAGATGACGGATGGGGGAGAGGGTTGCTGTTCCTTAAATTATAGCCTCGTAGAGAGAGAGAGAGAGAGAGAGAGAGAGACAGACAGACAGACAGACAGACAAAAGACACGGAAAGGAAGTTAAAGAAAGTCGAGAAAATATAAAAAAGTGGCAGTTTAGGAAAGGCAGGAGGAAAGAAAAAAAGGAGCTATTAGACAAGAGGAAATGGAGGCGGGAAAAATAAGGAGAGAAAGAACAAAAGAAAGAAAAGTGGAGGAGAAAGAGTAGGAGGAGGAGGAAGAGGAGGAGGAGGAGGAACAGGAAGCGTCAGTTAAGAGAAAAAAGTGTCACAGGGATTAAAGAAGTCAGATATTTTACTCTTCCATATTTTTTCAACCTCTTCGCTGCTGTTTGACACTCTTTTCTTCATTACTAGCCCAGCAAAGGCCTGTTCTCTTGTTCTGCAGGCATTGCCGTGTATTTTATTATCTACAAATGCAAAACACCTATCCTTCTTTATCCCTTCTCTCTTGTTGACGCATATAATCTTTCTATGTGATATTTTATCATGTTATGTGCATTTTGTATCGCAGTGAAATAGTTAATTGGTATTCTAGTCTTAAAATCAAGTTATATAGACATTAACTCCTTTAGCACCGGGACGTATTTTTACCATTAGTTATGGGTATGATTAGACGATTTTATTGACATTAGCAAGGCTTTATGGAGGCCAGAAGGTAAATGGCCGGAGTCTTCACTATTCTAGTCCCCCACTTAAGTATCTGAAGCTGTACAAAATCACCAAACAATAAGTAAAATGAATATGAAAACACGTTATGGTACTGAAGGGATTAAAGTCTTCCTTCACCTTATAACTAACATGAGTAATAAAAGAAATGAAGTAGTTTTGTTTATATATATTCATTAGGTACAGTATACACGTAAGTCTTGAGCTCAAAAAGGAAAAGCTTACTCATAACAGGAAAATATGCTATAATGAGCAATGACGTCAATAAAAAGCCGGCAAAAAAAATGAGAAAATTACGTAGGCAGATGTGAGAGGCGTCACTGGAGAGGCGGTGAAGGTCGTGCAGGTTCAGGAATAAACTCACATGCACAGTTTGAGGAGAAATCACTGCATCAGGTGAGATAAACCCAACCTTTACCTGTCCATGTCAAGCTGAATATGTGAAGCAGTTTTTGCATCTGATATTTGTGTTGCGTTTCTCAGAGTCAGCCTCTCTCTCTCTCTCTCTCTCTCTCTCTCTCTCTCTCTCTCTCTCTCTCTCTCTCTCTCTCTCTCTCTCTCTCTCTCTCTCTCTCTCTCTCTCTCTCTCTCTCTCTCTCTCTCTCTCTCTCTCTCTCTCTCTCTCTCTCTCTCTCTCTCTCTCTCTCTCTCTCTCTCTCTCTCTCTCTCTCTCTCTCTCTCTCTCTCTCTCTCTCTCTCTCTCTCTCTCTCTCTCTCTCTCTGAAATATCATCCCACCAATCATCCTTTCTCCTCCTTCCTCACTCGCCTTACATTTATTCTTCCTCTCCCTCCCTCTCCCTCCTTCCTCCTCTCTGCTCCTCCTCCTCCTCCTCTATCTTCTCTCCTTCTTCCTTCCTTCACCCTCCTCCTATCCATCATTACTCATCACCCGTGTCTCTCCCTTCATTTCCTCTCTGCCCTTCACCTCTTCCCTATCACAAATATTTCCTCTTTCTCCTCCTCTTCCTCCTCCTCTTCCTATTCCTCCTCCTGTTCTCTTTCTCTCTCTCTCTCTCTCTCTTTCTTCTTCATCCTATTGTGCATCATCGCTAACCCTATTTTTTTTCTCTTGTCCTCCTCAGCATCTCCTCCTCCTCTCCTCCTCCTCCTCCTCCTCCTCCTCCTCCTCCTCCTCCCAACATTCTCGTTATCCAACAGACTGTGTTTGCTTGTTTTTTTTCCCTGTTCGAGTTTTTCCATACTTTCTTCCTTGTTTGTAACTTTTTTCCCCTCCCGCAGGTAACTTTCAGGTGCTCTGTTCTGTTCGTCATACTTTTTTTCCTCTCTCTCTCTCTCTCTCTCTCTCTCTCTCTCTCTCTCTCTCTCTCTCTCTCTCTCTCTCTCTCTCTCTCTCTCTCTCTCTCTCTCTCTCTCTCTCTCTCTCTCTCTCTCTCTCTCTCTCTCTCTCTCTCTCTCTCTCTCTTTTTTCATTTTACGTTGCATGTTTCCTAGATTTTGCTTCTTTTTTGCTGACTGGTTGGCTTTTTTTTTTTTTTTTTTTTGTCTATTTCTTTGTTCTTTATTTTTTGTTTTGGTGTTCAAATAATGGATAGATAGGTGTAATTCTCTTTCGCTCTCTTTCTTTCTCTTTCTTTCTTTCTTTGTCTGCCTCTCTCTGTCTCTGTTTCTTTTTCTCTTTCTTTCTGTTTCTTTGTCTCTCTCTCTCTCTCTCTCTCTCTCTCTCTCTCTCTCTCTCTC
>NC_059303.1:15383208-15403208 GCF_017591435.1 Portunus trituberculatus | reverse complement strand
ATTATGGTTGTTCCAAGTTAGCCTGATTTGCTTCACTTGTCTCCATTACTTCCACCATTGTCTCAGTCTTCTCCCTCAGCCCTTCCCTCTGTATTCACCATCTACTCTCACGATGGCTGCTACACATGGTCTGTCTCCTCCACTTCATTCTTCTCCATCTTCATTAGACGCTCTTTCACGCCTCGTTCAGTCATGTTTTCTTTTTTTCCATTCGTTGTGTTTTCTTTCAGTTTTGTTCACTGTTCTCCTGGGTCTAACTGTCTCTCTATCTGTTTTCTGGTGTCTCGTACTGTCTCTTCAAACTTTCCTCTCTCTCTCTCTTTCTCTCTCTCTCTCTCTCTCTCTCTCTCTCTCTCTCTCTCTCTCTCTCTCTCTCTCTCTCTCTCTCTCTCTCTCTCTCTCTCTCTCTCTCTCTCTCTCTCTCTCTCTCTCTCTCTCTCTCTCTCTCTCTCTCTCTCTCTCTCTCTCTCTCTCTCTCTCTCTCTCTCTCTCTCTCTCTCTCTCTCTCTCTCCCTTTCTCTCCGGCTCTACCACAGTGCATCGCCTATTTCCCTCTCTTCTTTCTCTCCATTGTTTCTTCCTCCAGTCCCTCTCTTCAGGTCCTATACTGTGCCTCCCCTGTGTCCCTGGAACCTTTCCTCTTTCTCTCCGGCCTCTCCTCTGTCCTTCCAGCCCCTCACATGTGCCCCTCCAGCCTCAGCTTTCTCCAACCCTCATGAATGTCATTTGAGGAAGCCATTTATATGCAGATATTTCGTCACGCCCTCCACCTCCACCAACCACCATGTTCTCCTCTCTCTCTCCTCTCCCTCTCCTGTCCCTCTCCTCTCTTCTATCCAGCTCTGTTCACTCCCGGACCAACGTTACTCCGCCCCAGTTCACACTCGTTCAGAATCATTCCTGCCTGTGCCCTCCTTCATTCATCCCCACGTTTTCCAATCCATGCCTTGCTCCTGCTTGCCTTGCCGTGTCTTTTCGTGCCTTGTTTCTGTGTCGTTTCTCTATTCTTTACTGTTTTGATTTTTTTTCTACGTCTGTCGCTTTACCTCTTTTTTCTTTATCTCAGAATTTTCTTGTTTGTATCTTATTTTCATCTACGTGTTTTTTTTTTTTTTTTTTTTATTCTTGTTTTTTTTTTTTGTGTTTTATTCTCCTTTATTTTATAGATTCGCTTTGTTTCTCTATTCTTTTCTTATTTCACATAATGCACTGTTCATGTACTCTTTTTTTTCTCTCTTCTTATTTTGTCGCTGTCTAGAGTCAAATAACCTTCATACAATCTGCCACTCTCATCTTCCTCGTCAGTTTCCAGTAGCACCCATCCTGTTTTGCTCCGGGACACACCATCGCCCCGGCATGAATAGCAAATGTGTCTTTTATCACTTACGCTGCCAGATGTGAGGCTATATAGTTTTAAAAGAACACCACCGCTACCATTAACACCACTACCGCGACAACCACCACCACCACTACTACCTCTGACATTTCCTATTTCTAGTCTTACATACTTAACTTAACTTTAAACATTAATATGACCATTATCACTTAAGATTAATCATACTTTCTTTCCTTCTCATGTTCTTTCTCTTAATCTCTCACCAACACCACTACATATCCAATTGCAATATCCTGAGCACCACCACCACCACAACCACTACCACCACCACCATTACCACCACTGCACATCGACTAGGACAAAAACAAGAGATAACACTGAAGCATTATAACATTTTTCCCCTGTAACATGAACGGGGACAAAGAGAAAGTGCTTATGTATATATTATGCGATATTGTGTGTCGCTTTTAATGCCAGTGACTTTTAACGCGTCCCAACTGATCTCTGGAATTTGCATCTAACCTCGCTCCGCTCCAAGCCCCGCCATCACGTGACCCCGGCGGCTTTGCTCAATTGGTAGGGAAATGAAATAAAAAGTACAAAGAGTATTCATTGACGGATATCGGATAATTAGTATATTTTATCGATTACTCATAGGAATGCTTAGCCCTTTCAATTTTTTAACTTCTATTTCAGCTTATGATGTATGTTATTGAGAGAGAGAGAGAGAGAGAGAGAGAGAGAGAGAGAGAGAGAGAGAGAGAGAGAGAGAGAGAGAGAGAGAGAGAGAGAGAGAGAGAGAGAGAGAGAGAGAGAGATGAGGAAGTGAGGAAAACAAAATTATCGTTTCTAGGAAGGGTCAATAAAAGATATCAATAGCAATCACAAATGAAAAAGAAGGAATTTCAAGACGAGGAGGAGGAGGAAAGATGAAAAGAGGAAAAAAAGAAGAACAAAAGAAAGAACAAGAAGAAAAAGAAAAGAAAACAAAGAGATGGAGTAGGCGGGGTTGGAGTGTATTTAGAGGTAAAGAAGTAAGAGAGAAAGAGGAGAAGGAAGACAGGCAAAAGTAGAAGTAAGAGAACGGAAAAGAAGAGGACGAGGAAGAAAAAAGGCCAAGGAGGAGGAGGACGAGGAGGAGGAGGAAAAAGAAGAGGAGGAGTAAAACATTTTAAGTAAACAAAAAGTTACACACACACACACACACACACACACACACACACACACACACACACACACACACACACACACACACACACACACACACACACACACACACAGGCGCCAGAAACTGATAGATATTCACGGGAAAAATAGTCAGTGGTGATGATTAAAACGAGATTACTAGGCAGGAACGTGTGGCAGAGAGGCTGGTCACGCGTCACACTCACGTCGATAATCCATATTACTAGTATTAGTATCATTGGTAGTATTGTTATTGACATTATCATTATTACTACCATTATTATTGCTATTCATTATTGTTATTATTATTATTATTATTATTGTTACTGTTCTCATTATCATTATTCTTATTATTGTTATTATTATTAGTAGTAGTACTAAAAGTAGCAGCTGTAGTGGCAGTATTAGTAGTTAAGGGTATTCTTTTTTTTATTAATATTGGAAGTAAATGTAGTGTTTGAAGTAGTAGTAGTAGTAGTAGTAGTAGTAGTGGTGGTGGTATTAGTTGAGTTAGTAGTAGTACAGTTGTGGTACCAGTAGTAGTAGTAGTATTTAGTAGTAGTAGTAGTAGTAGTAGTAGTAGTAGTAGTAGTAGTAGTACTAATAGTAGTAGTAGTAGTAATAGTAGTAGTAGTAGTTGTTGTTGTTGTTGTTGTTGTTGTAGTAGCAGCAGTAGTAGTAGTAGTAGTAAAAGTAGTAGCAGTAGTGGTAGTGGCATTAGTAGTAGTAGTAGTAGTAGTAGTAGTAGTAGTAGTAGTAGTAGTAGTAGTAGTAGTAGCAGTCCACTTCCTCTTAATGTTATAAAGTCGAAAAGATAGTTTATATTTCAGAGAGAGAGAGAGAGAGAGAGAGAGAGAGAGAGAGAGAGAGAGAGAGAGGGTGATAGCGGATATGAAAGTTATAATGGCATAGCGAAGGTATGAGATCTTATCGGAAAACAAGAGAGAATAAGCGCTGATTAAAACCCAGTCGTGAATCTACACACACACACACACACACACACACACACACACACACACACACACACACACACACACTCACTCTCTCTCTCTCTCTCTCTCTCTCTCTCTCTCTCTCTCTCTCTCGCCTTTGAAGATTTAATCATTGAACTCTTTACTGTAATCTTTTTCCTCTCCTTATTTCCTACAGCAGGTTTTTTTTTCCCTTCCCTTTTAATTCCTTTCTTCCATTATCCGTTCCTGTCTCAATAATACAAATGGACGCCGCGTTTCAATTTTTTTTTCCTATTTTTTTTTTTTTTATCCTTTTTTATTTTCTTCCCTTCCTTGTTTCACTTACGGGAGATTTTTACTTGATTTTCTTGTCTTTTTTTATTGTATTTTGTTTTGTTTTGTTTTTACTTCGTTACCTCGACGGCGCTGTCATTAAGTTTTGGAAGTAGTTTGATTTTATGCTTCTCTCTCTCTCTCTCTCTCTCTCTCTCTCTCTCTCTCTCTCTCTCTCTCTCTCTCTCTCTCTCTCTCTCTCTCTCTCTCTCTCTCTCTCTCTCTCTCTCTCTCTCTCTCTCTCTCTCTCTCTCTCTCTCTCTCTCTCTCTCTCTGATCCTTTTAAAATTTCCGTCTTGTCATATCTATTTGTATTTTTTCTTCCTTATACTCTGTGAAACCTTAGAGAGAGAGAGAGAGAGAGAGAGAGATTGTTGGATGGTCTGAAGAGAAGGTTGAGGTGGTTTTTTAAAAGAGTTTCCCCCGGGAGTGAAAAAAAATATAGAGGTAAAAGAAAGAGAGGGAAACAAAGGAAAGGGAGCGATGTTGTCTAATTAATTTCCTTGCACCTCTTGTCTCCGCCTCAGGACTTAAGAACATCCTCTCTCTCTCTCTCTCTCTCTCTCTCTCTCTCTCTCTCTCTCTCTCTCTCTCTCTCTCTCTCTCTCTCTCTCTCTCTCTCTCCTCTCTCTCTCTCTCTCTCTCTCTCTCTCTCTCTCTCTCTCTCTCTCTCTCTCTCTCTCTCTCTCTCTCTCTCTCTCTCTCTCATTTGCTCTTTATTACCTTATCCCATCTTATCATGTCTACATTTATTTCTCTTTCCTCATCTCCTCTCCTCTTACATTTCCTCATCTCGTCTTATCTCTCTTCTTTCTTTATTTCTCTCTCCTCTCTCTCTCTCTCTCTCTCTCTCTCTCTCTCTCTCTCTCTCTCTCTCTCTCTCTCTCTCTCTCTCTCTCTCTCTCTCTCTCTCTCTCTCTCTCTCTCTCTCTCTCTCTCTCTCTCTCTCTCTCTCTCTCTCTCTCTCTCTCTCTCTCTCTCTCTCTCTCTCTCTCTCTCTCTCTCTCTCTCTCTCTCTCTCTCTCTCTCTTTATATGTCTTATCTCTTTTTTGGGGAGCAATATCCATAAATACAGTATCTCCTTTATTCTTTTTTTTTATTTTCTTCCTCTTCTTGTTTCTTTTTTATTATTTCCAGTTTCATTCACTAACTCACTACTTTTACTATTTACATAATTGTCGCTTTTATCCTTCTTCATCCACTCCTGAACGTATCTTTTAAAATTTCACATTACGATTCTTCTTACTCCTTCTCCTAGTCGCCTTGTCCTTCTCCTGTTTTGTCCTTCACTTTTCTCTACTGTACTGTGTAATTATCGTCCCTCCTCCCACCTCTCCTCGGCGGCCACAAAGCCACCAACACACACCCGCCTCAGTTCCGTAAGCTAACAGAATCCAGGTCTTCCTCATCTAACCCTGGCTCTATTAAGGGAGTCTCTTGCCCTGCCTGACCGTCACATGGGCTTAATCTCGGCTCTGCCTCGGATTAGACGCGAAGGTTTGTTAACTAAAAATAACGTTGCAAGGAAGAAATGGTGGTGGTAGTGGTGGTGGGGGTAGTGGTGTTTGGATAGTGTGAGAATCAGGTTAGCATAGAGAGGGAGAGAGAGAGAGGAGAGAGAGAGAGAGAGAGAGAGAGAGAGAGAGAGAGAGAGAGAGAGAGAGAGAGAGAGAGAGAGAGAGAGAGAGAGAGAGAGAGAGAGAATGTGGGAGAATGTTTTAAGAGGAGTTAAAAAGAAGCTGGAAGGAAGTTTTGAGTTGGAAAAACCGTTAAGTGCAGAGAGAGAGAGAGAGAGAGAGAGAGAGAGAGAGAGAATGCTTTGGTGAAGAAGAAAATCCAGGTTAAAAAATATATATGTGCGTTGAGAGGGTGAAGGAAGAAAAGGGAGGCGGCAACAAAGGGACGAAAAAATCAGAGAGGACTTTAAAAATTAGTATGAAAAATGTCAGGGGAAAGGGAACGGCCCAAAGAGAGAGAGAGAGAGAGAGAGAGAGAGAGAGAGAGAGAGAGATTAAATTAAAAGGAATAATATGAATCGTCAAAATATATGTCCCGGAAGTAATTAGAAAGTTAAAAAAAGTCAAATGAAAACACATGACACGAGCAAGAAACATTTCCCTGGCCGACACCGGAGGCTGAAAAAAAACAAAACACTCCATTATAAACTAATTCTGGAGATGGAAATTAGTCACTCAAAAAGCATCGATCTAATTTCACTTGTTTGTATTATTTTTACTGATATGTAGAAAGATTTTTTATTTCAGCATTTCTCTCATTTGAAACCCTGACCTTATATGAACTTTTTAAACTGAATTATACATGCCATATTTTTTTTTTCGGCTTTCTCCGGTAACAAAGAAGTGATTTTTATTTTTTTTAACGAGGACTTGTTGGATATTTCTGTTTTTGTAACTATTCAACCTTTGTTCCTCTTTTCTTTTTTTTCTTTTTCCTACGGTAGAACTACGCGCAACATTTTCCACTATTCTCCTTTCCGGGAACAGAAAAAGTTGGAACTCGCATCATTAAACTAATATTTTAAAAGCTTCCTACAACTTTTTTTTTTCAGTTTTTGCAACCACAAGTGCTAACATTTTTTCCTCGGAATAAATACAGATTTTTTTTTTTTTCCATCATGTGAAGTTACTATTAAGTTCAATTTCATTTTGATTTTGAAGAAAGCAACATAATATCCCGGAGCATCTGTACATTATTTTCTTCTTCCTCTCATCACTATTCTGTCCAACCCTCTAATAAAAGAGTTAACCAGTACTCTTAGACATTCATACCTTTCACTAGTAAACTCTGGGACTCCCTGCCTGCTTCTGTATCTTTATCTTCCTACGACTTAACTTCTTTTACGAGGGAGGTGTGAAGACATTTATCCCTAAATCTTGACTAATTCTTTCGATTCTTTTATAGAGATTGCAATTTAAATAGCCTTTTTTTTCCTTTCTTTTTGTTTAGCCTTTGACAGTTCTCCTTTTACATAAAAGATTATCATTATTCCTCGTTCTAGTTACTTCAGTAACTAGAACATAACATATAGCAACATAACATATAGCAACAGTAAAGAAGGAAATTAAGTAATACGAAGGAAGCAGACAAGAAAAAAGTTTGAAATAATACTGTATAATTAAGAGTCTGGCGAGAAAACAGAGAAAAGTCTACACATTATATTGATAGCAAAAGATCATTAAAGGATGATGCGAAGAAAATATGAGCAGTTTGGTTCTGGAGTTGTCTTGATACTCCTTTTCTTAATTATATGTGCACTGAAAAGACACCAATATGAAACAATGGAATACACTGAAAGAGGCACAACCACTTCATTACCTGGCAGTGACAATGTTGCCTTTTCACACACACACACACACACACACACACACACACACACACACACACACACACAAAACACATACACGTATTCTCCTTTCACAGTCTGCACGCCTCACCATCGCTCACATAATAGAACCAATACTCGCCTTTCTGAAGACATAAAAACTCCCAGTCTCTTCCTTTAAGCTCCCTGATCCTCTCCCTACCACTCTATTACCCAGCCTTCCCCTTCCTCTTCTATATGTTTTCTCATTTCTCTCCTAAATTCCTCCTCTTTCTCGCCTTCTTTCTTCAGCTTATTCCTTTTATTTCTCTATTTTCTCCATACTTGCTCTAGTATTGTTTTGATTTTCCTCTTTTTTTTCCTCTATATCTTTCTTTGTCTCTCTTCTTTTCAAAATTCTTTATCTTCTTATATTCAATCTTGTATTCTTTATTTTTCCTATCTCTTTTCCTGGCGTCCACAGTTTTTTTTCCTCTCTCTCTCTCTCTCTCTCTCTCTCTCTCTCTCTCTCTCTCTCTCTCTCTCTCTCTCTCTCTCTCTCTCTCTCTCTCTCTCTCTCTCTCTCTCTCTCTCTCTCTCTCTCTCTCTCTCTCTCTCTCTCTCTCTCTCTCTCTCTCTCTCTCTCTCTCTCCTTCAGGACCAATTAGTGTTTTTTTATCCTTCCCTGTAACTTTTCAATATTGTTAGTAATATTTTTTTCTGTAGTCTTTCCTCTATTAATTTTTTCATCTGACTTGTTATTTTGTAGTTTCCCTAAAGTATAATTTTGTTCCTTCAACGTTTTCCTCTTCAGTATATCTGTCTTCTCGGTGTTTCCCCACAGTATTTCACCATTACCTCCCATAGTAGTTGTTTCTTCGTCTGTATTACTAACACTGTTACTTCCACTGTTGTTGTTCTCCACTCGTCCTTATTCACATTATGTAGTATGGTCAGCCACTCGGTTCATTTTTTTCCATCCGTTTCTGTTCATTGCGTCTTCTTCTTTTTGTCTAAGTTCATTCATGTCACGCTTCAGCAAGTCTTTACATCTTATTCTCCGCCTACACACATTTCTTACTCTTGTTATTCCCAGTAAACTCATCTACCCATAACCTTCCCAGATGCTTCCTGTCTTTATCCTCTCCAGTAGATGCACCTCTTTTTACTACCACGTATTTCGAATCTCCTTTCTATGGATACAAATGCTTCCTTCTATATTTCATCTTAAGTTTATTCGCCCAAGTCCATCCCATCACCTTTCTGTCTTGTCAGTTTGCAGATCCTTTTCATCTTTATTTTCCTGGGTAGCTCCATCGCTTTATACTCCGAGGCATTTCATATCTCGTTTCTATCGGCACAAATACTTACTATCTACCTCTCACCTCACTTTTATTCACTCAAGTCCTCCCATCACCTTTCTATCCATCACAAGTGTCTCATTACTTTGCACATCTCCTCTCCTGTTCCCAGAGCCTTCTCATCTTTATCCTCACACAGTAGCTTCACCTCTTTATTTATTTATTATTTTTTTATATAAGCGGGAGAACTACCAAGGGCTAAAAAATTAATATTAGAAGAAAAATGCCAGCTTGAATTGTAGTTTCCATAAAAGTATCAAGAGAATTATACTCCCAGGTAATTCATTTTTACTTTCTATTGATCTAAATACTTCCCATCTACATCTCATCTCACGTTTATCCACTCAAGGTTCTCCCATCACCTTCCCAATTTCTATATTTTTCCTCCCTATTCTCAGATACTTCTTATCTTTATCCATCCCGATGTATGCACCTTTTCATACTCCCAGACATCTCATATCTACTTTCTATCGATCTCTTCTATACCTCATCTCACGTTTATTCGCCCAAGTCCTTCCCATCACCTTTCCATCCACTCAAGTGCTTCGCCAGTTTGCTCATCTCCCTTCCCGGATCCAGCCCACAGTCTCTCTCTTCCCGGTATCATCGAGCGGCAATTACCAGGGCTGAGAATACCTGTCATTACGGTAATTAGTCTTCGCTTCGCCAATCACATGCAACGTGCAGGTGTAATTTCATACTCAACCGAAGTGTTTGTCTTTTTTCTTTCCTTTTTTTGAGCTGTTATGTTTTTTTTTTCTAGTTTCCGTTTCTTTTTTTCTTTTTTGCTTTTGTTTTGTTTTTTGCTTTTCCGGTTTTTCGTTTTTTTTTTCATTTTTTTCAGAACTTTTATCGTTTTTATTTTTTTTTTTTTCCAAGATTTAATGATATGTACGCGATTGGTGCTTTTGCTGCAGTTGTTTACTGATTGTTTGCTAATTTGCTTGTGTTTCCCTCCTTTTCTTGTTTAGTTTGTTGTTTGCACATTTTGAATTCCTTTTTCTTTGGCATTTTATTTCTGTTTGTTAAGAATTTCGTGTGTTTGTGGTGGTTAGAGTCACGATTCAAGGATTTATCGGCCCTTGTGTTGACTTTGGCGAAATGTGTGGACTTGTGCGTGTGTTTGTGCGTGTACGTGTGTTTGTGTGTGTGCCTGTGCGAGTGCGTGTGTGTGTGCGTGCGTAATAATGCAATCACCTTCCCTAATGTCGCTAATTAATAAAACTTCTCCCACTGACATAACTTTCCCACTTCTCCTGTAGTATTTTTCCTCATCCTTTTCCATCATGCGCTCCTTTTCTTTATTTTTCCTCCTCCTAACTCTTCTCTCATTATTCCTTATACCTCTACCTTCTTTTCCTATTCCTCTTCCTCCTTCTCCTGCATCTTTTTTTCCTTCTACTCTTACTTCTTTCACTTCTATCTACCCCTTACCTTTTCTTATCTCCTCTCTTCTTCATTTACCCCTTCCTTCTCTTCTCTGCGCTTTCTCTTTCCACACTTCCACGTCTTCCTTCTTCTTGTGGAGTAGTCGTCATTCAATCCCACTTCCACTCTCTGCTTATTTTTTCCCACTTCCATTCATTCAACTACACTCATTCAATCCCACTCATTCAATCTAACTTACTCAATCCAACTCATTCAATCCCATTTTTTCTACATACTCTTTCCCACTTCCACGTCTTCCTTCTTCTTCTTCTTGTGCAGTCGCCGTCATTCAATCTAAAAACTTCCTGAACATTGTAATAGAGAGGCCAGAAGACTTGGGCCCGTGATGGAGGAGGCGTGTAGAGATTACTTTTGATACTTTAGTAGAGAAAGAGAAGGAGGGAAACTTTCAGTCTCTTCATTCCTTCACTTCTTTCTCCCGCTCACGCAAGGAAACTGTAACTCATTTTGCTTTAAAAGTGTTGCAACTCAAGTCACTGGTGTTGTGTTGTGTTGTGTTGTGTGTGTGTGTGTGTGTGTGTGTGTGTGTGTGTGTGTGTGTGTGTGTGTGTGTGTGTGTGTGTGTGTTTGTGTGTGGCTGTGGGTTTGTGCGTAAAATAGCCTTGTTTTTTTGTAGTGCTTTTGGGCTGTATTTTTGTAGTGTGTCTTAGTTTTTTGCCCTCGTGTGTGTGTGTGTGTGTGTGTGTGTGTGTGTGTGTGTGTGTGTGTGTGTGTGTGTGTGTGTGTGTGTGTGTGTGTGTGTGTGTGTGTGTGTGTGTGTGTGTGTGTGTGTGTGTGTGTGTGTGTGTGTGTGTGTGTGTGTGTGTGTGTGTTTTATGCGTAGGACAGGTGTTGCATTTCGTCAGGTTATTTTGGATTGTGTTTTAGTGATACCAAATCTTGCAGTAGTAGTGTTGTGTTACGTGTGTGTGTGTGTGTGTGTGTGTGTGTGTGTGTGTGTGTGTGTGTGTGTGTGTGGACTGGTGTCACTTTGTATTTTGCTTGAGTCACCTCCTCACTCCACTCCTGTTTTCCCTATTTTTTCTTATCATACCTTATGTGGTTATATTATTATGTATTTAAACAGATGTGCGATTCTTATACTTAGGATTCAATGAAGACTCTTATCTCATTCCTTTTCCTCTGAGCTTCAACAAATCTTAGTTCTATTATTTTGTTTTCAAGCTTTTTCAATCTTATAATTAGAGTTTAACCCGAACACAACAGACAGTCTTATCTATACGGACAATCTCTCTCTCTCTCTCTCTCTCTCTCTCTCTCTCTCTCTCTCTCTCTCTCTCTCTCTCTCTCTCTCTCTCTCTCTCTCTCTCTCTCTCTTACAGATATTAATTTTCATCACCCAACTTTCATTCACGTGAGATTTTGTTATCCGGATCTACTTATCTGTCTGTTTGCTTTCCTGTCCCTCGATCTGTCTCTCTGCCCATCTGTCTATCTCATCTATCTACTTATCTCACCACATATTTATCTATAATCTTTTCTATTTGCATTTGTATATTCACCAATGCATATATTTGCTTACCCTGACCCCACCATCGTATCTATTTATCTATGAATGTGTGCGTTATTTATTTTTTTGCCTCACGTTGGTCTGTGGCGGCAGTAAATCACGGTATGGATAGAGGAACCCAGTGCCTCGTGCCTCGCCACCCTCGTGCTGTGAATAATACTGCCGGGTCACTTTTTTCCCCTCCAATGTGTATCAAATTTTCCGCCGCCCCGTTGAAGAAAAAATATATGCGAAAAAGATTTATGGGTAAATACAGATTCGTTAGTGTGTGTGTGTGTGTGTGTGTGTGTGTGTGTGTGTGTGTGTGTGTGTGTATGGCTGATGAGTGCATGAGGGAGTACGGACAGCTGGAATGTTGCCGATATGGAATGTGTTGTATAAGTTATTTGCATCCCATTTCCTCCTCTTCTTCCTCCTCCTTCTCCTAATGTTCTTGAACCTCCTTTCAGTCCTCCTTCTCCTCCTCCTCCTCCTCCTCCTCCTCCTCCTCCTCCTCCTCTTCCTCCTCCTCCTCCTCCTCCTCCTCCTCCTCCTCCTCCTCCTCCTCCTCCTCCTCCTCCTCCTCCTCCTCCTCCTCCTCCTCCTCCTCCAATTCCTCACTCAAATCCCCTGTTAGCATGATACAGACATGACACACAAACACACACACACACACACACACACACACACACACAGAGATAGAGAGAGAGAGAGAGAGAGAGAGAGAGAGAGAGAGAGAGAGAGAGAGAGAGAGAGAGAGAGAGAGAGAGAGAGAGAGAGAGAGAGAGAGAGAGAGAGAGAGAGACCACTTCCTTGATTGCCTTCTTCATTAAGCATCTCACCACTGCTGGAGGAGACAAAAAAAGACAACACAACACAGACGTAAGGTGAGGGAGATGGAAGAGGGAGACATTTAAAGGAAAGAAACAGGTGTGGAGGCGAATCATCATACCTGTACACGTGTTTGACTGGACCACCACGCGCCACTCACACCCAGCAAGGGAGTCGAGTGCCTTGGAAATGAGTCAAAAAAAAAGTACTTGGTGTTTTTAAGTAAGGGTTCACGTACTATTTTATTTTACTGCTTTGTGTCAGAGAGAGAGAGAGAGAGAGAGAGAGACTTACATATTCTGCAGAGAGAAACGGGGAAGAGAATTTTTGCTACGTACTAAAAAGAAAAGAGAGAGAGAGAAAGGACGGCAATAAAAGGAGGAAGAGGAGGAGGGAGGAGGAGGAGGAGGAGGAGAAAGGGGCACATGTCATATCTTGTCTTGTGTTCCCTTGCAACACACACACACACACACACACACACACACACACACACAAGTGGAGTAGTGTCGTATGTCAAAATATTCCAGCCAAGCAGACTCCAGGTTTTTTTTACTCTTCTTTCTCTTTTTTTTTCTTTCTCTTTGTAAGTTAATCCTCACTGTGTTGTTTCCTGTGTGGATTGCTGGAGGGAATATTCTCTCTCTCTCTCTCTCTCTCTCTCTCTCTCTCTCTCTCTCTCTCTCTCTCTCTCTCTCTCTCTCTCTCTCTCTCTCTCTCTCTCTCTCTCTCTCTCTCTCTCTCTCTCTCTCTCTCTCTCTCTCTCTCTCTCTCTCTCTCTCTCTCTCTCTCTCTCTCTCTCTCTCTCTCTCTCATTATCATCGTAATTGTTATTTTATGCCGATTTCCCTAAGCCTTTCCCTTAATATGAGTTTGGTTATGCATGTTAATTACTCGTCTTTTTCTATCTATTTTTTTTTTCCTTTTAACATTTTATCCTAATTTTCTTAAAGTTTTCCAGACATATTTTTTTTTTCGGCACTCATGAATTTTCCTGTCCGTCTCTCGTCCAATACGTCAAGTAATCAGAATTTTCCTCACTTTACACTAATTTTTCTAACTCCTCTTTCAAGTTTTTATGTCAATTTCTCTTTAATTAGTGAAGTGATGATAGATTTCCCTTCACTTCCTATGTCTCTTTTGGCTTCTATCACTTTTTTTCATTTTTTATGTTAATAGGTGTTTAGTAACTTGAGATTAGATTTATCCTATTTTCGCTTTTTTTTTTTTTTTTTTTTTTTTTTTTTTTTTGCTCTTTTAAGTTTTATTGTTAATTTCTCTTCAATAAGTGAAGTGAGGATAAATTGCACTTCATTTCCATTTCTCCTTTATTTTCTATCACATTTTTTTTTACAATTTTTCACGTCAATCGAGTTTTATTAATAGTGGTAGTAGTTTTTTTTCTCATAACTCCTCATGTCAATTCCTCTTTAATAAATGAAGTGAGGATACATTGCCCTCCACTTGTCATCTCTTCTCGTATCACATTTTTTCTACAATTTTTCATGTCAATCGAGCTTTAATAATAGTGATAGTAGTAGTTTGTGATCAGAATTATCCTCATTTCACTCATGTCAATTCTTCTTTAATAAGTGAAGTGATGATAAAATACCTTCCACTTCCCATCTCTTGTCTTATCACTTTTTTTTCTACATTTTTTTTCTCGTCAATCGAGTTTTAATATCGTGAGTGATAGTAATTTCCTTGCTCTCACTTCCCTTCTCTTTTTTTTTACTCATAAATTTCCACATCAGTCTCTCCTTATTAAGTTGAGTGATAATTTTCTTCATCGCCAAACATTTTTCCCTATTTTTTTTTTGAGATTATTATTATTTTTTTAGCGTGTCGAATAAAGTTTGTGTCCTCGCGTCACATTTATTTTCATTTTAGTTAACGAAGATGACTCACGCGGCCCTGTAGAGAGAGAGAGAGAGAGAGAGAGAGAGAGAGAGAGAATGTGGATGAAGTCTGAGTAGTATAATTGAGTAGACATGTGGATGGAAATGATAAAGTGAGTAAGTTCTTGGATATTCAGTCGACAATATATGGATGAGATGGATTAGTGGATGGTTGTGGTAGTGGATGGGTAGATGAATGTGTGGTGGATGTTGTATGTGTTGGTAGGTGGATGGTTCTATGAATGTGGATAGTATAATGGGTGAGTGAGTGTGGGTGGGTGGATAGGTGGGTAGGAGATAGATCATTTTTACTTTTGGATTCGATAGAAATAAAGATACATCGTGTGGAGAAGTAATATTAGTAGTGGTGGTGGTGGTGATCGTATAAGTAGTAGTAGTAGTAGTAGTAGTAAGAGTGATAGAAGTAGTAATAACAGTAATATAAGCAGTAGTATTAGTAGTAGTAGTAAAGATAGTAGTAGCAAAAATCATACAATAATAATAACAGTAATAATAATAATAATAATAATAATAATAATAATAATAATAATAATAATAATAATAATAATAATAATAATAATAATAATAATAATAATAATAATAATAATAGTTATAACAATAATGTAAGCAACGGTGCCCTAAGGCCGGTGAACTTTGCATACTAACAACGGACTGGCGCTGCTGTTTCGAGAAATATTACAAAGAGGTTATTAAAGGCATTTGCATACCAGCCTTGCGTTAAAACCGTATTATCAGAGGCCAGCGATCGTGTGTGTGTGTGTGTGTGTGTGTGTGTGTGTGTGTGTGTGTGTGTGTGTGCGTGTGTGCGTGTGTGTGTTTAATAGCAACAATACACAATTTATTTTTCTTACCTTTCCGAGTAGATTGTGGCATTGTATCATTTCTCTCATTCACACACACACACACACACACACACACACACACACACACACACACACAGAGCTAATTACAAACCCATGTATGTGCGTCTTTATGTACATATGTGACCACGATAGGCTATAAACGTACATGTATGTGTGCGTGAGTGTGTGCGTATACGTGTGAGTGCGTGCGTGTGTCTGCTTGCTACGCTTGTTTTTTTTTGCTACATGTATACAAAGACCCACAAAAAAACACAGGCCAAACACACGATGCGTCAAACACGTTGCTTTTTAATATTCGGATCAGCGGTGGCGGCCGATGGTGTTGTTATCGAGTTCGGGAGTTAGCTGTTTGTCACCCGTCAGCCAATCCCAACACGCATGGTTAGGTCTTCATGAAATGTGATTGGTCGGTTTTATAGTTACTAAACTCTTTATCTCTAGCGGGCACAAAGGGGACGGATGGATGGCGTAGAGAGAGAGAGAGAGAGAGTATCTTTTTGTTTCGTTACTGTTTTTTGTATCCTTGAAGTATTAATTATTCTCTCTCTCTCTCTCTCTCTCTCTCTCTCTCTCTCTCTCTCTCTCTCTCTCTCTCTCTCTCTCTCTCTCTCTCTCTCTCTCTCTCTCTCTCTCTCTCTCTCTCTCTCTCTCTCTCTGAGCTCTTTACTCTTTCCTCTCTCCTCTTTGTCTTTGTGGTTCTTTCTTTCTCTTTCATCTCTTATTTTAATCTACTTTATTTATATTTTCCGCCTCTGTACCTGTATTCATCAAGGAATTCTCTATATTTACGTACCCTTTTATTTTCTCGCGTTCATTCATGTGTTTCCTTCCTGTTGTGTCATTTTTCTTCACACTTTTGCTTGTCCTTTATCCCAAACTGTCTATCCGTCTTTCCGTGAATTTTTCCTCCCTCCCTCTCTCCCTCCCTCACACTCCAATATTTCTTTCGTAATGTTTTCCCCGAGTGAATGCTACAAGTCCGTCTGCTTTACTGTCACCTCACTTTGCTTCTCGTTTCCGTCCTTCTCTCTCTCTCTCTCTCTCTCTCTCTCTCTCTCTCTCTCTCTCTCTCTCTCTCTCTCTCTCTCTCTCTCTCTCTCTCTCTCTCTCTCTCTCTCTCGTCTTTGTGCTTTCTTTTTGCCTCATTTTTAACATGAAATTAAACATCTCCCTCCTTCTCATTTGTTCTCATCCATCTCTCTTTATTTCCTTCTGTATTCATTCCAGCCATTCTCCGTTCGCGTCTTATCTTTGTCTTCCTTTATGCTCTTAATCTTTTCCTCTTTCTTTCTCTTTCGTTTTCCTTCCTTGCGTTGCGTTGCAAAGCCGAAGAAAACGGGAACTTGAAGACGCCATAACAACCTCCACGAATATTTTTTTCCCAGTAATAAGTTCACCTCTTAGCTGGCGGGTGGTGCGGCCCCCTGACGGGACTTGTGGGGCCCTCAGTGTCCCCTGCGGCCCCCGATGCGCCCCCGGAGAGCTGCAAGGCCCCCGTGGAGGAGTGGATGAGAAGAAGGCGGAGTTACACAGGAAAGGGGAAGGCGCGTTGCACATAAAAACAAACATTCTCTCTCTCTCTCTCTCTCTCTCTCTCTCTCTCTCTCTCTCTCTCTCTCTCTCTCTCTCTCTCTCTCTCTCTCTCTCTCTCTCTCTCTCTCTCTCTCTCTCTCTCTCTCTCTCTCTCTCTCTCTCTCTCATTCTCTCATTTGGCGCGGCATTATTTCACGTGTCTAGTTAACACTGCCAGCTATTCGAGTAGTTTTCACGAGTTGTAATTTCGAGCGGCGTGACTCAGGCTGGAGGTAGTGAAAGGATGGGAGAGGTCAAGGGGTCACGGGCGGGGGTCTGGGAGGTGGTCAGAGTGTCACGTTTTATTACAACTTGAGCGGGTCGTGGAGTTGTGTCATTTTCCGTACAGCAGACAATACTATTCCTGGCGGTGATGGATGGCCTGGCTCTATGACTGCCCTTTATTTACACTTCACGCTTTGATTGTTGCTGTTATCATTATTGTTGGTGGAGGTGGTGGTGGTGTTGCATTGGTAGTGGTACTGGTCTCTGTGGTGCTTGTGGTGTTGAGTGATGGCTTTCGTTGATGGTGTGTGGTGATGATGATGATGCTGGTGTTGGTGGTGATGGTGGTGAGAGGAAAACGTGACGACTGGATAGAGGGAAGGTATAGGGAAAGTAGAGAGAAGCTGGAGGGAAGATTGAGAGGTAGAGAAAAGCTGGAGGGAAGGTAGAGAGAAGATGGAGGGAAGGTGAAGGGAAGGTGGAGGGAAGGTGAAGGGAAGGTGGAGAGAAGTTAGAAGGAAGGTAGAGAGGTGGGCATCGATACAGGCAACTGATAGGACAGACAAGGTAGCTGGAATTCCCTGTGTTCTTTACCTGCACTGTGAGACAAGGCCGGGTATTCTTAATCGCTTTGGTCTTGAGCTGTGAATACTCTCAAAAGCCACAGAGATTTTCAGTTGCGCTATCATACATTCTCTTTATTGGTAGACACGAAACGTTATTAAGCTTACTAAAATATTGAAAAGATCCTTGAAAATCGCATTAACATTCAGAAAAGCCTCTTAAAGATTTGTGTGAATTTTAACACCGAAATATATGTAAGCACAGACTATGAAAATCTCGGTGTTCTTTTAACACATTTTTACCTTAAGATTTCTGTACGATTAGACCATTTTACTGACGCTGGGAAGGGTCTATGGAGGTCAGAAGATTAATGATCACGGTCTTCACTATTCTAATCCCCCACCTAAGTTTCTGAAGCTGTATAAAATCACCAAATAATAAGGAAAAAGAATATGGAAAAGAACCAAGGTATTGAAGTGGTTGAATCCTTTCCTCTAACTTTAAACGAAGACTTGGACCTAACCTGCTATATACATCATCCTTTATTAATTCAGCTGTACACACGTCACTTTCACCGCTGTTTAGTTACGCCAGTGAATGAAGGCATCAGTCAATCTGTCAATCAGTCATTGTGTAAGGCATAGAAAACAAGAGGAGGAAAGAAGGTCGGGAGTTTATCCATGGAGAGACAGAGAGGTGATGAGGCAGAGAGAGCGAGATGGAGAGAGGGAGAGAGGCAGGTACTTAGGAAGGAGGTAGCAGGATATAACCTTCAGAAGAGGAGGAGGACGAAGAAAGCACAGGAAGGAGAATAGGAAACCATTCTATAAAAGGGAGAAGGAGGAGCAGCGGCAGGAGGAAGAGGAGGAGGAGGAAAAAGTGGGAAAGTGCAGTCTAAGAGAGGGAGGGAGAGAATGGAGGTACGTAAATGGCTAACGGATGGGGAGGAGGAGAAGGGAGAAAGAGAATGAGATATAGATGACTAAAAGAAAGGAAAGGATGGGAGAGAGAAAGAAAGATGGAAGAAAGAAAGAATAGGAGGATGAAGCAAAGAAGAACAAAGAAAGATAGAGGAAAGAGATCAGGTAACAACAAAGGACAGAAAAAGAAGAAAAGAAAAAGAAAAGAAAGAGAATCACGAGGAGAGAGAGAATCAGAAACTACAACACTATTTGAAGAGGAAAACACCTGAAGAGGACGTGAAGAAAGCAACATAACACGATAATACGAGTAAGGTGTTTGGAGAGTGCGTGTGGCCCTCCTTACCTCTCTATGCTGGTATTCCGGTAATGCTGTGGAGGTCGTGAGGCCGTGTAGGAGGTCTTCCGAGAGCCTGAGAGGTCATAAAGCAGAGTGAGGGGCCCGGGGGAGGTCACGTGAGGGTCATAAATAAGAGCATGACCCTCAGACAGTGTGGCGTGGCGCTGGAGTGGCCTTCGGAGCTTATGTGATGATAAACAGTAGGTACTCCCATTCTCCCTCCCTCTCTCCCGCCCACTCTCCCTTCCTCTCTTCCTTCCTACCTCTCTTCCTCTCACTCTCCTTATCCCTTTTCACTCTCCTCTACTCTTCTCCTTTCTTTTTCCTATTTACTTGGTTGTACTTGAGCATTTTTTATTTATCTTTTATTGTATTTTTGTTATTGTGTTTAAAAGGTGTTCTGTATTCTCTCTCTCTCTCTCTCTCTCTCTCTCTCTCTCTCTCTCTCTCTCTCTCTCTCTCTCTCTCTCTCTCTCTCTCTCTCTCTCTCTCTCTCTCTCTCTCTCTCTCTCTCTCTCTCTCTCTCTCTCTGTTATGTTTCAAAGATTTACCAATACTTGCGTCATTTCTTTACTTCAATCCCTCTCACCAGTTTGTCTGTTGAAATCTTGTCTTCAATCCCTGCTCGGTTCAGTGTCCTCTTCACCTTCTCATTTTGTAGACATAAAATATTTGTGTTTTATTACCCTATAAGTTTCCTTAGTTTGTGTCGCCATCCCTGCCTCATCATTTCTCTGTCCATGTTTTCTTAGCTTCTTTTAACCAGAAAATACATAACTCCTTCAGTACTGGGACGCTTTTCTATCTTTAGTTTTGAGTGTTATTATACGATTTTATTTACATTAAGGAAGGTCTATGGAGGTCAGAAGATCAATAGTTAGAGTCTTCACTATTTTGATCCCCACATAAGTCTCTGAAGCTGCGTAAAATCACCAAATAGTAAGCAGAATGACTATGAAACGCGTCATGGTACTGAATGAGTTAAATTTTAGTGTATTCATTTGTTTCATCGTATTTAATCTTTCTTGATCTATTTATTGTGTCTTCCTATCTCTCCACTCATGCCTCCCTGCCTCTATCTTATCCTCTTATAGCCAGAAAAATATTACTCCACATCCCCCTGCTGTCACTCTCTCTCACTCCCCTGTCACCACGTCCCATCATCTTGTTTTTCTGCCTCAGACTTTTGCCTCATCTCACTCACTCTCCCTCACTCTCTTTCTCTCCCTCTTATCCTTTCCCCTTTACTTTGTTTTCCCGCGTCAGTCTTTTGTTCCATCTTGCTTTCAGTCACCCTTGCACTTTTTCCATGGGCGATTTTGTCACTGCCTTGCCCGCGT
>NC_059303.1:15365708-15378208 GCF_017591435.1 Portunus trituberculatus | reverse complement strand
CATCACACCTCTTGCCCTTTCCTTACCTCCATAAGTTTTTTCTCCCTTTCTCGCTTTCTCTCTCTCTTTCTCGCTTTCGCTTTCTCTCAGTCTCTCTCTCTCTCTCTCTCTCTCTCTCTCTCTCTCTCTCTCTCTCTCTCTCTCTCTCTCTCTCTCTCTCTCTCTCTCTCTCTCTCTCTCTCTCTCTCTCTCTCTCTCTCTCTCTCTCTCTCTCTCTCTCTCTCTCTCTCTCTCTGTCCTTTTCCCTTCGCCCTCCCTCCCAAACCCTCCCTTAGCCAGCTCTTACTCCCTCCCTGACACCTCTCCCTGTTCTTCTCACCCTCTCTACCTCTCCCTCCATGCGTCTTTCTCCTTCGCTCTCCCCCCAGCTCGAGCCACGCCAGGCCTCAGTAAATAAGAGTCCTGGATGATCTGAACCAAAGCCGGGACCAAGTCAATATTGGGAACTCAAGACGCTAGATGTCCCTTGGATGGTTGTGGCTGTGCTGGTGGCGGTGGTGGTGGTGGTGGTTATAGTGGGGGTGTTGAAAGTACTAGCGGTGATGGTAGTGCTTTGTTTTTATATAAGAGGGAAAACTGGTGGAGTGTATGAAATATTAAAGGAAAACGACCACTTACATGCCAGCCCCCGAACAGGACAAAAGAATGGGATAAATGACTTGAAGTTTTGTTAGGGAAGAGGTAATGGTGGTGGTGGTGGTGGTGGTGGTGATGGTGGTTGTACTAGATGGGGATATGGTAATGGTGACCCTACTGGTGTTCAAAATGATTATTCTAGTGCTGATGGTGTACTGGAGGTAATAGTAGTGATGATAAAGGTGATAATGGTGATGAAGAGTGTTTGAATATTTAGTCAATGTCGAATCATCACAATTTATAACTGTTTCTCTCTCCTCCTCCTTTATCTCCTTCCTTCTCCATTATCATCCTCCTCCTTTTTTTCGTATTTTCTTCCTTATTTCCTCATTTGTACATCCTTCATTTTCTCGGCTCAAGATTATCTTCCCATTTTTCTCCTAACCTCCTCCTCCTCCTTCACCTCCTGCCTATCATCGTTTCTCTGTCTTCTATCTATTTCTCTCTCTTCTCCCTTCCCTCCCTCCTCCCATCCCTTCTTCATCCTTTGCCCTTAGTCGCTTACCTGTTCTTCTTCTCTATTTTTCTCTCCTCTCTTTCCTCCCTTCTTCCATCCCTCCTTCATCCTGTATTTCTCTCTCTCTCTCTCTCTCTCTCTCTCTCTCTCTCTCTCTCTCTCTCTCTCTCTCTCTCTCTCTCTCTCTCTCTCTCTCTCTCTCTCTCTCTCTCTCTCTCTCTCTCTCTCTCTCTCTCTCTCTCTCTCTCTCTCTCTCTCTCTCTCTCTCTCTCTCTCTCTCTCTCTGGAATTTGTCTCTTTCTTCCTTCATCCTTTATTTCACTCATTATTCTTTCCTCTCATCTCTTCCTTCTTCCTTCTTCCTCTATTTCTCTCCTCTATTTATCCCCTCTATTTCTCTCTCATCTCCTTTTATCTCTCTTTCACCTTTTACATTCCTTATTTATCTCTTCTCTCCTCATTCCTCCTCCATCTTCTCTTTTTTTTTCTCCTCTAGTCTTTTTTCTTCTCTCTCCTCTCTTCTATTTCTCTCTCTGTCCTCTCTTCCTTCTCTCCTTCCTTCCCTCCTTCATCCTTGTCTCGCCTCTCAAAGGGACGCGTCTCGAGCTGAGCTGATGATTTCTGCCTCCATAAAGAGTGATTTGCATGTGTCTTTCCTCGTAGCTTTTACATTTTTTTCTTATTTTTTTTCTTGTCTATATTTTTCCGCCGTTAGTTCTTCGATTTTAACTCTTGGGTAATTTTGTCCATGTTTTCATTAGTTGTTGTTATTGTGAAGTGTTGGTGTTAATGCTGGTTTCTTTATTATTATTATTATTAGTGTTTTTGTTGTTTGTGGTGGTGGTAGTGTTGTTACTATTACTACTACTACTACTACTACTACTACTACTACTACTACTACTACTACTACTACTACTACTACTACTACTACTGCAACTACTACTGCTACTGCTACTGCTGCTGCTGCTGCTACTGCTGCTACTGCTACTGCTACTACTGCTACTGCTACTACTGCTACTGCTACTGCTACTGCTGCTGCTGCTGCTGCTACTGCTGCTGCTACTGCTACTACTGCTGCTGTTACTGCTGTTACTATTGCTACTACTACTACTACTACTACTACTACTGCTATTACTTCTACTACTACAGCTACTACTACTACTACTACTACTACTACTACTACTACTACTACTACTACTACTACTTTCATAATTGCTATCCTCATTACTATTATCATGAGTGCTTTTCAGTAACAAAAAAAATATTAATTAAAGAAGTATTATTTATTTTTTTGTGAAACGACTTTGCTTTAGTATTATCAAATCTCTCTCTCTCTCTCTCTCTCTCTCTCTCTCTCTCTCTCTCTCTCTCTCTCTCTCTCTCTCTCTCTCTCTCTCTCTCTCTCTCTCTCTCTCTCTCTCTCTCTCTCTCTCTCTCTCTCTCTCTCTCTCTCTCTCTCTCTCTCTCTCTCTCTCTCTCTCTCTCTCTCTCTCTCTCTCTCTCTCTCTCTCTCTCTCTCTCTCTTTCCTAACCCTGTTCCATTCTTCCCTCCTCACTATTTTTTAATGTTTTTTTTTTGTCAATGTTTCCTTCATTTTTCATATTTCTCCTTTTCTTTCCTCCTCCTCCTCCTCCTCCTCCTCCTCCTCCTCCTCCTCCTCCTCCTCCTCCTCCTCCTCCTCCTCCTCCTCCTCCTCCTCCTCCTCTTCCTCTTCCTCTTGAATTGTATATCGATCACTTATTTGAGCCACCGCGCAACCTCTTCTTGGAGGAGGAGGAGGAGGAGGAGGAGGAGGAAGAAGAAGAAGAAGAAGAGGAAGAGGAGGAGGAGGAGATTCTTTACTTTCCTTCTTACTTTTATTTAGGCTTCTGAATTGTTTTGTTTTACTTTTTTTCTTTGTTTACTGTTTTCATTTAGCTTTTTACAACATTATTGACGTGTGTGTGTGTGTGTATGTGTGCGTGTGTGTGTGTGTGTGTGTGTGTGTGTGTGTGTTTGTGTGTGTGTGTGTGTGTGTGTGTGTGTGTGTGTGTGTGTGTGTGTGTGTGTGTGTGTGTGTGTGTGTGTGTGTGTGTGTGTGTGTGTGTGTGTGTGTGTGTGTGTGTGTTTTATTGTCATGTTGAACGATATAATTACAGGAAAATGGCCACTTGAGTCTAGGTAATTGCAAGTAAAAATAACTCTCTCTCTCTCTCTCTCTCTCTCTCTCTCTCTCTCTCTCTCTCTCTCTCTCTCTCTCTCTCTCTCTCTCTCTCTCTCTCTCTCTCTCTCTCTCTCTCTCTCTCTCTCTCTCTCATTACATCATTTTTTCACCTATTTTTACCTGAGAAAACAATGGCCTGACTTGAAGATAATGGGAAATAAAGGAAGCGGGCCTCAAATAGTTTTTCATTAAGGCAGAGTTGACCGGAGAGGACACTTGAAGAGATGAGGTCAGTTTTACTTAAGAAGGCGTGTTGATACTTAATTTTAGGAGTCTATGGTGGAGTCAAGGCGGTTGTTTTAAAGCTGCCTCTTTATTCCCTTGCTGTGTTTAGTAGTGTGGGAAACTCTCTCTCCCTCTCCTTTCTCTTCTTCCTTCCCCATTGTCTACTACTACTACTAGTTTGTAAGGCTCTGGGTGTTTTAGGGGTACTGTTTTGAAAGTTTAGTGGGTATCGTAGTATTAGTTCTTTCAGTGTCATGACGTGTTTTTTTCATATTTATTCTGCTTTCTATTTGGTGACTTTACACAACTTCAGAAACTTATGTGGGGATTGATATAGTGAAGATTCTGGCCATTAGTTGCTTAACCTTCATAAAATCTTTCCTAATGTAAATGAAATCGTCTACTCATGCCCAATATTCGTAATAAAGATGACTTCCAGTAGTGAAGGTGTTAAAGTGGGTAATTTGAGTAGATATTGATAGATAAACAGAGATAGACAGTCAGAAAACAGGTAGAGATACATACAGACAGATGGACATAAAATTTTATGTGTTGTGATGATGTTTCGTAATGCAATGAAGGTGCACTACATGATTTCAGCGACATATCAATATTGAATTTCTTCAGAGTCTTGAAATTCTTGCAACACATGTCTGTATTCAGAAACGCCTCTCACAACGACAACTTTCCAAGGCCACAGACACAATTACCCGGATTTGCAAGACAGTTTCTTCTTTAAATTAACCAGAAATTCTCCCAATCTATAACCAGAAACATAAAAATACCCTTGAAAACACAAGTATTTTCAACTCGAGCCCTTGGAAAGCAGCGATGGTGAGAGAGCAAAGCGTTTCAGAATACTGGCCACATCACAAGGGAGGCTGGAAACGAGTACATTGCGTTGAGTGGGGAACATTAACCCTGAGCTGCAAAATGGTAAAATATTTCTCTACTGCTTTCAAGGTCTTGTATAAATGTACTAGCGAGCGTTGAGGGCCAGCCAATCAGCTCTCCAAGTGATCACTGGTAAGAAGTGAACATTTAACCCTGAGCTGTGCTGCGATCAGATGTTTGTCTGTTATGTAAATGTAACGACCATCACCTAGAGTTTTGTATTTCCATCTTCCTATGACTTGACTTCTTTTAACACTGAGGTCCCAAAATATTTGTTCTAGATTTTTTGGCTCATTCTACTGATCTTTAAAGAAACTGGCCATCAAGTGGGCGTTTTTTTTCATGTTACCCTTGGCCTGTTTCCCTCTCGCATAAAAAAAGTCTAACAGTCTTGACGTGTAGTGCAAGTGTAGGGGTGAGCACTCAGAACCAGCCACTCACCTCTCCAGGAAGTAAGTGTGTAGACTGATCAAGACACCAAAACCTTCAAGAACAGGGGATAAAAGACTCCTTCTCTTCCCTTCATCTTTTCCCCTTCATTTCACCATTAACTTAGTGATTAGTGAAATCAGATTATTCTCTCTCTCTCTCTCTCTCTCTCTCTCTCTCTCTCTCTCTCTCTCTCTCTCTCTCTCTCTCTCTCTCTCTCTCTCTCTCTCTCTCTCTCTCTCTCTCTCTCTCTCTCTCTCTCTCTCTCTCTCTCTCTCTCTCTCTCTCTCTCTCTCTCTCTCTCTCTCTCTCTCTCTCTCTCTCTCTCTCTCTCTCTCTCTCTCTCTCTCTCTGTGTGTGTGTGTGTGTGTGTGTATGTGTGTGTGTGGTTCACGTCACTCACATTTTCTCCTCTCTTCTCCTGCAGGCTTGCCGGAGGGGCTGCGTCCTTGCCGGTGGTGGAGACCCGCAGAGTGGCGCTGGGAGGGGAAGGAGGAGGCACGCGTCTGAACCAAGTCCTCCTCCTCTGCCTGCCTCCTGGGGCGAGATCTGAGGACGCGCCACCTGTGTCTACTGCAGGAGGTGGCGAGGGAGAGGTGCCTTGGGGATGGAACTTGATGGGCACTTTGGATTTGCGTGGAAGACTTCTACTGGACGCCTGGGATGTGGATACTGAAGGAGATGCGCCCCCCGAGGAACACCTGGCTGAGGACACCCCCATTTGGCACCTAGATTACCTGCACCCGAGTCTCAGGTGAGTGTGAGGGGTTGGCTGGAAGTCATGTGAGGTGTTTCGTCCAGCGGTGAAATATAGAGACGTTTTCCCTCGCTGGTTTTTATTGTTTTGTTGGTTGGAGTCGCCGTGTTGTGTTTTGTGTGTGCCCGACGAGAATACGTGAATAAAATGCCTGGGTGTTGCTATTCCACTTCTAGGCTTCACTTGACGAGATTTTTTTTCTATTTTTTTTTTTTTTTTTTCATTTTTCGGGGTCTCTCTCTGTCTCTGTCTCTCGGTCTCTGCGTCTTTCTCTCTCTCTCTCTCTCTCTCTCTCTCTCTCTCTCTCTCTCTCTCTCTCTCTCTCTCTCTCTCTCTCTCTCTCTCTCTCTCTCTCTCTCTCTCTCTCTCTCTCTCTCTCTCTCTCTCTCTCTCTGTCTCTCTCTCTCTATGTTTTTATCTTTCCTCCAACGATTTCATATTTCTTGCCAGCTATTTTTTGTTCCAGCTATCTTTCATTTTTGTATTAACTTGTTTTTTCATTGTTTTTTCTTTCTTGTCTATTATTTTTTTTCAAAGTTCAACATATATATTTTTTTCACTAGTTCTTTGATTTCTTTACAATTTTTTTTTCCTAATTTCTTTCTATCTTTAAATTCTACTCATTACCCACTATTCTACCTTACCTACCAGTCTTTTTCATCCTTTCCCTATTCATATACCCCAATAATATACAATCCTTCACTTCGTACTATCACCTTTACCATCCAAACCTCCTCCTTTAACTCAGTCCTTTCCTTCCTTCTTGACATTTTTCTTTCGTGGAATAGGGGAAGCTGGCCAAGGACATCTAAGAAACATAAAAAAAAAGCTCACTTGATTCCCAGTTTCCCATAAAGATTGAGAGAATTAGTCAAATATTCTGGGACAAATATCTTGAAACTTGTACCTCCAACATAGCCATCCTTCCATTTCTTCCCAGCAGTGTTACGAAGCTTAACAAAATTTCCGCTCTCCAGATACCTTTTCCCCATTACTGAAGCTGATAATTGCGTCTAGGAGTGCTCGTAGATGGAGGTGACGGCTGCTGGGGGAAGAGGGAGAGAGGGAGAGGAGGAAACACGACTAAACAGAATAGATAGGGTGAGAGTAATGGGAAGGAGGTGAAGAGTAGCGTGAAGGAGAAAGTGACAGGTAGAAATGAAGATGAGTTTGTGTGTGTTTGGGAGGAAGGGAAGGGGAAGGAAGGGTGGGGGAGGGTGTTGAGGTGTAAGGAAAGTGATAGGTAGATAGGGGTGAGGGTGACAGGTGAAGATTAGTGGTCAGCATGTAAATGGAGCACTATTCGTTTCACTTCACTAGAGAGAGAGAGAGAGAGAGAGAGAATTTAAACAAGTGTGGAGATAAATTGTGCTTATTTTTCACTTTCTGCTTCTCTTTATTTTATTTCTTCCTAATCTTCATCTCGTATTATTTATTTTGTTCATGTGTTTCTTGAATTTCAACTCTTTATTATATTTACAGTCAGACACTTTCTCTCTCTCTCTCTCTCTCTCTCTCTCTCTCTCTCTCTCTCTCTCTCTCTCTCTCTCTCTCTCTCTCTCTCTCTCTCTCTCTCTCTCTCTCTCTCTCTCTCTCTCTCTCTCTCTCTCTCTCTCTCTCTCTCTCTCTCTCTCTCCTATTTGCAGTTCATCGTCTATTTTCACTGGAGCAAATATTTGTCGTCTTTCATATTCCTCATCTTGCGGGAGTCAAGACGCCAGTTTATTGACACAGAATATTGCCTAATTTCAGCCATATTTTTTCCTCTCCTGTCTTTTCCTCCCTCCTCCTTTTTTTCTTTTTCCCTTCCTCCTTCTCTCTCTCTCTCCTCCTTTTCCTCTTTTTCCTTCTCCTACTGCTTCTCTCTCTTTCCTCTCCGCTACTTCGAATATTGTTTGATTTTCACTTTTTTTTTCCTCTTCGTGTTTCTTTCCCTCTTTTTTATTTTTCTCTCCTTCCTCCTTCTCCTTTTATTCCTCCTTCTCCTTCCAAATGTTTAGACTGTATTTCATCATTTTCCACTTTTTTTATCTCTTTCTTTTGTTTTATTCATTTTAATCCTCCTTTACTTTCCTCTTTTCCTCTTCTTCCTTTCTCTTTTCTTATTCTTCTCCTTCCCTTTGCTTAGAAATACTGTAACGTTTCCTCCTTTTTTCATCTTTCTTACCTTCCTCTTACTTTTTCTGTTTTCATTTCCATGACTTTACAAATTGTTGATGTGATAAAGTAAGGAAAAAAATGAAATAATTGATGATAAAAGAGAGACACACACACACATACACACAGAGAGACACAGAGAGAGATAATCAAGAGAGCACTTAGGCAGATGGACAGACAAAATACGACAGTGAGACAGACAAACAGACAGAAAAATGAAAAAAAAACGAAAAAACTCAAAATTTCTCTAAGGTAACCACACAAATTGGGATACAATAAGAAAATCAAGCCGCTATTGACACACACACACACACACACACACACACACACACACACACACACACAGCCTCCCTCGCGCTGAGTGACCGCAGGAATCCAACTTTCGCTCGGGTCATTCTAAAGGTCACCAAGGTCACCTCATAAACCCTTGACCAAGAGATTCACAGGGCTAAAGAGATCCCGTGTGTGCGTGCGTGTGTGTGTGTGTGTGTGTGTGTGTGTGTGTGTGTGTGTGTGTGTGTGTGTGTGTGTGTGTGTGTGTGTGTGTGTGTGTGTTTTAATCTCGTCTCTCTCTCTCTCTCTCTCTCTCTCTCTCTCTCTCTCTCTCTCTCTCTCTCTCTCTCTCTCTCTCTCTCTCTCTCTCTCTCTCTCTCTCTCTCTCTCTCTCTCTCTCTCTCTCTCTCTCTCTCTCTCTCTCTCTCTCTCTCTCTCTCTTTGATGCAAGTTTGTTCTTTACTGTAATATATTCAGAGAGAGAGAGAGAGAGAGAGAGAGGCAAGCTAAACCCTTTTGTCCACGCCAGGGATTGCCAGGTTACCGCAGGTCTTGCAGGTAGCTCAAGCCGGCAGGTGAGCAGGTGAGCGGCCAGGGGCGACACGATGGCTTGCTAATCGCCCTGAGAACATGACATTTCTGATCATTTGAGGGAAAAAGTAGGAAAATTTGTCCAGAAAATATAGTGTAGACTTTCGCCACTCGTGTGTGTGTGTGTGTGTGTGTGTGTGTGTGTGTGTGTGTGTGTGTGTGTGTGTGTGTGTTCAGGAATAAAAAGAAATGCGTATAGTGTTCTGTTGTGTTTTTTTCTCTCTTTCTTTTTCTCTCTGTCTGTGTCCCTTTTTCCTAAATCTTTTCTTTTCTCTCTCTCTTTACATGCACCTTTTGTATCCATTTTTTTTCACCTGTCATTTTTTTCTAAACTTTCCCTCCTCCTCCTCCTCCTCCTCCTTCGTTTTTTACTCTCTCTCTCTCTCTCTCTCTCTCTCTCTCCTTTTTTATTGAAACTGGATTCTGTGTCATTTTTATTGTGGTTGTGAGTGACTGTAATTGCGAATGTGTGTGTGTGTGTGTGTGTGTGTGTGTGTGTGTGTGTGTGTGTGTGTGTGTGTGTGTGTGTGTGTGTGTCAGGCGGCCATTGATCACACATACCCCCATATGAAAAAAATATCCTGACTGCACGACTTTGGCAGCGAGCTATTGAGGCTAAAATATTGAAGTGTTCTGGGGCGGCCGTGACCTGAAGCTGCTGTTGGGCTTCACACCGCGGCAGACTAATGGTGCCTCGTCTGCCCGTTTGTCTAACAGCCTTGTTTGTTGTGTTCCAGCTACGACTTGGCGGGCAACCGAGTGCTGGTGTGGCTTAGAAGTGACAAATCCTCCTTCTCCTCCTCCTCCTCTTCTTCCTCATCCTCTTCCTCCTCCTCTGCCTCCTCTTCTTCCTCGCTCTCGTCCTCAATTTCCTCTCCCATCACGTCACCTCATCCCTCTCCTCCGCCACCTCCTCCGTCATCCCCCACTCCTCCGCCACTTCCCTCCCCCGTAGTTGTATCTCCTCCCTCTCTCCTCTCGCCCGGTCTATACCATGCGACCCCCTCTGTCCATCCTCGTAAGAGCGCTCCAAGTTTGCCTGTCGCTTCTCATCTCTCCATCACTTCTATATTTTTCCCGACCACCGCCGCCTTCCACCCAACCTCACGCCCCACTACTCTCTCCATCTCCTCACTACCACCTCCTCCATCTTCCTTCCTCCACCATCGCTTCCACGCCCCCTCAACACCCCCACCTACCTTGAAGACTCCATCCAAACCATCCTCACCATCTACACCACCCTCCTTGCCTTCCATCACCAGCCCGTCACAGCCGCCGCCACCACGCAGCCTCCGTCACCTGTCATCACCTCAACGTCAGTCCAACTCAAGGCTCTTGGCAGTTCTACGATGTGCTTCTCCGTCAAGGCCCTCCAGTAGCCCACACCGCCTCGCCTCCTCCGTCGTCCACGTCCTGGAAGGTAAAACTCTGGAACTTTTGAGTAACTTTTGTAACTTTTCGGCTGTATTAAGGAGACACCGCCGGCGTGCTGAGCGGCGGAGAGTTTGAGGGAAACGTGTTTGTTGTCCGATTTCTTTTTTTCATGTCTCGTTTCTCTTCGCCTTTACTCCTTAATTTGCTGGTTCAAGGAGTATGATGAAGATAGAAAGAGAGAGAGAGAGAGAGAGAGAGAGAGAGAGAGAGAGAGAGAGAGAGAGAGAGAGAGAGAGAGAGAGAGAGAGAGAGAGAGAGAGAGAGAGAGAGAGAGAGAGAGAGAGAGAGAGAGAGAGAGAGAGAGACAGTGTGTGTGTGTGTGTGTGTGTGTGTGTGTGTGTGTGTGTGTGTACGAGAGAGCGAGAGAGAGGGACAGAGAAAGAGAAAGAGAGAGAGAGAGAGATGGAGTGAGATTGAGAGTAGATTGCACTAATTACCATGAAATATTTGCCGTTCCTCAGAATTATCGATTCCTCAATTATTCAAAGGGAAGAAAGCGATGTGAGCTTTAAATTTGCGTCTATTTAAGAGAAAAATTGAAAGGTAACACCAGCTTATTTACACCCCACCTAACGATGCATGTGACTGTCTATCTTCACTCATCCAGCCACTTGTATTAGTATTTATTTGCTTATTCGCCTGTCTATCTAACCATGTGTCTATGCAAAGTTAGGTGTGTTCTCGTATCTGTTTTACCTATTACTCATTACTCGGGCAAGACACTCATTTCAGTAACTACCTATGTATATCAACTTTTCTGCTTACCCATCATCTATATATACTATCCTATCTGCCACATCTATCACCGTAACTAATCTTATCATATAAAAGTACCCACATTTGTTTTACTCTACCTCCCTATCTCTCCCTATTTGTCACTTATGTATCTACCTATCAGCTTAGATGTACTCGTATACCCATTATAACATGCATTCTTATACCTATCTATCTCTTATCTACCTATCATCTTTATCCAGCTATCTAGATCCACTTAAGCATGCCGTCTTATACCTATCTGTATATTTGCCTATCACCTTTATGCTGCTATCTAGGCCCATTTAAGCACACCGTCTTATACCTATTTATCTCATTGCCTCTTCCTCATTTATCTACCTATCACCTTCGCCACCTATCCAGCTATCTAAACCCAGCTAAAGATATTCTCTTATACCTTTCTGCCTATTCATTAGTGTATAAAGCCACACTCACCTGTCTACCTGCCTGTCAGTCATTAGGCAGTCACTCATCTGTCATTGGTAGCAACATGATCCCCAACAGATGAGTAGAATCCCTCCCTTCACAAGTTGCTGGAATATTGAAGCAGCGCCACGTCCTCATAATAATTGCATGTTAAAAAGAATGCCCCACGTACAAGGATTTAGTGTTATTATTGCCTTTTTTATTATCATTGGTGTGTTGGTATAATTATTGGTATTATTATTATTATTGTGGCTGCGATCAATGTTTGTTGTTATTAGTGTTTGAGGCCGTGGCTTTAGTACGAGACAGACTGATTAGTTACGCACGCACACATACACAGGCACACACACACACACACACACACACACACACACACACACACACACACACACACACACACACACACACACACACACACACACACACACACACACACACACACAGATACATAAAAGAAACAAAGCCAGAGAGATGTATATAAAAAAAAAATATTGAAAAGTAAAAAAGAAGAGTAAAAGGAAAAAGAGAAACCATCCTTTTCTATCCCGTAAACTACAATCAATTTCAGCAGATCACACGATGCAAATCCTCGGCTGGAGAATAAAGGGAGGGTGAAAAAAAAACGCGTATTATTAAAAGCGAGTGTACCTTTCAATAGCGTGGCGGGCGAGTGGCGGGGCGTGTGGCGAGTGTGTGGCTGCACTGACCGGTGGTGGCAAATGTATGAAACACCGCCAAACACACCTGAACCGAGCCTTGTGGGTGACAGGTGTGAGTGTGAGACCTGACAGGTATGTTGGGTTATGTAGCTGCCCGTGGCAGCCGCTCTCTCTCTCTCTCTCTCTCTCTCTCTCTCTCTCTCTCTCTCTCTCTCTCTCTCTCTCTCTCTCTCTCTCTCTCTCTCTCTCTCTCTCTCTCTCTCTCTCTCTCTCTCTCTCTCTCTCTCTCTCTCTCTCTCTCTCTCTCTCTCTCTCTCTCTCTCTCTCTCTCTCTCTCTCTCTCTCTCTCTCTCTCTCTCTCTCTCTCTCTCTCTCTCTCTCTCTCTCTCTCTCTCTCTCTCTCTCTCTCTCTCTCTCTCTCTCTCTCTCGTGTGTGTGTGTGGTAGTTGGTACAGATGATAGTTTTAGTAGTAGTAGTAGTACTAGTAGTAGTACTAGTAGTAGCAGTAGCAGTGGTAGTAGTAGTACTAGTAGTAATAGTGGTAGTAGTAGTAGTAGTAGTAGTAGTAGTAGTAGTGGTGGTA
>NC_059303.1:15350708-15355708 GCF_017591435.1 Portunus trituberculatus | reverse complement strand
GTTCCTCCTCTTGGCTCTTCTCTTTGCCTCCCTCTTCACTCATTCCTTTCACCAGCCTCATTATCCCCCCTCTCTCATCCTCCCTCCAGCTCCTTCCTTCCTTCCTGTCCGCCCCATCGCATTGTCATGTCGCCAAATCATTTTCTCTCTCATCATAACCTGTTTTCATCTCTCCTTAAAAGCGAGGTGTGTCGTGTAGCGCAGACCTTTCGTGGCGGCTTGCTCTCTCTCTCTCTCTCTCTCTCTCTCTCTCTCTCTCTCTCTCTCTCTCTCTCTCTCTCTCTCTCTCTCTCTCTCTCTCTCTCTCTCTCTCTCTCTCTCTCTCTCTCTCTCTCTCTCTCTCTCTCTCTCTCTCTCTCTCTCTCTCTCTCTCTCTCTCTCTCTCTCTCTCTCTCTCTCTCTCTCTCTCTCTCTCTCTCTCTCTCTCTCTCTCTCTCTCTCTCTCTCTCTCTCTCTCTCTCTCTCTCTCTCTCTCTCTCTCTCTCTCTCTCTCTCTCTCTCTCTCTCTCTCTCTCTCTCTCTCTCTCTCTCTCTCTCTCTCTCTCTCTCTCTCTCTCTCTCTCTCTCTCTCTCTCTCTCTCTCTCTCTCTCTCTCTCTCTCTCTCTCTCTCTCTCTCTCTCTCTCTCTCTCTCTCTCTCTCTCTCTCTCTCTCTCTCTCTCTCTCTCTCTCTCTCTCTCTCTCTCTCTCTCTCTCTCTCTCTCTCTTCTCTCTTCATTGAGATTTCCTTGTCATTATATTAATTGTATTTCCTCTTTTACGCCATTACATTATCTCCACCTTCCCTTCGTCCTTTCTTTGCTGCCTCGTTCTCTCCTTCCCTCCCGCCTTCCTTCCCGCGAAAAGGAGAGAATCGTTCCACTAAGTAATTGAAAATATATATCTTGGATTCTGTACCATCAGAGAGAGAGAAAGTATTTGCTATTTTTGCACTCAAACAAAGGAATACTCGAATGATTACAACTAATTATAACTGTGTGTGTGTGTGTGTGTGTGTGTGTCCTGTATGCAAGTGGAGGCTGTGCACATCTTTGTTTTCCTTCCCCGTGGCTCAGGTGATGCCATTACCTGTGTTGGCTTGATATCTACCTGGAAATCAGACACTGCTTCCCTAATTAAGCTCAGGTGAGAGTGTCCGGGAATTGATTTCACGGCAACAGAAAATAGATGCGCCTGTGTGTGTGTGTGTGTGTGTGTGTGTGTGTGTGTGTGTGTGTGTGTGTGTGTGTGTGTGTGGGTGGACAGTTTGTTAGGTATCGATCGCATCTCTTCAGTGACACGCAAAGACAAGAGAGAAAAGAGAAAATTAATATTACTCCTCCATCCTCCTTCTCTTCCTCCTCCTCCTCCTGCCTCTTCCTCCCTCCTTCTCCTGCCTCCTCTTCCTCCTCCTCCCTTATGTTCGGTCACCCCAAATCACAGTGTCACTCAACCCACTCTCACCTCCTTCACCCCTCACCCTTCCCTACCTCCTATTCCCCTTAGGCGTTCCCCTCGACCAGTTTCCCCTTGCAGGCCCTCACTGGCTTCCCTTACCACCCCTCACCAACACCTTCCCTCAGGCACTCATCCGTTTCCCTTTCTGCTAACACAAGATTCCCCTTTTTTCCTCCTCAACATCCTCGTCTTCCCCATTTTTCCATCTTCCAGGGTCGTCTCTATGTGATTATTTCCCCTTTCCCTCCTATTTTTAACTTTCAGCCTTTATTTTGTCTCTTTTCTTCCTCGCTATCCTAGTTTTCCCCATTTTTCCATCTTCCAGTGCCTTCTCTTTATGATGTTTTTCCTTCATGTTTCTCTTTATTCAATCTTCCAGCTTTTACTTCCTCTCTTTTCTTCCCCATCATCCTCGTTTTCTCCATTTTTTTTTATTTTCCATGGACTCTATAGTATGATTTTTTACCTTCTGTTTCTTTTTATTCATTCTTTCCACCTCTTACTTCTTCTCTCTAGTACCTTCTATTATCTATTTTCTCTCTTTTCTGCACTTTTCGTCTTCACTATCTTCCACATGCTCATCCGTATCATTCTCTCTTCACATCCATCCTTCCTTCCCTTCTCTTTTCCTTCCTAACACCTACTAACATCCTTCCTTCCTTCCTTCCTTCCTTCCTTCCTTCCTTCCTTCCTTCCCTTCACGCCTGAAACAACGAACTCCATTACAACTTGTGATGAGCTAACTTAATGCTCCACCTCTCTCCCTCCCTCATCCTCTCTCACTCTCTCACTCTCGCTCCCTCCCTTATCCTCTAGCTACCTGCATGCCTGCCACTAGTCACTGGGAAGGGACGGGAAGGGAAAGGACGGCCGCTAGTGGGTCGAAACCGCCCTAATGTGGTTCCCTGAGGTACGATCGTCTTTATGGTCATGTTTGTTAGAGGAAGGGAGAAATTATGGACTGTCTCGAGATCTGTCAGGCAAAAGGAGCAGAGAGAGAGGGAGAGAGTGAGAGGGTGAGGGTGAGTGATAAGACGAAGGTAAGAGTGAAAGGAAAAAAAACTGTGCAAGAATTCAGTGAAAAGAGAAAAGGGAGAAGGAGGAAAAGTAAGTTGTCTAAGGGAATAAAAGCGAGTGCAGGAGTTTGAAGTAAGAGAGAGAGAGAGAGAGAGAGAGAGAGAGAGAGAGAGAGAGAGAGAGAGAGAGAGAGAGAGAGAGAGAGAGAGAGAGAGAGAGAGAAGAGATGAGAACCAAAGAGACACAGAAAAGAAAAGAATGAAGAGTGAGAGAGATAGAGAGAAAGAGGACAGGGGAACGAAGAGAGAGAGACAGAGAGAGAGAGAGAGAGAGAGAGAGAGAGAGAGAGAATAAATAAAAGAGCAGTTGGTTCCAAAAATTGTAGGGGAGAAGAGTTATCTGAAATGAAAAATGTTCCCTGCAAGTCTTTATATTTTCACGCACTCGCGATAAAGCTTTTATGAACCTAAAGCCTTGTCTATTATCTCTCTCTCTCTCTCTCTCTCTCTCTCTCTCTCTCTCTCTCTCTCTCTCTCTCTCTCTCTCTCTCTCTCTCTCTCTCTCTCTCTCTCTCGTTTTTGTTCTCTTTCATATGTTTCTTTTATTTTAATGCCATCTGTTTTCTTATCTCCTCCTCCTCCTCCTCCTCCTCCTCCTCCTCCTCCTCCTCCTCCTTCTCCTCCTCCTTCTCCTCCTCCTCCTCCTCCTCCTCCTCCTCCTCCTCCTCCTCTTCCTCTTCCTCTTCTTCTTCTTCTTCTTCTTCCTCTTCCTCCAACACTCTCAGCATCTCCTCTACGCAATTGTGATAATGGAAAGAGGACGTATCAATGGATTTCAATAAACTCTCTCACTCCTTCCTTTCCTCCTCCCTCTTTCCTTCCCTCTCCCTCCTTACCTCCTCTCCCTCCTTTTCCTTCCTTTTTCTCTCCTTTTATCCTTCTTTCCTCCGATCCTCTTGAGCAAAAAAAAACGGAAGAATATTATTAGGGTGGTTTCATGTGGCCGATAATGAGGCAAGAGAAGTTTATACAATGCGTCTGTCCGCCCCAGATAAGGTCGCTGGCTCATTCATCTGCATCAAATATACTTTTAAAACTTATTGACGTTTCTTAAATGGAGCGGAATCGTTGTCGGTGGGGCGTCCTGGAGAGAAGACGAAGAGAAGGAGGAGGAGGAGGAGGAAGAGGAGGAGAAGAAAGGTGGGAGAAGCTCTTGGGGGATGGTATAGAATGGAAGTGACAAAAAAAGGGTATATTATTGAAGAAAGAGATAAAGGAAGGAGGAATGATTTAAGTGGCATTAAGGAAGGTAGGAGAGAAAGAAGGAAGGAGAAAAAGAGGAGGAGGAAGAGGAGGAGAAGAGGTTGGGGACGGTATAGCAAAGAAGTGACAAAAAAAAAGGATTATAGTAGAAAGAAAAGATGAAGGAAGAGGAATATCTTAAGTGGCAAGAAAGAAGGAAGGAAGGAAGAGGATAAGAAATAATATAGAAGAAAAATGATATAGAAAAAATAATAGAAAACTAATATTAGAGGAAGAAGATAAGAGAAGGAGGAGAAGAAAGCTGAATATTTGGGAAGAAGGAACTGAAGATGGAAAGGAAGAGAAGGAAGAAGAAGAATAATAAGAAGAAGTAGGAGGTGACGAAAACAGGATATTGAAGAAGACGAGAAGGAAGAAAAAGAAGGTGAAGAAGGAAAGGAGAAATATTTTAAAAGTAAAGAAAGAAAAAATAGAAACAAGTAAAGAAACTGAAGATGAAGAAGAGGAGAAGCAAATATTATAGAACGAGAGAGAGAGAGAGAGAGAGAGAGAGAGAGAGAGAATAAAAGATTGAAAATTGAGGCTCAGGGAGGGATTGGAATAAAGGTCAGAGTCTTGAATAACTGCCACAGGAGGTTGAGTCTTAAGGGATGTGTTTTGTCATTTCTCTCTCTCTCTCTCTCTCTCTCTCTCTCTCTCTCTCTCTCTCTCTCTCTCTCTCTCTCTCTCTCTCTCTCTCTCTCGCTCTCACTCTCAACTTATGAATGCGATCTACTATTTGTCTACGTGTGTGTGTGTGTGTGTGTGTGTGTGTGTGTGTGTGTGTGTGTGTGTGTGTGTGTGTGTGTGTGTGTGTGTGTGTGTATGAGAGAGAGAGAGAGAGAGAGATTAAGAAAGAGATAATAAAAATAAAGGGATATAGAGATACGTGTTGAAAGAGCGAGGGAAGGGAAAATAAAAGCAGGAGAGAAGAAGAGGAAGAGGAAGGTGAAGAGGAGGAGGAGGAGGTGGAAGAGGAAGAGAAGGAGGAAGAGGAGGAGGAGGAGAGGAAGAAAGAGAAGCTGATAAGAGAAAGTGAGGGAGAAAGAAGAAGAGAGAGAGTAATATAAAAGACAGAGAGAAAACGTTTGAACAGAGAGAAAGAAAAGATAAATAAGATGAAAGATGAAACGAGCAAGGAGAGGAGAGAAGGAGAATTGCCAATACTCTCTCTCTCTCTCTCTCTCTCTCTCTCTCTCTCTCTCTCTCTCTCTCTCTCTCTCTCTCTCTCTCTCTCTCTCTCTCT
>NC_059303.1:15335708-15345708 GCF_017591435.1 Portunus trituberculatus | reverse complement strand
CTAACTAACGTGTCTTTGTGTTATTGGCCCCGTGTTCGCATCCTCTCTCTCTCTCTCTCTCTCTCTCTCTCTCTCTCTCTCTCTCTCTCTCTCTCTCTCTCTCTCTCTCTCTCTCTCTCTCTCTCTCTCTCTCTCTCTCTCTCTCTCTCTCTCTCTCTCTCTCTCTCTCTCTCTCTCTCTCTCTCTCTCTCTCTCTCTCTCTCTCTCTCTCTCTCTCTCTCTCTCTCTCTCTCTCTCTCTCTCTCTCTCTCTCTCTCTCTCTCTCTCTCTCTCTCTCTCTCTCTCTCTCTCTCTCTCTCTCTCTCTCTCTCTCTCTCTCTCTCTCTCTCTCTCTCTCTCTCTCTCTCTCTCTCTCTCTCTCTCTCTCTCTCTCTCTCTCTCTCTCTCTCTCTCTCTCTCTCAATATCGTGATTTTGAAGCTATTAAGTTCTCGTCCCTCTTCCTCGTCCGTTATGTATGTTGTGTTTTTTTGTGTTTTCGTGTGAGAGGGAAAGACAGTCTAAGAGCAAAATAAAATATAAAAAGGCCCACTCAGTCGCCAGTCCCCCTACAATGCTGAAAGAATTAGCCAGAAGACAGGGATAAATGTATTGAAACCTCTCTCTGCTATTTTGATTTTTTTGTCCATTTTTCTTTTATTTTGATCATTATAGTTAAATTGGCTTCTATTTTCTTCTAAGCTTTTCTTTCATTGGTTTCTTTTTAATTCTATATTTTTTCTATTTCTTTTCCTGTTTCTCTCTTTCTTTCTTTACTATGCTTCAAACTTCTTTTTTCTCTCTTTTATAAGCTTCTTTCGTATCTTTCTCTCTATCTCACACCTTTCGTATTTATAAGCTTTTATAAGCTTCTTTCGTATCTTTCTCTCTATCTCACACCTTTCGTATTTATTTCCCTACTTTCTTTTCCATTTTTTTTATTATGCATCAAACTTCCTTTTCCTCTTTTCTAATCTTTCTTCTCCCTTTTTATCCCAGAACTCTATTCCCTTTCTTTGCTCATCTCTTTTTTTCTATCTTTCACAGTCTTTCTATTTATTTCCCTCTTCTATTTGCTATCTTATATTGGATTCATTTGTATTCCCTTCGTAACTCATTCCCTTTTCATTGTTATACCCCACAGATCTCGTATTCTCTTTCTCTATCCCTTTTTCATCCTCTCTAATCTTCTCACGATCCCTTTCTATCCCTTCCTCCCTTCCTATTCCCTATACGTATAATATTTCCTTCCCTACTGTTCCCCATTCCCTTTTTATCTTCAATAGCCCTTCATTTCCTTCCCTTCTCTCTTCTAACTCTTTACTCTGCTTCCTTCTTTCCACTTCCTATGACGCAAGGCTCTTCACTCCTTACACTGTGGCCTTCCATCCTCCTCTATCCATTTCTCAACGTTCTACTCTCTATTCTACTCCATTTCACTCCCTTCGTATGCTCTATAATCATCTACTCCTTTCCTTGCTCTCTTTTGCTCTCCATTTTAGTCCATTCCACTGCTTTTCCATGCTCTGGAACCTTTAACTTTATTCCTATTCCCTTTCACTCCATCTCTTCGTTCCCTTACAGCCTACGTCCTCCACACATCTCTTCCTTCACTGTCCTGCGCCCCACTCAGCTCCGTCACCAGTAATAGTTGCTCACGCTTACATTTCCATCCTTTCAAACATCCATGAATGTTGCTTGTCTCTCCGCCTCCTCCCGCTACCACCGCTCTTGAGTCAGGTCACCTCCTGTCTGTTAGCAGGTATAAGCCCACCAGTGTTGAAATATGCTCGGATTCATAATTAAACCAAATGGTAATCTCCCACAGACAGGATTCCCAACATTCACCAGTTATGCGTCTCTCTTGCGTCCCTCGTCTCCCCGGCTTGTGTTCATGAATCCTTTAGGTCCTGGAAGGGGAGTTGCAGGAGTGTAGCTAGAAGAGGAAGAGGAGGAGGAGGAGCAAGAGGAGGCAAACCGTCACTCTCAAATTGTTTGTCTGTCTCTGCAAGTCTTTGTTCCTCGCGTGTGTGAATTGTTCAGTGGACGCTCTGCACTGCTCAGCTCTCAGCCCAGCCACGCAGCGCTAGCCCATCAACATGATACGAGATACTGACTTCGCCATTCCCTAGTCACCGCCACTCTCCGCCTTTCCTACACGGTTTCGTTAGCGTCTCCTCACCGTTACATCTCTGTCTATCTGTCTCTCTGTCTCTACCTCCCTCTCTCCCTCGCGTCCACTGCATATGCATCTTGTCTTCGTTTCTATCTAGTTTCCTGTCCCTTCATCTCTCATCACATTTAGTTCAAGGTTTACTCTGCTTTTATTTCTAAAGTGTATTCTACATTTTCTACAAAATCTACATCTAAAGTCACTCTATTGCTGTTTTCGATCCTTACGCTCTACTTTCTATTTCCGTGCTTAATCTCACCACCACCTCCTGCTTTGCCTTTCCTTCCCATCATCTCCTGTCTCAAAATCGACCTCAAATTCCACCTTTCTTCCACCCAGTTCCTTACACCTCATTTCCCTTGTACTTTTACCCTCACCCTAACCACTGCCACCAATTCCCTCTTACGCTTGCCTTCCTAATCCCTCCACCTCCAGCCCTGCAACCGCGTCTCGTCTGGCAGTGCGGTAATACAACGAGGAAGAGCAGGAGTGAAAATAGAGGCAGCGCGGTACACCTTCCTCGCAAGGCTAATCGAAGGAAAGATTTTCGAGTGAGTTGACAAGGCGACGAGCGGAGACGAAACGTTCCCTGAGTCTGACGTGGCTATATTTGACTTCCAGGAGTGAGGAGCGAGACCGAGAGCGGGTGAAAGGAACGGGAAAAGAGGAATAGGAGCTGGGAAGGGGAATAAAAAAAGAAAAGAAAGAAATAGTTGGAAAAAATATATAAAAATACGAAGGAAGGGATAAAAGGGAAATGGATAAGAGAGAAAGAGTTAAAAGAACGGAAAGAAGAAAGGAAGGAAGAGGATTAAGAGGAAGTTGTTGATAAAAAAACGGAAAAGATATGTGAAGGAAGAGATAAAGGAGGAGATAAAAAGGAAAAGGATGAAAGTGAAGGAAAAGAAAAGTGAGAATAGAGACGGAGACAGTGAAGGAAGGAGGGAATGAAGAGATGGAGAAAATTATATAATAAAAGAAAAATGAATGAAGAAAAATGAGACAAAAGACAAGAAAACACTGGAAATAAAGACAGAAGAAAATAAGAGAGAGAGAAAAAAAAAAGGAGACAAAAACCACGAAAAAATAAAAGCAACAGAAAGAAGAAAGAGACACATAGAGAAAAGAAAGACGAGAGAAAGAGAAACGGGAAAAAATATCACACATAATCAAGTTTGCGTTAAAGAGAAAACATTCCCTTTCACTAGTACACCACCACCACCACCACCACCACCACGATCCAGCAGTTCAGACGTCGCTTTGATGCAAAAGAAAATAGCCCAATCAAAGCGTGTCAAGTTATCATTACAAACCACGCGCCGCTAACTTCTTACACGACGCGAGAGAGAGAGAGAGAGAGAGAGAGAGAGAGAGCGTGATGAGAAGCGAGAGGGTAAACGAGGAGACACAAAATGAGAAGTAGGTTAGAATCGAAATGAAAAAAAAGAAGATAAATGAGGGTGAGAAGACGGTAGAGAGAGAGAGAGAGAGAGAGAGAGAGAGAGAGAGAGAGAGAGAGAGAGAGAGAGAAAGGGAGAGGAGGGAGAGGGCGTAGTGGTGTAAAAGGGACGTGATTCCAGGCCTGGTCATGTGTGAAAAAAATGTCAGTCGTTGAAATAACATGAATGGAACATGTTTGGGTGTATGTATATGTTTGTTTGTATGTTTGTTTTGATGAGATTTTGTGTTTTTGTTTTCTGCGTGCGTGCGTGTGTGTGTGTGTGTGTGTTTCACTGTTTGATCTGCTGCAGTCTCTGACGAGACAGCCAGACGTTACCCTACGGAACGAACTCAGAGCTCATTATTTCCGATCTTCGGGTCGTCTGCTGGTAACCCAGCCAGTCTTCCCAATTATGGAGCGAGCTCAGACATCATAGACCGATCTTCGGGTAGGACTGAGACCACATCAAAACACAACACACCGGGAAAGTGAGGCCACAACACAACCCCTCGAGTTACATCCCGTACCTATTTACTACTGCTAGGTGAACAGGGGCCACACATTAAGAGGCATGCCCATTTGCCTCGCCGCTTACCGGAACTCGAACCCGGCCCTCTCGATTATGAGTCGAGCGTGCTAACCACTACACTACGCGGTGTGTGTAATTCATCTCGGTCGCCTGCTGGTCACCCAGCCAGTCTTCCCCATTACGGAGCGAGCTCAGAGCTCATAGACCGATCTTCGGGTAGGACTGAGACCACAACACACTCCACACACCGGGAAAGCGAGGCCACAACCCCTCGAGTTACATCCCGTACCTATTTACTGCTAGGTGAACAGGGGCTACACATTAAGAGGCTTGCCTATTTGCCTCGCCGCGCCGGGACTCGAACCCGGCCCTCTCGATTGTGAGTCGAGCGTGCTAACCACTACACTACGCGGTGCGTGTGTGTGTGTGTGTGTGTGTGTGTGTGTGTGTGTGTGTGTGTGTGTGTGTGTGTGTGTGTGTGTGTGTTTGTTTGTGTGTGAGGGGGGTGGGCAGCAAAATATAACATGTCAGTGTCTAAAAATGTTCCCTTTTCCTCTTAAGAAATACGCTTCTATTTCCATCATTCTATTTTTTTCATTCTCTGTTTTGCATATTTTTTTCCCTCCTGCATCTCTCCCTTCCTCCTTGCCTCCCCCCCTCACCTGCCATCGTCACTCCTTGCCTTCCAGTTTCCTCCAATCCATGCACCTTTTTATTTCCTTTCCTTCATTTCCACAATTCGTCCCTGCACCTCTTCCTCCTCTTCTTCGTTCTTGTTATCGTCGTCATCTTCGTCTTCTTCCCTTCGTCCTCTCGCACGTCATCTGCACCCACTTCCTATCCTCTTCCTCTTCTTCCTCCTTTTCCTCTCACACACACACACACACACACACACACACACACACACACACACTCTCTCTCTCTCTCTCTCTCTCTCTCTCTCTCTCTCTCTCTCTCTCTCTCTCTCTCTCTCTCTCTCTCTCTCTCTTTCGCTTGACCTGGTTTCCTTCTCACCTTTTCCGCTTTCTCGCCTCTTCACCTCCCTCACAACCTTCCTAAACCTTCTCCTCCTCCTTCTCCTCCTCCTCCTCCTCCTACACCTGCTTCATCCCCTCTCCCTCTCTCGCTCTCGCTCTCTCTACACTCCAGCGATCGCTAAGAATAAGACCTTCCCTGACGTGTCTCCGCTGTCTGGCGCTCGTGTCGCGTCAGCAGTCACTGGGGAAGGAGTAATAGCGAGGATAATATTTCTTCTTCCCTCCCTCATTTCTCATTCTTCATACTTCATACGTTTCCTCTTCCATCAGTCTTCTCTTCTCTCTCTCTCTCTCTCTCTCTCTCTCTCTCTCTCTCTCTCTCTCTCTTGCTCATTATTCATGTTTGTATTCGTTCTCTGATTCTTTTTTTTGGTTTTTTTCATTTTTTTGTGTCTTTTAATCAGTTTTGTCTTTGTTATTTTGTGTTTCTGTCTTCTGTGTTGATGTTTTTCTTTATTTTTTGGCTGTGTGTGTCTCAATGTCTGTTTCTTTATTTCTCCCTGTTTTTGTCTCTCTCTATCCCTGTCTTTTGATGTTTCTGTGTTTTGTTGTATTTTTTTTTTTTTTTTTGGTGGTTGTCTATGTCTCTTTCTGTCTGTTTCTCTATTTCTCGCCATTTTTGTTTCTCTATCTCCGTCTTTTCTTGCATTTTCCTCTCTCTCTCTCTCTTTTATCTATAATTTTCTTTTCACCCCCCTTCTTTCAATCTTCCTGGTTTTGTGTTGATGTTTCTGTCATTTTTTTTTTTTTGTCTGTCTATGTCTCTCTGTCTCTTTCTCTAATTTTCACCGTTTCTGTCTCTATTTGTCATTTTCTCTTTTTCACCCCCTCTTTGAATCTTCCTGGTTTTGTGTTGATGTTTCTGTCATTTTTTTTTTTTGTATTTTTGTCTCTGTCTGTCTCTCTGTCTGTTTCTCCATTTTTCATTGTTTCTGTTTTCTATTTCTGTCTGTTTCTGCTGTTCCCTTTTTCTCTCTTTTACCAATAATTATTTTTTTCACACCCTTTTTCAATCTTCATGTTCTTTTGTTAATGTTTCTGTCATTTTTCTTGTATTTTTGTGTCTATCTATTTGTTTCTGTGTCTGTTTCTCTTTTTCTCGCCATTTTTGTCTCTCTATTTTCATCTTTTCCTGCTTTTTCTTCTCTCTTTTATCTGCAATTCTCTTTTTCACACCCTCTTTCAATCTTCCATTTCCTCCATTTCCATATCATTATCCATCTTTATACCCTCCATCTTGACATCTTTTCTCCACCTCCACCTTGTCTTTACTTCACTTTCTTCTCGTTCACTCTCTCACTTCGTTTTCCTTCATTCAACTTTTTCCTACGTTCAGTCTTCCCGTTTTATTTTTTTTTTTTACTCGCCCTCGTTTACCTCTCCGTCGACCCTCGTACAACCTTCTCCCCTCGTTCTTGTCGTACTGTCCGCCTCCCTCATCCCACAGTCATCGTACCTACTCGCTCTAATGCCCCACCTGCCACTTAATTTAAGCTCCGGACGTGAAAGAAACAGTCGGTGGAATTTTAATGAGTGCCCCTCTTGGTTCTTATCCTCGGAAAGACTCAGGGCGTTAGAATGATGTTGTGGTGTGTTGTGTGTGTGTTGGATGAAGGTGGGAAGGGAGGACAGACGGAAGGAGAGGATCAAGTGCGTGTGTGTTTGTGTGAGTGTGAGTGTGTGTGGGTTGGCAGGGAAAAGCAGGAACGCACTGGTAGATGTTCAAGGCAATATTCAGGTGATCCTCTCTTACCTGGCGGGGAAACACCTGCCTTACATACTTGATGGGGGGCAGGTGACCGACTCTACCATCCATCCTACCGACCACCAGCCGACCGTGTGTGTGTGTGTGTGTGTGTGTGTGTGTGTGTGTGTGTGTGTGTGTGTACGGTCGTTTCCCTCAAAGAAGCACCATTTTCACCTCAGTCAGACCATTTAAAGACATTATTTTTTCTTTCTTTTAATTTTCTCCCTTTTTTGTGTTTTTTTCACATATAAAGTTGTTTATTTTTACATTGCGCAAACTTTTCTTTCTTTTTAGCATTTTTTTATTCATTTCCAGCACCTTTTAAGTCATTCTTGTATCTTTATTCAATTTTATCACTCATTTCAACTTTCCAGCACCAATATGTCTGTTTAGAGTACCTTATATTCCTGCTTTCACTTATATGCGACATTTCTCTCAATTCTAAAACCTTTTCCTTACCTTCCAGTTTTTTATTTGCTCTTCCATGACCATCCTCTTTCTACAATATTAAGCTTCCTTTCTAGAACCTTACTTTTCTCACCCTTCGTTTCCTTCCAGGTCTTTCCACCGATATTTTCACCTTCCTTATTATACATTTACCATCATTCTCTATAATTTTCCTTTTAGCTATTCCAACACAATTTCAACTCTTTCTCTTCCTTCCAGCTCTTTCTTTTCCCTTTCCAGGACCTTCTTTACTCATCTAGCTGCATCTGTTCCCTTCCTCCAGTCACTGCGTCAACTCCCACGTATGTCTCAGGGATAGAGGGCGGGAAAGCGTCTGAAGGCCTCGCAAACTTGTCGCTAGGCAGTGATACAATTGTTAGGGTCTTGCTTTGCATACGAGTGGCTGAGGCGCAGAGAGAGAGAGAGAGAGAGAGAGAGAGAGAGAGAGAGAGACGAGAGACGAGAAACAGAGAAGGAAACGAGAAACGAGAGGCATTGGCAGGGAAGACTGACACAAAAAGTTACACACACACACACACACACACACACACACACACACACACACACACACACACACACACACACACAACTCGGGGTGTTTACGGTGAAGTTCCCGCGTCCCACAAAGTTGCCAGCACCGCCACGCACGCTGGTCCTCCTCGGCGACTCCGTGGCTCGTGTTTGTTCCGCGATTCACTGCTAAAAAGAGACCAATAGTAGAAAACCAGCCAGGATTTGTTTGCCTGCATCTCTCCGGGATGACAAAGGGAAGAGGAGGAGCAGGAGGAGGAGTAGGAAGACGAGGAGGAGGAAGAGGAGGTGAAAACAGGAAGAAGAGGAGTTGGAAAAACAAAAGCAATAGTAGTTGGAAGAAAAACAGGAAAAGGAAATGGAGGAGAAGGAGGAGGAGGAGGACGAGGAGGAGGAGGAGAAGCAGAAGAAGAAAAAGAAAACGGAAAAGAAGAAGAAGAAGAAAAAAAGAAAAGAAAAAGAACAAGAACAAGAACAATATGAAGGGAGTTTGAAGAGAAGGAGGGGAATAAGTCAAAAGAAGAAGCAGAAGAAGAAGAAGAAGAAGAAGAAGAAGAAGAAGAAGAAGAAGAAGAAGAAGAAGAAATAAAAGAAAAAAAAGAGACCAAAATATACCTTTCTAATGGCTGATAGAAGAACAACAACAAAAACAAAAACAACAACAACAACAAAGTAAACACAAAAATATAAAGAAAGAATAAAAAAAAAAATAATAACATCAACCCCCCCCCTCTCAAAAAAAAAAAAAAAAAAAAGCAAGAATGGATTAATCTTTTGGCCTCTTGCTAGACAACGAGGCTGACTGCGTACCAACCCACCCACCCATCCGATCCACCGACCCTCCGACCCTCCCCGGCGAGCGCTGAGCATATAAAGGGAACAAGGAAATGTTTCGGGGTGCTCTGCGCGGGGCGACTGCATATTTTAAAAGTAAATCTTAGTCGTGTATATGCTGGCTGGGAGGGTTGCATATTCAGGAGAGGCTCAGACAGACGGACAGACACCAACAGCCCTAACAATCAGACTCCCAAGGGTTGCGTGGTGGCGGGACATGAGTGGTCTGTTAGGTAGCTGTGGTAGTGGTGGTGGTGGTGGTAGTGGTAGTGGTAGTGGTGATTCGCCGTGAGTTACACCGTGAGGGAAATGTGAAATGGCTGTGTGGTGTGGTTTGTGGAAATGCATGGAGGATGTACGAGAGAGCGAGAGCTAGAGAGAGAGAGAGAGAGAGAGAGAGAGAGAGAGAGAGAGAGAGAGAGAGAGAGAGAGAGATGGAGGGAGCCCATTACTCAGTTCAAGGAGGAGTAACATTTGAACAAAACGTGATAAAATTTGATAGCGATAAAAGAAAAGGAAAGGAAAGGAAGGATAAAAAATAGGAATTAGAAAGAACAGTGACTAAAGGAGAAGAAAAAGAAAGAGAGGAGAAAGAGATGGAGGGATGAGAGAAAGGAAAAGGAGGAGGAAAAGTAAGAGATAGAGAAAGTAGACCACAAGTAAGCTTTTTTTATACAAGAGGGACGCTTACCAAAGGACAACAAAATATTAAATAAAAAGACCCACTTGAAATGTAAGTTCCCTAAGAGATAAGAGAGGAATTAGCCAGAAAACAGGGACAAATGTCTTGAAACCTCACAAGAAGTAAAAGAAATAGAAAAAGAAGTAAAAGAGTAAGCTGGATGAGATGTGGAGAGCGAATAAGAGAAATATAAGAGATTGTGGAAAAGGAAGATGAACAGGAAGAAGTGGAGAAGTGAATAAGGGAAAAATAAGTATTGGAAGTAGAATACGATGAGGAGGAGATGAAGGAGGATGGAAGAAGTGGGGAGAGTGAATGAAAGAAAGATAACATGTAGTGGAATGAGAAGAGGAGGTGGAGGAGACTGGAAAAGTGTGAACAAGGGGAAAATAGGAAAACAGTGGAAGAAGAAGACGAAAAGGAGGAGATGGAGGAGGAGGGAAAAGATGTGAAGAGAGAACAAAGGGTAAAATAGGAGACAGTGGAAGAGGAAGTCGAAGAGGAGTTACAAGTTAGTGATTGTAGACGAGCTGAAGTGAGTGAGAGAGTGAGTGAGTGAGTGAGTGAATGAAAGAGTGAATGAATGAAAGAGTGAGTGAAT
>NC_059303.1:15310708-15330708 GCF_017591435.1 Portunus trituberculatus | reverse complement strand
ATGAAAAAGAAGAAAAATCACGGCGAAGGATTTATCTCTCCGCCTTCCTTCTTTCCTTCCTTCCATCCTCGGGCCGGAATTTTGTCACCTGGGCGTCAACGTGTCGTGACAGCTTCTGATTCAACACACGCTTCACCTTCTTCTCCTCCTCCTCCTCCTCCTCCTCCTCCTCCTCCTCCTCCTCCTCCTCCTCCTGCTCCTGCTCCTGCTCCTGCTACTCCTTCTCCTCCTCCTCCTCCTCCTCCTCCTCCTCCTCCTCCTCCTCCTCCTCCTCCTCCACCACCTCCTCCTCCTCCTCCTGTTGATGCTGTGACAAACGCATTCGCCTCACCTGATCTATCGAGCGAGCCTCATCTAATCCACACCGACCAGCGATATGATGAGATCCATTCGTCCCTTCCTCCCTAGACTCACCTTTGATCTGTGGCTGTGTGCTAGACGAGTAGGATGGCGTCTCCCGTGGGCCTCCTCCTCCTCCTCCTCCTCCTCCTCCTCCTCCTCCTCCTCCTCCTCCTCCTCCTGGAACTGTCAAGGGAGAACAAGAGGACGTGACTGCTTGGCTTCATAAACAAAGCTGGACGTTGAGAAAGAGCACAGAGTTAGAGAGAGATAGAGGTGATTGAATATGGATGGTTTGTGTGTGTGTGTGTGTGTGTGTGTGTGTGTGTGTGTGTGTGTGTGTGTGTGTGTGTGTGTGTGTTCAGGTTATTTATTTGTTAGTCTCCCTGGTAAAAATTTTGTGGTCAAAGTTGGATTTTTCTTATGAATATTGAGGGAAATGAAGTTGATTTTCGAGGAATTTGATTAGGAAAAGTGGATGAAATAGTGGAAGTTTAAAGTTCTTGATGGTGATGATGCCAGAGAGAGAGAGAGAGAGAGAGAGAGAGTAATATTTTCCCGTTATTGCTTTTCGTTTCTTATAAACTTCACTGTGAAAATAAAGAGCTCCCGTGTGTGTGTGTGTGTGTGTGTGTGTGGGTGGGTGTATGTAATATTTGGCCCGTCACAGAACGACTCCTTTCCAGTGTAATATTTGGGGCCGTAATAACTGGACCCCCCCACCTTAACTTTTCTCTGCTCTCGTTTTCTTTCATTCTCGAGACTTTCATTACATTCTGTCTCTCCTTTATTTCATCTTGTACTCCTCCGCCTCCCACGCTCTCTCTCTCTCTCTCTCTCTCTCTCTCTCTCTCTCTCTCTCTCTCTCTCGAAATTATGAGAGAAAAACATAAAAGAAAGCAAAAAGAACGAGAAATGGAAGTGACATTGAGAAAAATACCATGAAAGAACGATTTTTCACTACTTAGAGAGAGAGAGAGAGAGATGAGTAGTATGCAAATGAACCAGAATATTAATGTTGCAAGTCTTTTTTTTCTACTTTGAGGTTTTGTTCTTTTATTTTTCTCTGACATTTCAACAAGCAAACACGTAGCCAACCATCCAGCCAGCCACCGAACCTCCACACTCCGTTTTCTTCCGCTAAACATCACCGTGGGACACTTATCTATGTATTTGTAAGAGGGCACCAACTTGCATCCAGGCCAGAGAGAGAGAGAGAGAGAGAGAGAGAGAGAGAGGCTTTGTAACTCCCTTTGTTCTATTCTCTTGCAATCAATTTCTATTTGGTGTATTTGTTATTTGATTCTCTCTCTCTCTCTCTCTCTCTCTCTCTCTCTCTCTCTCTCTCTCTCTCTCTCTCTCTCTCTCTCTCTCTCTCTCTCAGTCCCATCAAACTTACTCCATCACACACACACACACACACACACACACACACACACACACACACACACCTGTCTACCCTCTCTTACCTGCTATCACACCTGGATTAGCACAGTCTGGCCCGGATCAAGCCGTTGTACACTTGTCACAGAACCCATTACATTTCATCCTTCACTGGACACTAGAGAAAAATAGATGCTTAAAATCAATAGGAAAAAATAGATAGGAGAAGGTGGGACTAATTTGTACTATAGACTTCTTGATATATCTTTTCAGTGTTTCCGTTAGTCCTTGTATCTTTCTCCGGCTGTGTCATGCAAACTGTTAACCTCTTCAGTACCATGATGCGTTTCCATATTCATTCCTCTTGCTATTTGGTGATTTTGTACAGCTTTTGACACTTATATAAGGGTTTGAAATGTGAAGACAATGGCCATTAATCTTCTGCCCTCCATAGATTCTTCCTAATGTAAATGAAATCTGATCGTATCCAAAAATCATGGTAAAATATGTCTCAGTATTAATAGGGGTAATTTCTACTATAGATTTCTTTGGTTTCATGTAATATTTCTTGCATAAGGGTTGTATATGAGTCTAGATAGATCAGCAGACGTAATGAAGATAGTAATGATATTTTGAAGGTACTTACACATGACAGATTTTTAATGAAAGAGGGGAAACTGACCTGAGGCAACAAATAATTTACAAAAAAAGTCCACTTGTTTGCCAGTGCCCTTGCAGGTCAAACTGTCAGTTGAAATAAAGGGATAAATATCTTGAAATCTCCCTCATAAAAAAAGTTAATTTGTAGGAAGAAGGAAATACAGAGGCAGGTTGGGAATTCCAAAGTTTATCAGCTTAGTTTAAATTGAACACCCAAAAAAACATTACTGGGAACCTGATGTAGAAATAAATAGATAAGTAAACAAAAAGTATCAAATAAGTATATGGTAGTTAAAAAAACAAAGAAAATAATTCGGAAACTTTAAAAATTTACTTCATTCAATATTATAAAGAAGATCATTTGTTTTCACTTTCACACGAGAAACAAATGAAGAAATAAATGAATAAATACAACAAATAATAGTTATATACACATCAAAATGATAAAAACTGTCCTATTTTTTTTTTTATTTGATGGATAGATCGCTTTTTCAGTGGCATGTCCTCCTCCTCCTCCTCTTCCTATTCCTCTTCCTATTCCTCTTCCTTTTCCTCTTCCTCCTCCTCCTCCTCCTCCTTCTCCTTCTCTTCCTCCTCCTCTTCCTCTTCTTCCTCTCTTGTTTAGAAATAATGAAAGAAACTGTCACATTATTGCTCTTTAATTTGATGGATAGATTGCTTTTGAGTGGCATGTCCTCCTCCTCCTCCTCCTCCTCCTTCTCCTCCTCCTCCTTCTCCTTCTCCTCCTCCTCCTCCTCTCTTGTTATCGCAGTGATATATTCGCAAAGTAACAGTAAAAATATATAAATAGATAAAAATGACAAGAATAATTACCCATAAATCAAGTTGCTCCCTCTCACTCCCCCTCCACCCCAACTCTCTCTCTCTCTCTCTCTCTCTCTCTCTCTCTCTCTCTCTCTCTCTCTCTCTCTCTCTCTCTCTCTCTCTCTCTCTCTCTCTCTCTAAATTAACTAACAGATAGGAAATGTGCTTTTGTGCCACGCTTAATGAAGTCATCAGTGCTCCTCCTCCTCCTCCTCCTCCTCCTCCTCCTCCTCCTCTTCATGGAATCAGTGAATACATGAACGAAGCTCTCAAACGTTACAGAATTTGGGGTATCGATACTCTCTCTCTCTCTCTCTCTCTCTCTCTCTCTCTCTCTCTCTCTCTCTCTCTCTCTCTCTCTCTCTCTCTCTCTCTCTCTCTCTCTCTCTCTCTCTCTCTGGTCTATGCGTTAGTTTCATATCTCATATCTCACTTCACCTTATTCCTCCTTCACCTCCTCCTCCTCCTCCTCCTCCTCCTCTTCTTCTTCCTTTGCACTTCCTCCTTCGTTTGCTTCATGTCTGCCTCCTGTGTCTGTTTCTCTTCCCTTTGCTTTCAGTTCTCCCCTCTGACTTCCTTTCATGGTAGGCCTTCCTCCTCCTCCTCCTCCTCCTCCTCCTCCTCCTCCTCCTCCTCCTCCTCCCGTTGCTCTTCCTGCCTTCTCTGCTCGTCTGCCGCATTCCCATCGTTTCATGTCGTTCCCCTCTCCTCCTCCTCCTCCTCCTCCTCCTCTTCCTCTTCAGTCGTCCAGAGCTCCAATTAACCGTTCAGTGTCGTCGTTTCTCCACCAATCAGGAAGAGACACGACATGAACGACTTTCAACCGTGACATCGAAGGAAGGAAGGAAGGAAGGAAGGAAGGAGAGAAGGAAGAGAGAGAGAGGAAGAGAGACGTGCGATATGGTTATGGAAAGACACATGATTTGGGAAACAGGGAGACAGTGTGAGGGAAATGGGGATGAAGGAAGGGGAGAGGAGGAAGAGGAGGAAATGGGGAAGAAAAAGGAAGGTTAGACTAATGAAGAAGGGATTATAAATAGCGAATGGGGATAAAGAGGGAGAAAGATGGTATGATCGGTGTGTGTGTGTGTGTGTGTGAGAGAGAGAGAGAGAGAGAGAGAGAGAGAGAGAAAGGAGAAGGAAGTAGAAAGAAATAGGGAAGGAAAATAAGACAGACAGACAGACAGAGACAGACAGACAGACAGACAGACAGACAGACAAACAGACAAACAGACAAACAACCAGATAAACAGACAGACAGACAGACAGACAGACAAATAGAGAGACAAACAAACAAACAGAGACAGACAGACAGACAGACAGACAGACAAACAGACAAATAGAGAGACAAACACACAGACAGAGACATACAGACAGATAGACAGACAGATAGACAGACAGAAAGACAGACGCACTCACAGACAGACAAACATGCAGAAAGCGACATTAGAGGGAAGGAGGAACAAACTGAGAGACAGACAGACAGACAGACAGACAGAGACAGACAGGCAAACAAACAGACAGGCGCACAGACAGACCGACAGACATGCAGAAAACAACATTGGAGGGAAGGAGGAAGGGAAGGAGCGAGGGAGAGAGGAATGGAAGGGGGTTATGTTTTGCAATGTGCGCGCCAGAACATGCTATCCAACAGGTCGGTAAGTGCTGGGGTGGTGAGGTGAGGGCGCGGGAAAGACGACCTTGGGAGTGGGTGAGTCTGTGTCTGATTAGGCGGGCGAGGAAGCAAACCCATGTTGAAGTTTGTACAACAAGCAACAGAGGCATCACCACTACTACTACCGCCCTCCCCACCCCCTCCTCTCTCTCTCTCTCTCTCTCTCTCTCTCTCTCTCTCTCTCTCTCTCTCTCTCTCTCAAATTCCTTCTTTTTTTCCTTCCTTTCTTCGTTCCTCCCTTCTTTCCTTCCTTATTTATTTCCTTCCTTCCTCCCTCCTTTCTCTTCTTTTTGTCTGACTCTCTCTCTCTCTCTCTCTCTCTCTCTCTCTCTCTCTCTCTCTCTCTCTCTCTCTCTCTCTCTCTCTCTCTCTCTCTCTCTCTCTCTCTCTCTCTCTCTCTCTCTCTCTCTCTCTCTCTCACACACACACACACACACACACACACACACACACACACACACACACACACACACACACACCGTCACCTGTTATCATCCGTTCTCCCTCTCATGTCTCTTCTGCCTCTCCCTCTCTCCCTCCCTCCTCTCCCTCGCCTTGACTGTCAGCCCGCCAGTACGCCTCAGGGTCGCTGCCTCTCCCTCAACACACTGTCACCATCCGTCACTAAGAGTCACCAAATGTCACGCTGCGTCACCACTCCATCGCTCACTGATGGTCTCCTCCTGCTATTAACACTCTCAAAGACGTCACTTTACCGCCATTTTAATGTTATAGTGAAACTCCAAGGTTAAATTGAGCTTAACATGTGTGGTTAATGCCTACCTCGTAATCTTGCTGCCGGGAAAGCACTGAAATGTGTGATGGTAAAGGGAATGTTAACACTGTGAGGTTTGCTTGGTCTTAACGAGGCTGTGTAGACGCGTAGACTTGTGAATATAGATGTGCTTAATTCTTTCAGTACCATAACGTGTTTTCATATTACCTCGGCTTACTATTTGGTGGTTTTTATACAGCTTCAGGTACTTATGTGAGGGATTAGAATTGTGAAGACTATGGCCATTAATCGTCTAACTTCCATAGATACTTTTTAATCTAAATAAAATCGTCCAATCATACCCAAAACTCATATTCAAAATGCGTTCCAGTACTGAGGGTTAACCCGTTCAGTACTGGGATGCATTTTTACCTTGATTTTTTCGTACGATTAGACGATTTTACTTACATTAGAAAGGGTCTGTGGAGGTCAAAGTGATTAATGTCCAGAGTCTCTACTGTTCTAATCACAACATACTGTATGTCTCTGAAGCTGTATAGAATCACCAAATAGTAACCAGAATGAATATACAAACGCGTACTAAAGAGATTAAAGTCCTTGTGATTATCTACATCGTTATTATTAGAATCACGAAAAGTGTCTATGCAGATTTCATTTTGATAGATGAAAACAACATTATCAATCTTCTTGTTCTTAGTGAGTTTTTTATTTTTTATACCATGTTGGCATTTCACGGGAATTTACGGGTTAAAGGGGATACTGTTTAGGTTACCTCCTATCTCAAAGCACACCCGCTAGGAAACCGTTGCCCCGAGTGAGGAAGCCCAACCTACACTCGTAAAGGATTCGAACCCGGGCGCTTGGAGACCCCTCGGACCCCAAAGCACGCATGGTTCCACTGTACCACGGCGCCTCCCAAAAGTTGTGAAGAAAAGATGTGATGCCCTACAGAGTCTATGTTAGGCGTCTCTGCTGAGTTAGAAAGCAAATAGATTCTCCCTTGACTTGACCTTGTTGAGAAAACTTAGTGGTTCGTTTTCAGGTCAAGGTGTATGAATTAACTAAAGGTTCAGTGTCAGTGTGAATAAGAGAACCTCGTTTAATTAATTATCATACTGAGATATTTAATAATTCGCTGCATTAAAGGTTTTGTACAAATGTCTTTATAAGTTCCTACAAGAAAGAAATGAGGGTAAAGAATAGACTCAAAGTTATGTCTTGTATGATGTGAAAAATTGGTTAATCCCTTTTTCAATACTGAGACCTTGATTTTTGGGTATAAGACGATTTTATTTGCATTAGGAAGGGTCTGTGGAGGTCAAAAGATTAATGGCCACTATTTTAATCCCCACATTTGTTTCTGAAGCTGTATAAAATTGCCAAATAGTAACCAAAATTAATATGGGAACGTGTCATGATATTGAAGGAGTTAAAGAATAGATTCCAAGTTGTGTCCTGTATGATGTGAGAAAGTGATTAACCGCTTCAATACTGAGACGCATTTTTACCTTGATTTTTGGATGTAATTAGTCGATTTTATTTGTATTAAGAAAGATCAACGGAGGTCGAAAGAGTAATGGCCAAAGTCTCCACTATTTCAATCCCCCACACTTGTTTCTGAATCTGTATAAAATCATCAAATAGTAACCAGAATGAATAGGGAAACACGTCTTGGTACTGAGGAGATTAAGAACACAAAAAAGATATTTCAGATTGGTTTATGATTGAGAAAAAGACAATTGACTGTGAAATTATCGTCTTAAATTGCAAGAACTTCGAGAAAAATTGAGAGAAAGGATGTGAAAATTAAGGTCAGTCATTAAACACGCCAGTCTTTACTTTCACATCACACTGGAACCAACAAAAGTTCTCTACAGTTTCTCCTTTCCCTTTGTCAGCTAAATAATATGATTTCCTTTCCCTCACCCGGAGAAAAATGTGTTGGTAACTTTCAAGATTGTGAGAATAAACATAATATCCTTCAAAGGTAACTTCTCAGTGTCGCAGTTTCCGTAGGTATCCTCACAAAGACACAATTTTCTTTAGTCAAATGAATAATATAATCTCCTTTTCCTAACCGAGAGAATATGATGGTGTTGGCGGCGTGTGTTTTACTGAAAGATAAGTCGGCCAAAGGAGATAAAATATGGCTTGTGTTTGCGGCAAGGAATTAAGTGGCGAGGTGTAGTGTTTGATATTTTAGCGTTAGTGTGTCGTCGTAAATAATTTCATGTCAGTTGGTGCTTTCAGTTGCAATACAATAGAGTGGTCTGTGCGTGAGTGTTGGTGGTGCATATTGTTATTAACGAAAAGCTCACGTGTTTGTCAATGGATTTTCCTTTGAAGCGACAACACTGGAAACACATCAAGGAAACGCGGTCTAGAGGAGGAGGAGGAGGAGGAGGTGGTGATGGTAGTGGTGGTGGTGGAGGAGTAAGAGGAGTTCGAGGACGAGGAAGAGTCAGAGAGAGAGAGAGAGAGAGAGAGAGAGAGAGAGAGAGAGAGAGAGAGAGAGAGAGAGAGAGAGAGAGAGAGAGAGAGAGAGAGAGAGAGAGAGAGAGAGAGAGAGAGAGAGAGAGAGAGAGAGAGAGAGAGAGGGGAATAAAACAAAAACTAGGAAAATAAATATAATGTTCTGACACACACACACACACACACACACACACACACACACACACACACACACACACACACACACACACACACACACACACACACACACACACACACACACACACACACACACACACACACACGGAATACAGATGTTTAGAAACACTTCAAAATAAAGATGTAAAAGAAAGAAAGGGCAAGATTCAGCATCAAAAAAGAGAACAAAGACAATATCAACAATAACTCTTTTATCTTCATGTATTGCACTCATAATACGTCAAAAATAAAGTGAAAAATACGAGGAAAAGTGTGTAATGAAATAGTAAATAATAAAAACGAGACATGAGATCGTGTGTGTGTGTGTGTGTGTGTGTGTGTGTGTGTCAAGGGGCAGATATGCAGGGACGGAAGGCAATGCATATGTGCGTGATGTGTGTATGTGTAAGTGTATGTTTGTGAAGGAGCATGTGTTGATGTTCTCTGTTTGTATTGCAGAGTGCGAGGCAGCGGGAGAGACACGCGGGAAGACCAGCCTCTCAATCCTATGCCTCAAACACCTCCCATCACCACCACCACCACCATCGCCACAGTCACCACCACCACTATCGCGGAAACTCCCCTACCAACCCCAGCCACCACTCCTGCAAGCTGCCCAGCCCCGCCACACACAGCCGGAGCCAAGCAGACACCCTTTTCTCCGCCTCACAACAGAGTCCACGCGAACAACTGGCCAGAGCACGTTCAAGTAAGTTTTCATCCAATTATTTGTCTCCTCGCTACACTGGAGGTAAAATTCGCCCGTGCGCTGACTTACCGAGCGAGAGAAACACACAGGGACGAACAGGGATCGATAGATAGATAGATGTTTATTGGCCACAAATGACTTGGATTTACTAGTGGAAGCTACTACACAGCTGCTAACAAAGTAACTCGATGAAGCAGGTGAAGTAACGTTTGTTGTCCACGGAAAGACGTTAAGATAATAGAATATAACTACAAACACACACTCACACACATACACACCCACATACACACAGAAAGAGAGAGAGAGAGAGAGAGAGAGAGAGAGAGAGAGTGTGTGTATGTGTGTATGTGTGTGTGTGTGTGTGTGTGTGTGTGTGTGTGTGTGTGTGTGTGTGTGTGTGTGTGTGTGTGTGTGTGTGTGTGTGTGTGTGTGTGTGTGTGTGTGTGTGTGTGTGTGTGTGTGTGTGTGTGTGTGTGTGTGTGTGTGTGTGTGTGTGTGTGTGTGTGTGTGTGTGTGTGTGTGAGGGAGAGAGACAGACGCAGCCAGGGAGACAATGACAGGAACTCAGAAAGTTCTTTACGTAAAGCCTTTTATTTTCCCCCTCTTACCTCTTCAGTGCTTTTCATCGTCCATGGTTTTCCTCCTCCTCCTCTTCCTTCTCCTCCTCCTCCTCCTCCTCCTCCTCCTCCTCCTCCTCCTCCTCCTCCTCCTCCTCCTCCTCCTCCAAATGTTCTACTTGTCAGTCCTCCTCCTCTTGTCATTTCTTCTCATCCTCTTCTTCCTTCTCCTCTTCACTAGAAATAAAAGAGCGACAGGAAGGAGGATATATGAATACACACACACACACACACACACACACACACACACACACACACACACACACACACACACACACACACACACAAACACACACATATACACACATGAATTAGTCTCCGCCCCGGCACACGAGTCCTCAGGGAGTCAACAGAATGAAAACAACCATGATTGAAGGATAACGTAAACATTATTAATTGTGGTGCGTGCTGCTGCCAGGCCCGAGGGAGGGACAGGGAGAGAGAGAGAGAGAGAGAGGAAGGGAAGGAGGAAAGAAGGGAAAGAGGTAGGGATGGAGGGAGGAAAGGAGACACAGGAAGGGACGAAGAAAAGCAGGAAAAAAGCTCTAAAACATAAAACCAGTAAACGAGAGAGAGAGAGAGAGAGAGAGAGAGAGAGAGAGAGAGAGAGAGAGTCAGTAGATATTTCCTACTATTTTTCCCTCATTTTGCCTTCTCTCTCTCCTCGCAACTTCCTCTCCTTTTCTTCTAGTAGTTCTGCTTTTTTTCCATCTCCTTCCCCACCTCCTCCGCGCCGTCACAATGCCTCCACTCTCTCCACAAGCCTCATGCATGTATATCGACGCCACAACTGCCATCCACTTACTCTATACATCCAAACGACCGCCAGCCAGACACTCGCCGCGGAAAAATAGACGACGTGGTATTTTTGGACAGTCAATGGATAGGGAAAAGGGAAAACGGGAATGGAAGGAGAGAGAGGAGAGGGGGAGGGAAGCCAGCACGGAGGAAAAGTTGGTACAGGGATGTCGTTTGAAAGTATTTTTTCCTCTCTCCCGCGTTCTCTCTCTCTCTCTCTCTCTCTCTCTCTCTCTCTCTCTCTCTCTCTCCAGCGCAGAACGTTGATTGCAATTGATTTCGCGTCGTCAGTACAATACCGAAAGTAATAACAATCGGGGGACGAGGCGGGGAGATTGCCAAGCGGCGGGTCAGTAGCTGAGTAATTTGCTTGCCTCCATATCGCTTCCATTCCCTCCACCTGCACGTTCCCCTTCACTCCATCTCACCCACCGCTTGCCTCCTCTACTGCCGCTTCCTCCTCCTCTGCCTCCTCTACTTTACCTTACCTGTCTTTCGTATTTATTTACCGTACCTAACTTGCCTGCTCTTACGTTTTGTACCTTATTATTTTCCTGTCCATATTCCACTTCCTTCCTCTCCAGTCTCCCTGCACCTCCTGTACCTTATTTATCCATTTCTCGTACCCTATTTGCTGTACTTACCTATCTTATTTACCGTACTGTATATTGGTCCATGTCCTCAAACACTTCTGCGCGGCACTTCCATTATTTCAAAAGGTTTTATTTAAATTGATACGAGTTTTTTTAAGGTGTTTGTATGTTTCTAAGGGCAGATTGACACAAGGTTTTTACATTATTAACGGGAGAAATGCTCTTGGAAATCCCTTTAATCATCTTTGTGGCATTGGAAAATAGTCGTGGTGAGAAAGCAAAGCGTTTTTTTAAGGTGTCTGTACGATTCTAATGGCAGATTAACGAGATTTCTACATTATTAACTGGAGAAATACTTGAAAATCACGTCGATCACCTCTGTGGCCTTGGAAAATAGTCATGGTGAGAGAACAAAGCGTTTTTTTAAGGTCTTTTTTTTTTTTTTTTTTTTTTTTGCCTTATATCTACAGTTAGTAGGAAGAAGAGTGTTTGTGGTGGTGGTGGTGGTGGAGGTGGTGGTGGTGGTGGTAGTAGTGGTATACAAACTCGTTGGTGTGACAGATGAAATGGAAATAAAAATAAAAATAAAAAAAGCTGCCATGAAAAATAGATTGAACGCAAAAGGAGAAAACAACAGTGGCTAACACACACACACACACACACACACACACACACACACACACACACACACACACACACACAGAGGGATGTAGCGTGGGAAGTACGGCTGTCCCACCCCGGATAACGTAGACTCTGTGCGGTCTGGTGAGCGAAGGTCGAAGAGGGCCAAAGGCATACGCATCTTAGGTAACGCTTGGTGACGGAGGTGGGGGGCCAGGGAATGGAGGACTGGATAAACAAAGGCCGGGTTAAAGGGTTTTCACACTTAGTTACACCTCACAATTCACACACACACACACACACACACACACACACACACACACACACACACACACACACACACACACACACACACACACACACACACACACACACACACACACACATTTTCACACATTGCCTAATTAATAAACCGTTTATTATTATTATTATTATTACACACACACACACACACACACAATCATTCCTTCTCTTCCTAGAATTACAAAAGTCAATGGTGAGACAGGGAAGATGTTAGAATAATGTGCATCTCAGCCCCTCACATATTTTTTCATCCAAGAGGGAGAGCTGCCAAGGACAACGAAATATTAGGAAAAATGCCCACTGTCAAAATATTAGAAAAAAAATGCCCAAGTACGTACAGAATTTGTGAACTCGTAAGAAGAAAGAAGACGCACAGACAGCAATGCACTACAAATTCTGACATCCTATTTACTTTAACTAATACCCAAAATATTAAAGGATTACTGAACTCTAAAATAAAAACGAAATATTCAAAGTAAGCACTGTCAATTTTACGAACGGCGCCATGAAAAGATTAAAATATCGAGAAAGAAAACACTGCCAGACCAGATGATATTACATTTTCCATATGAAAAAATATACTTTCCGGATAAGTAAAGAAAACAGAAATTCCTTGTAGTGTAAAGATTATCATTTTTCGTATTATTACCATTTGGTATATGTATCTTATATTTTCTAAGTTGTCCTAATGAGAAAAAAATCATTAAGTAAACTCGTTATAACATTTTCGAGAAACAAAAACACAGCTAGACTAAATTTCATGAAAGATTATAACATGTTTCAGTTTTTTTAATGATAAATTGAATATTAAAACGATGCCAACTCTTTTAATAACAAAGGAAAAATAATCTTATCGACCAGTTTTATTTATTTTTTTTTCTATACACTTCCTACGTCTCCATCCTCTTCCCTCTCTTTCTTACTCCTTCTTCCCCTCCACCATCTCCTCCTCCACCTCCTCCTATATACCAGAGTCTACAAGTTCCTGAATATACATGGAAAAATATAAACTAACTCAAATATTGTCGGGAAAGACTAATTTGTTACTTGGCAATGACGGCGGAAGCAAGTCTTGGCTAGGGTCGGGGTAGACGAGGCACGCCAGGTCGCCAAGGATACCGTGTTGTGGTGGTGTGTTCTGATAGTGACAACAATGCACTTCCATCCTCTATCCTGACCTTGTGTGTGTGTGTGTGTGTGTGTGTGTGTGTGTGTGTGTGTGTGTGTGTGTGTGTGTGTGGCGCTGATCAGGCAACTCACAAAGCTATATATGTGGTTTCTAACTCTCTGACTTCCATTATTTACACCTTTCCTTAATTACCAATCACTCTGAGACACCTTTATTTGGTTTACAGCCACATCCGGTCTTTAAACTGAGTAGAAATTGCAAAACTAACTCTTTCCCAAATATATTCTCAGACAGGTATAGAGATTTCATACCTTACCGATAATGTTGATAATTGTCTCGTATTAAATTGAAAGGATTGATTGATTGATGAGTTTTTTTATTTCCGAGATTTTACATTACCAGCATCAAAAACATCAATAATATGGCCAAGTCTGCAGAGATCTTAATCCTTTCAGTACGGGGACACATTTTTCACCTTGAGAGTTGTGTACAACTAGACCACTTTATTGACATTAGTAAGGGTCTATGGAGGTCAGAAGATTAATGGACACAGTCTTCACTATTTCAATCCCCCACAGAAGTTTCTGAAGCTGTATAAAATCACCAAATAGTAAGCAGAATGGATATAGAAACGCGTCATGGTACTGAAGGGATTAACGGCTTCTTAGCAGACATGTTGCTTATCACAAGAGGATTAAAACACTACTTGCATTTTGATGACTGTGGTTCGGGAGATGGATGAGTGAGTGTAGTGGGTGTGTGGGTGTGTGGGTGAGATACTGGTGAATAACTGGTGGATGGACTTGTAGGTGGTGTGCATTGGGTGAATAAGTGAATGTAGTTGAGAGGACGGCTGTACGGGAGAGATAGTGGAGGTGAGTTGAGTTGGTGGGTGAATAAGAGTCAATGGATAAATGAATGAAGTTACATCTGTATGTGAGTGGATGTTAGTATATATAGTTCAATAGTCGAGTGGATTTGTAGATATGGTTGAGTAAGTAAAAAGATGAGATGGCAAACATTATATTGGTGTGTGTGGATCAACATGCTGCCTTCACCAAGCCTGTATTGAAGTCTGAGTCTTGAGACATTTCAGGCACCACGATGTTTGGGTGTCTAGTTTATCGAGCACCAAATGTCCTGAAGCCTGTTGACACTAGGCCGATCTGTCTTGACCTGAGGCTTATATGAATTGAGTCTTACCATCCCCGCGCAGTACGTAGTGAATGTAAACTTCCTCTTACGCCTTCATCTCTTTAACATGGATTAATCTACTAAGGCAAGTAAACTCGTTATAAGCAAACAAACTCCTGGCAACCTGTTACTACCCTTCTCTAATTTTCATTCGGTGCCTCCTCCTTCTCTTTCTCCTACTCCTCTTCTTCCTCCTCCTCCTCCTCTTCCCCTCCTCCGCCTCTATCGTTTACTCTTCATTCTCTTTCTCATTTCCTTTGTCATACTACTCTTACTTGTCTCTTAATTATCTTCATCCTCTTCTTTTCCTCCTCCTCCTCCTCCTCCTACTATTACTACTACTACTACTACTACTACTCTTCCTCATCCTTTATCCTTTACTCTTTATTCTCTTTCTCATTTCCTTTGTCATACTCCTTTTATTCGACCGACTCTTACATATCCTCCTCTTCCTCCTCCTCCTCTTTCTCCTCCTCCTCCTCCTCTTTCTCCTCCTCCTCCTCCTCCTCCTCCTCCCTCGTCTGAGAAACAGTGGTGATGTGGGAGCGGAACATAATCAAGGGCTGTGATTGGCGGGAAGTGCGGGAGGGAGTCGGGATGAGGAAAGTTTGGGAGGCAGGTGATGTTGTTTGTGGTGGAGGCGACGACGGGAGCGGCAGTGGTGGTGAAGGTGGTGGTGGTGGTGGAGGTGGTTGTGATGGTGGCAGGCAAAGGGGGCACCAAATACTTGGCTAAAGTCACTGGGAGCTTAACCATCGTGACTCCTAAGCACATCACTTTGGCTCTTGGGACGCGAGGGAATAGAGGCGATGATGAGCTGGAGAGCAAGTACCATTAAGTTTTATGCGACCATCCCATGTAATTCTGTGGCCCCGTGTACGCTCTCTCTCTCTCTCTCTCTCTCTCTCTCTCTCTCTCTCTCTCTCTCTCTCTCTCTCTCTCTCTCTCTCTCTCTCCTCGTCTTCCTTTGAGCTACAACTTAAGTGTTTATTTTCCCGGCAAACAGGCGTTACTCCGCTCATGCGCCGTTTACAGGCAAGACGAAAACAGGAACAAAGAGATGAAGAGCTTGCTTGATTGTGTGTGTGTGTGTGTGTGTGTGTGTGTGTGTGTGTGTGTGTGTGTGTGTGTGTGTGATGGTGGGAATGAAGGAAAAAACTAGCTTAATAAACGTTAAAAGGAATGTCTGGTGATAGAGGGAATAAAACGAGAGAGATGAGGGTGAGATGAAAGGTGGAAGGCCGTCTCTTTGCCTGCATGAGAAAACGAGAGAGGGAGAGGGAGCGGGAGAGGAAGAGGGAGAGAGGTAGAGGGAGAGGGAGAGGATTGCGGGAGGTGATAGACAAACAGACAAATTATTCCAGTGAACGCAAACAGCTTCACAAGGAGGAGGAGGAGGAAAAAGGAATATAATCAGAAGGAGGAAGAGGAGGAGGAGGAGGAGGAGGAGGAGGAGGAGGAGGAAGTATAAACACACATTCCACTCTCAATAATATCTTTAGCTACACAATAACAAGACACACACACACACACACACACACACACACACACACACACACACACACACACACACACACACACACACACACACACACACACACGTCTACTTATGAGTTTGTGTTCAGGTGTGTGTATGCGTGTATGTGTTTGTCTACCTGTGTGTGTGTGTGTGTGTGTGTGTGTGTGTGTGTGTGTGTGTGTGTGTGTGTGTGTGTATATGTACATGTGTAAGCGTGCATATGTGTGTAAAAACAAGCGAGTTAGCAGCAAGTTCTATACGTTTGCACCAACTGAACCCAACCTGTCCCAACACAACAAAACACAACACAGCAGTAGTGAGAGGCAGGTGGCAATACCCTCGCTAGCATTGGGTGGTAGAAGAGCCGATTTGAGTCTCCCTCCCTCTATCCCCCTTTGCACCACTGCCCTCGCCGCCCCTCTCTCGTGTTCCCGCTAATATCGGCTGCCAGGAAGGGGCAATGCTCACTTTTTTCTCCCTGCGCATGGCCACATTATCGGCAAGGAGAGGCACATCGGCGCGTGATAACAGGAGGAAACACATCCCGAGCAAGGAGATAATAGTAATAATGGAGTGGGGAGTGAAAGGGGAGGGAAGGAGGAATGGAGTGGGAAAGCGTAAGGGAAGGAAGGAAGTGAGAGAGAGAGACAGAGAGAAAGAGAGACAGTGGAAGGGCAACGAAATTATTATTATTATTGTTATTATTGCGGAATATTTGTACGTATATGCATAGATGAGTACTTCACACACACACACACACACACACACACACACACACACACACACACACACACACACACACACACACACACACACACACACACACGGCTGACAATAATACTTAGAGCAGGAAAGTAAGAGAGAGAGAGAGAGAGAGAGAGAGAGAGAGAGAGAGAGAGAGAGAGGAGGGAAAAAATAGGAACAGCAGCATAAAAGCAGGAATTGTAATAGCAGAGAGAGAGAGAGAGAGAGAGAGAGAGAGAGAGAGAGAGAGAGAGAGAGAGTGGGGGATGAGGGAAGGCATAAAAAGAGCAGCATGTGGACGAAAAAAAAATATAAAGAAATCTTGCCACAATAGCCAAGAGAAGATCACTACACGGCAAGAAAGTAAGCCGCAATACACACACCAGCAGGAGGAAAAGGAGGACAAGGAGGAAGAGGAGGAGGAGGACAAGAAGGAGGAGAAAAATGAAGAAAAAAAATCGCAAAAAAAAAAGATGAAACAAGAAAAATAAAAGAGAGCGCAAGAAAAAGGTGGAACAGAGGAATATGAAAAGAAATAATACGAGAAAGAAGATAAAGAAGCAACAGAAACATGAGTAGAAGAATAAGAAAAAAAAAAGGAGAAAGAGGAGAAGGAACAGCAACCCCGCCGGCGTAGTAGAATCAGAGACGCAGGGAAGCAGAAAAGCAGAAGCAGGAGAAGGAAGCAAGAAGCGCAGAGGGAGGCAAGCAGACAGGGAGGTAGGCAGGTAGGCAAGCAGGTAGGCATGTAGGGAGGTAGGCAGGTATGCAGGCAGGGAGGTAGACAGGCAGGCAGGCAGGCAAAGAGATAGGGAGGGGAGAGGGAGGGAAAGACGCCTCCTAATAATACAATCATCGGAAAAGAATTATGCAAATATCCCACCGCAGCTGACTTGACTCCACCTCAGTGAGTTGTGAAGCTCCCTCTGATCTGATGCCTTGATTCCTCCTCCCCGAGCACCCCCCAGCCACCAGCCACCTCCCCACCAGCCACCACCAGTTCCCTCCAGCCCCCATGAGCCCGCTCCAGCCTATGCTAGCACTTGAAAGAAAGGCAGGAATAAGAAATCTGAGCATAAGAAAATGGAGTTTGTGATCTTCTCGTAGACACAAAGACAAGAATGCTGTGATCTGGAGTCTAGATGCCCTCCACTAGCCTCCTCCAGCCTCCGCCAGTCAGGCAGACTATTAGAAAGAAAGGCATGGAGTCTCGGAAAAAGGGAAGAGTACTTGATTCCCTCGTAGATAATAATATGAGAATCCAATGGTCTGGTACCTTCACTCCCTACACCGACCGCCGCCAACCGCCGCCACCCAGACAGAATACTTGAAGGAAAGGCAGGAATCTCAGAGGAAGAGAATACAGTTCATGATTTTCGCGGAGATGCAAAAGCAGGAATACAAATTTGACATGGAAGGAAAGAGTGTAGCGTGTGATCTCCATGCCTGCGCCAGAGTACGAGAGTGATGCTTGTGTGCTTGAATGGAATAGATTTGCATGTCCTCGCGAGTAAAGTGACAGATTGATGCTGACTAATGATATACTGGAGATAATTTGTCGTTTATTTTATCATCTATTTATCGTCTTGTGTAGGAAAACAGTATGATTTTACAAGTACGAGAGTGATGCTTGTGTGCTTGAATGGAATAGATTTGTATGTCTTCGCGGGTAAAGTGACTGATTGATACTGACTAATGAGATACTGGAGATAATTTGTCGTTTATCTTATTTATTTATCGTCTTGTGTAGGAAAATAGTATCATTTTACACGTAACTGGAAATTCAAACTGGTAAGAACACATGCTTGATTTCTCCTCATTCATTTTCCACCTCGTGATTGTCAAATGAGACACTGCGATGTAAAATCCCATTAGAAACACTGTCACACCTTCTATTCAGCGAGACTCAACTAGAAATGGAAATCTTAAATAACAGTAATTACTTTTTTCATCTCTAAATTCAATTCCGCCTCGTGATTATAGAAAGAGAGACGCCATTAAATACAACCCCATAAACGCCAAAGTACCATTCACTCAGAGACATAAGTAAATATTCATAATGACAGTATTAACCCCTTAAGTACCAGGACGCGTTTCCATCTTCATTTTGGTGACTATTTGGTGATTTTATACAGCTTCAGAAATTTATGTAGGGGGATTAGAATAGTGAAGACTGTGGCCATTAATCTTCTGACCTCCATAGACCCTTCCAAATGTCCGTAAAATTGTCTAATAGTATACAAATCTCAAATATCTGTCCCAGTATTGATTATAGAAAGACAGACGCCGTTGAACAAATCCCATGAACATTAGCACATTATTCAATTTCAGACACACAAGTAAATATTCATAATAACTTAATACCAACCCCTTGAGTATCAGGACGCATTTCCATCTTCATTCTGGTGACTATTTGGTGATTTTATACAGCTTCAGAAATTTATATAAGGGATTAAAATAGTGAAGACTGTGGCCATTAATCTCCTGACCTCCATAGACCCTTCCTAATGCCAGTAAAACCGTCGAATCGCACACAAATCTCAAGGTAAAAAAGTGTCCCAGTATTGAAGGGGTTAATATGAGCATCCTGCGTAGCACCACATGTAATAATATTCCCCTTGACAGTGTTCCTTTCGTGTCGCGCTCTGGATAAAGAAAAAGAAAATGAATAAATAATAGCAAAAACAAAAATGCCAATCTCCTTTCATGTCACGGATACGTAAATGGATATATAACCGAATACGTCTCTCTCTCTCTCTCTCTCTCTCTCTCTCTCTCTCTCTCTCTCTCTCTCGCTCTCGCTCTCGCTCTCTCCACGTGTCCGGATAGCCAATGTTTAATCCTTCTGTCTCCCGATGTTAAATTGAATCAAGGCGAGCGGGGAGTGAGCGGAAAAAATGGCCTGGATATTGGAGCATTAAAGAGTGAAAGAACGTGAGGCCACACACACACACACACACACACACTCTCTCTCTCTCTCTCTCTCTCTCTCTCTCTCTCTCTCTCTCTCTCTCTCTCTCTCTCTCTCTCTCTCTCTCTCTCTCTCTCTCTCTCTCTCTCTCTAGTGCATTGTTCTGGTTCGATTTTGGCATTCTCTCTGCTCGTTTGTGTTGTTTTTGTGTTGTTTTCATATTTTAGTTTTTTATTTTGCCTTTTTTATTTGTTTTTTTAGTTTCATAGATGAGAGAAAACCCGCAAGTGTAGATGAGGAGGGGGAAGAGGAGGAGGAAGAGGAGGAGGAGGAGGAAGAAGAGGAGGAAGTGGAAGAGGAAGAGAAGCAGAAGGAGGAGGAGGAGGAGGACGAGAAGTATGACGAGGAGGAGGAATACAAAGGAATAAGGAAGGAAGAGGAGGAGAATGAGGAGGAAGAAGGAAACGAAGAAGACAAGGAGGAGAAAGATGAAGAGAAGAAGGAGGAAGACAAGGAGGAGTAAGAGGACGAGAACGAGGAATACAAAGAAATAAAAAGAAGAGGAAAAGGAGGAGGAGGAGGAAGAGGAGGAAGA
>NC_059303.1:15270708-15305708 GCF_017591435.1 Portunus trituberculatus | reverse complement strand
TACTACTACTATTATTCCTATTTCTACTACTTCTGCTACTACTACTACTACTACTACTACTACTACTACTACTACTACTACTACTTCAGCTACTACTCCCACTCCCACTATAAACCATGTGGACGCCAAGAGGGGAAAGACAAGAACATTTCCCAGTCGACCCTCGGGAGTGATCTGTCTTCCTCTCGTGGCGCTGGTCACTTCATGATTTATGCCCGACGCGCCGCTGCTCCGGGAGACGCTACACCGCTACTGGATGTCGCCTTGCCTTGTTCTTCCCACAGTGTTGTTACCTTTGCTTTGGTCGGTATCAAGATGCTTTGTTTTCTTACATTGGCTGTTTACAAAGGCCACGCAGACGATTGGCTCTGATCCCAAGCGTGTTTCTCTTGTCAGTATTGTAGACATTTTATAATTCTTTAACTGGGGTTGTGAAATGTCCTTAAAATCCATGTTGGGGAGATGCAGCGGGGAATTATCTCAGAATGTGGACCTTTACTGTGCAGCGAGTAACGTGCCCTATTACACTGTTTTTTGCGCGAGTGTTTGATCAATTCAAGGAAGGAATAACTATGTACGTGTATAGATAGTTGGATATTCTCAGGTAAGTAAAATGTTGTTGTTTTCTTTCCCAGGCAGCGTCACAGCAGCCCTTCAGTGATAGGGACGCCTCTCTCAGGAGGTAACTCGCCGCCAGAAACAGTTGCAGACGACACCAGCGTCAGTATGGATCAGGAAAATGTAAACGTAATATCTGAAAACGTCAGGGAAGATGATAGAACACTAGACGGTGACACAGCTGTCCAGGAGGCTGAGTCCTCTGCCAGCAGCGAGGCGACAGTTGGAGGAGACGCGGAGGCGGCGGCGGGAAGGGAAGGCACCGAATCCGCCACGTCACCCGACAACACGAGATGGGATGAGAGTGTCATTGGAGGACACCAGCACGCCTTGGACGGCCAGGTGGGTGGACGCATCCACACACACACACACACACACACACACACACACACACACACACACACACACACACTATGCATATGTGCTTCTAGTATTACTCATCATTGTCATGAAAACTTCCTCCAACTTCTAAATCAGGAACTCTTTTCTATATTCCATGCCTCAATATTTCCCTTGACACAGGAGTGGTTCTCTGAGGAAGACGAGGTGGGCGTGAGGACCATTGTTGGGCTGCGGCGCGCCTCCAGGGACCTCGGCCTCAACCCTTACCAGCGCCAAGGTGAGCACGGGGGCTCAGCCTCCTTGGTGTGGCCGTGTGTGCCGCCACTCCTCGGGATTAAGAAGTAATTCAAAAGTGTCTGTGTTGAGCGTCTGTGCATCAGCAACAGTTGCCTCGTGCCGCTGCCACAGCTGCGCCTCCTGACATGAGTTTAAAAGATCGTTTCCAGCGCAACGAGAGTCTTTTGTTGTTGTATTGAAAACATAATGGCCTCCTTAAGTGTTCGCCTTGTATTTATTGAAGCGCCGTGTCACCAAAATGTTGTCTGGTGTCATTTGCTTCTACTTTCTTCTCTTCAGAGTCTGCCCCACAGCTTCGCTACACGCCCATCGATCAGACAGTGTCCCCTGGGGCGCCCGTGTCCCTCAAGTGCTCGGCTGTGGGCTCGCCCCTGCCTGTGATCACCTGGACCCGCGACCAGCAGCCCCTGCCGCCCTCCCACCGGTGAGTCTCGCCTCAGGCCACTCGGTCACCAGCACAGAGGATGCTCCTTTCATCTTTCCTGCAACCCCAGGTGTGCTCAAGGAGCTTCTCGCCTCCCCATACCCCTTAAACACGCACTGAGCTGCTCGCCCACCTCCTTCTTGCCCTCGGCTTGAACCTGCTGGCTCTTCCCCTCACATCCTCTCTTGTACGTCTCTATTGGTTTCACCTGACCCTTGCCGCCTCCCTCCCCAGGACCAGCGTGGGCAGCTTCCGCACCGCGCTGGGGCAGGTGGTGAGCCACGTGAACTTAAGTGACGTGACGGTGCGGGAGGGCGGCATCTACACTTGCACCGCGCACAACGCCCATGGTGCCCAGGCACACACCGCCCGCCTCAATGTGTACGGTGAGTCTCTCATCTCGCCGCTCACCACTTCCTGCCTCCCTGCTTGCCTCACACCCGCCGCCCACTAACTCGCCCACTCTCCACAGGTCCTCCCTTCGTGCGCGCCATGCCCAACGTGACCGCCGTGGCGGGGGAGGACGTGCGGCTGTGGTGCCCAGCGGGCGGGTATCCGGTGCCCGCCGTCTCCTGGAGGAGGGAGGGGCGCTCCCTCCCCTCCTCCATCAGGTAAGAAAACACACCTCGTCTTGCCAGCGAGTCCTAATTCATCCTGACGCAGGAGACAACAGTGACAGACATCAGTAAGTGCTGAGGGAGGTGCTGAAAGGCGTGTGTGTTGCAGGCAAGAAGTGCTGAGCAACGGTACGCTGCTGGTGCGGACGGCGAACCACGAGGACGCCGGCCGCTACTCCTGCGTGGTGACGGGACGGCAGGGCCAGACGGCCGCCTCGCACACCTTCCTGCACGTCCTCAGTGAGTCGCCTCCAGACACCCTCAGCGCCCCTCAGCACTCCCTTGTCTTCCTCCTTCCCTTTCTCCTCTCCCACCAAATGTGCTCGAGAAAACCACTTCTTCCTTCCCTCCCTGCAGAAATCGATACTCAAAGAGAAGAAGGAGAGGGAGGAGAAAACTTTTACCATAGATTTTACTTCTTTGCGACCGTAACTAAGTAAAGGAAATGTAGTTAAGGTTCGGCCGCTCCTTCCCCTTCCTACGGGATGGAACCTTATGTTACGCCACCAACTTAAATTGACTTCAGTGGTTCTTTGTTTGTTCTCTGAGTAGATTGTGTACTTTTTTTTTATTTCGGTGTGTGACTTAACGGGTACTTTTTCTTAGTCTTTCTTGAGGGACGTTAATGAGCTGCCGTAGATTGGACACGTGCTACAAAGAGTTATACAGATTAATAGACCATGAATTAAGGATGAAGTTTACTCGCTGTCGGATACAATTTTAAATATAGTAGTCTCATTAACGTGTAGACATATGAACACACGACTCTAGGAACACACTTGTAGGGATCACAACTTGAAGAATTCTGGCGCACTGAGAGGATAAAAAACGTAAACAAATCTTAGAAAACAATTAAACTTAATAGAAGACAAACATAAAGACGAATTTCCAAGCACACAAATACTAATTAAACCAAATCCACCTCCTCCACACCCTCTTCCACTCCCTCTCCCACGCCTTCCTCCACTCTTACCCACGCCCTCCCTGTCCAGAGCCTCCTGCCATTGAGCCCTTTAGATTCCGGCCCAACCTGAAGGAGGGGGAGCGGACACAACTCACCTGCGTCGTTAATTCTGGTGATCTGCCCATGACGATTAATTGGCTCAAGGACGGACGACACCTGCAGCACGACCCAGACATTGACCGAAAGCAGATCCACGAGTACTCCACGGTGAGCTCATGTGGTCGTTGTGGTCGTAGTGGTCGTTTGTTGTAGTAGTGGTTGTTGTGGTAGTGGTGGTGGTGGTAGTGGTGGTGGTAGTAATGGTAGTAGTGGTTGTTGTGGTAGTGGTGGTGGTGGTAGTGGTGGTGGTAGTAATGGTAGTAGTGGTAGTGGTGAATTGTGTGTGTGTGTGTGTGTGTGTGTGTGTGTGTGTGTGTGTGTGTGTGTGTGTGTGTGTGTGTGTGTGTGTGTGTGTGTGTGTGTGTGTGTGTGTGTGTGTGTGTGTGTGTGTGAGAGAGAGAGAGAGAGAGAGAGAGAGAGAGAGAGAGAGAGAGAGAGAGAGAGAGAGACAGAGAGAGAAAACACACACACACACACACACACACACACACACACACACACACACACACACACACACACACACACACACACACACACACACACAGATTCAGCCCCAGGTATATTTGTAATTCAGGTATTTCTAAGCTATTTTTTTCATTATTTTTTATCTCCAAGGCTGTATTTCCGATGTGTATTATGTGAGCGTCCCTTTGAAGTGGTATTGGACGATTTGTTTGATGTCTTGCCATTATTTGCTGAATCAATATTGTCCTTGTGATTACTTCCCTGTTTCTTTAGTTCTCTTTTCACTTCCCCTCTCCTCTCTTGATTTCTTTCGCTTCCTCTCATCTTCTCTCGTCTTTACTATACTTTACGTTTTTGGTCTTCTTTCTCTTTTTTGTTCTCTCTCTCTCTCTCTCTCTCGTTTTATATGCTTTCCTCTTTCATCGTTTCTTGTGTTTTGTCTTTATTTTTTTTCGTTTCTAATCTTCGTTCTTCCTGTGTTCCATATTCAGGTTGTTCTTCCTCTTTCCACTGTCTGTGCTTCGTTATTTCCATCATTTCTTATTCTATTTGCTTCCTCAACTTTGCGAATTTCTCTCGACTTATAATTCTTTGTTTATCTTTTCTTTTCTTCTTCACTTTAAGAACTTTTATAACCTTTTCCGTCTATTAATTATTTTTCATCACATCTGTTCTTGCCTTTCCTTTTCTATTTCTACAAGTTTTTTATTCTCCTCATCTTTATAATCCTCTGTCCAGTTCTTTTATCAGCCTTTCTTATCCTAACCATCATTTTCCTCGCCTTCTTCAGGTCCTGTGGTTCAAAAAGCTGCGGGAACACCACTCGGGCTCCTACACTTGCGAGGCGGCCAATGCAGCAGCCACGGCCAACCACACAGCGTCTATCAAAGTGAAGGTAAATTACAAGGAAAGAGAAAACCCAACCTAAAGTACCCTAACCCAGCCTAACCTAACCTAATGTAGCCTAACCTAACCTAACCTAACCTAACCCAACCTAACCTAACTCAACTCAACCTAACCTAACCTAACTCAACCTAAATCTTACTTAATCTAACTTAACCTATCCCCTTCACTCTTTTTACTGCTGTGATAGTTCTTTTTTACCATTAACCCCTTCACTGCTATGACATGTTTTTATATTGATTCTACTTACTATTTGGTGATTTTATACAGCTTCAGAAATTTATGTGGGGATTAAAAGAGTGCGGACTGTAGCCATTAATCTTCTGACCTCCATAGACTCTTCCTAATGTAAATGAAATCATCTTATCATATCCAAAACTCATGGTTAAAATGCGTTACAGTAGTGAAGGAGTTAAGAGGACAAAAAAATGGGTGCAGCAACACAGAAAAAATCACGAAGTTTTGTTTAGATTTTTTAATATAAATAGTGTTTGAAGTGAGTGCTCAAAAACGTAGATGTGAAGCTGCAGAAGAGTTAGATTATCGTACTCTGGTTGGAATACGAGGAGTAGATGGTGAGGATGAGAGAGGTAAACGATAACGGCAAGTTTAGCTGGTAAGGAAAAGGTTTTGTTTAGTGTAGGGAGGAAACGTGATCAAGAAGCATACTTTTATGAATCTGTATTTCAGGTGAATAGAGGTGATTAAAGTGCTTTAGAAAGAGGCAAAACTAATCAATAGATGTAGATAAACACGCTGAGAGATAGATTAAGGAAGGGGAAAAGACGAAGAGCGCTGCCCAGCCTTGCCAGGTCACCAAGAAAAACAAAACTTGATGAAAGGCTTTGGATTAAACTTTTGCCGAGGTAAAGGTAAAGCAGGAGAGGGAGAGTGGAAGTAAAAAAGATGAGAAGCTTTTCACCAAGATCGTAATGAATGGAACAGAGGAAAGTAAAACCTTTTGAATCAAAATTGTGGCCAAGAAAATGCCGATACGAGATGAAAGAAAGTAAAATGTAGATGTTAACATATTGCTAAACTTTTATCCCACCGTACCATTATATATGTAAAATTAATTGTAATGAGTTCTCTTAAGCTAATGTATCTTTTCCTGCCTTCTTAACATTTATATATAAGTACAGTATTCCTAGTACAACGCCATAACACGACCATGATCCCAGGCGGCCACCCATCCAAGCATTAAACGGACCTAACGTTGCTTTACCTCTTCAGTACTGGGACACATTTCTACCTTGAGATTTGTGTACGAATAGATTACTCTATTGAAATTCGAAAGGTTCTATGGAGATCAGAAGATTAATGGCCGCAGTCTTCACTATTTTTAATTACCTATATAAGTTTTTGGAGTTGTATAAAATCATCAAATACGAACCAGAATGAATATGAAAACGCGTCTTGGTACCGAAGGGGTTAAAATTTGTGTACGATTAGACCATTTTATTGATATTAAGAAGGGTCTATAGAGGTCAGAAGAATAATGGCTACAGTCTTCACTATTGGAAACCCCGCATGAGTTTCTGAAGCTGTATAAAATCAGTAAATAGTAAGCAGAGTGAATATGGAAACGCGTCATGGTACTCAAGAGGTTAACTTCTCTGATCTGAAGAGAACGTGGTTTGTGGACATGAATCTCAATCAGTTAGTTTTTCAATCACCACTCCTAACGCAGATACAGCCGAGGAGAAAGCACACAAAAGATGACACAATATACAGTTTGCATGCTATAAATGTGCAGAAGTTATATGAGAGTTAGAGAAGTTTGTCAGTGAAGCGACCCGTGACTCACCTAACACTGTCTCCTTAGTCCTTTGTGACACAGGTATCAGTATCACGGACAGAACCATACGCGAAAAGAAAAAAGCAATATTGATACAGCTTATGCATTACAGAGATGAAGAACAGGTAGAAGAGGTGTACTGGATGAGTGTCACAGGTACAACACACACACACACACACACACACACACCTGACTATGATTCGTATTCAGAAACGCTTTGTTCTCTCACCACGACTGTTTTCCAAGGCCACAGAGATGATTAGCGGGGTTTCCAAGAGCATTTTACCAGTTAACAATGTAGAAATCTTATCACTCTGCGTCTAAAACAGTAAAAACACCTTAAAAAAATCGTGTAAATTCAGATCAAACTTTTCTAATAGTAGAGGTGAAGCACAGAATAATTTGAGAATATGAGGTTATCTCTCCCTTGTTCTCCCGCCGCAGGTGTCGCCGCGGTGGGTGGTGGAGCCAGCGGGAGGCACGGCGCTGGTGGGCTCCACGGTGGTACTAGATTGCAGTGCTCGAGGCCACCCGCAGCCCGTCATTACCTGGATGAAGGCGTCAGGTAGTAGTAGCTGTTGTTGTTGTTGTGGTGGTGGTGGTGGTGGTGGTGGTGGTGGTGGTGAGAGAGAGAGAGAGAGAGTGTACGTGTGTGTGTGTACGTGTGTGTTTGTGTGTGTGTGTGTGTGTGTGTGTGTGTGTGTGTGTGTGTGTGTGTGTGTGTGTGTGCGCGCGCGCGTGTGCGTGAACTCGTGTGTGTATGTGTGTGTGTGTGTGTGTGTGTGTGTGTGTGTGTGTGTGTGTGTGTGTGTGTGTGTATGTGTGTGTGTGTGAGTGTAAGTGTGAGTGTGTTTTATATTTCAACAAATTACAAATGCAGATCAGAGGCAATGCATCACTCTTTGGTTCTTTGCCAGCCAAGCCATCACTTAGTCATTGATCAGCCATGCAGTGAGGCAGCGCTAATGCAGTGCGTCAGGCAGTCAGTTACACAGTCAGTCAGTTAGTCAGCCAGTCAGTCAGTTAGTCAGTCAGTCAATCAGCCAATCAGTCAGTCAATTAGTCAGCCAGTCTGTCAGTCAGTTAGCCAGTAAGTCAGTCAGTTAGCCAGTCAGTCAATCAGTCAGTCAGTCAGCCAGTAAGTTATCCAGTCAGTCAGTCGAGCACTCATTCAGTAATTCATGCAGATAATTTCTTGGCGCAATCATTCAGTGAGATAGTAGTCAGTGAAGTCAATCCAGCAGTGAGTCAAGTGGGATTCATTCAGCCAATCGTTAGGTCAGTCAGCCAACAGGTATGCAAGTCAGTCAGTTAATCAGTAAAAAGCCACATTACTCAACCAATCAACCAATAAAGAGTCACAAGTTAAACAGGCAATCAGTCAAGTAAGAGAAGTCAAGTCAGCCTCCCCTCCAGCCTCCGCTTCATCTCCGCCAGGCAAGGCTGCACAGGATTTCCAGCCGATGGTGGTGGACGGGCTCAGGTCCTCCCAGGCAGCCAACGGGTCCCTGGTGCTGCATAAGGTGTCCCGCAACCACGCCGGCTGGTACCAGTGCCGCGCCGATAACACAGTGGGCACCCCGCTGGCCGAGATGGTGCAGCTCACAGTCTACGGTGTGTGAGTGTGTGTGTGTGTGTGTGTGTGTGTGTGTGTGTGTGTGTGTGTGTGAATGGAGGGCGGGTGTTGAAATATTATTAAGTTTAGCTATAGAATTTTTGTCTTTTTTTTTTTTGGCTTTGGCGAGATACACTCCTACTAAAAGACTTGTTCGTCACTCGCTCATCTGTCATTTTCCCTTTCAGCCCCGGCCCGCGTGGTGACAGAGGGAGGGCGAGTGACGGGACACGCCGGCCAGGTGGTGACTGTGGCGTGTGAGGCAACAGGTGACGACCCTCTCACAGTCACCTGGCTAAGGCACCACGCGCCTCTCTCACCAGGACACAGGTAATAAAATAACAAGAAAATAATGGAAGCAGCAAGAAACCTTCATTCCTACACGTGGCAGTTCTTTTATTCAATATACTTACTACTATTCCCATGTATCTTCATCAATAAATTCCTTAATCAAAGAAACAAGAGGCCGCCTGTTACAGTCTCCAAGCGCACGGGTTCGAATCCTGTCCACGGTCCGAGTGTAGGTTGGGCCTCCTCACTCTGGGCAACGGTTTCCTAGCGGGTGGGCTTTGAGATAGGAGGTGCCACGAAAAGTATCTCCTTTAGTCCATAAATTTCCGTGAAAAGCCCACATGGATAAACAAAAAAAGGAAAAATAAGAAAGAAAATGGACATATTATTTAGATAACTGGAAAAACTAGGTTAGCAGTCCATTTTTTTGTAATTCGTCACCTGATAGTGATAGTAATGATGACTCCTTAGGGTGACGGTGAGTGAGAGCAGCGTGGGAGGCGCCGTGAGAGCAATGCTGGAAGTGAGGGAGGTGACAGCAGCTGACGCCGGCCCGTACACCTGCCGCGCCACCAATCCTCACGGGGAGCACTCCCAGGTGTTCACTATCGCCATCATAGGTACGTGAATATAGACCTGATAATACGTAAGAACAGGATGTGTTACCATAATTAGGAATCTTCAGTGAAAGGTGGTTGTAAACAGGATGAGAAACGATAATTTAATGGAGTGATTCTAATGGGAAACTTAGGAACTTCTTAGGTGCATGGAGTGAGAGTTAGTGTTTATAGGCAGGAAGGAAGGAAGGATAGGAATGGAAGAATGGCCCCACTGTTGACTGGTTGAAGTTCAGTAAGAAAGAAAGGCTTGTTTATTGATAGCACAAAGAAGAAAGGAAGGAAGGAAGGAAGAGTAATTATGTTGCATTGATAATGGTTTATCTAAGTTTCTTTCTTACACAGAGGTGAAAAGTTTTATAAAATATTTTTCTCCCAGCCTTGCACTAAATTAAATGAAGGTTTGCCGGCACTCATGTTTATAGATAATATTTTTTTCTAACATACACAGTGTGAGGGTGAATGTTTTAATTTTTGTTATCACAGAATTAAAAACAATCACTGAGGGGGTTAGGGGAGTTGAATTTTATTGTAAATTACTATTAATTAGGTATACGTGATCATTATTAGATAGATTATCCTGTAAAATTATGAAAACGATCCCTGCGGCTGCATCATGCCTTTGTGCCCTAAAATACGCTCACAGATTTTTTTTAATTAAACAAGAAATATCATTATAATGTTGAGCGGAATGCTAATTACTTAATAAGCTCAGTCATTACCACGGTGGCGGGATGGTTGACGTGCTGGCTTGGCGTCACGCGTCACAGCACACACCGTAACTCCTCCCCGTTTGTCTCCCCAGAGCCTCCCCGCGCCCCTGTGGGAGTGGAGGTGACGCAGGTAGGGAGCAGGTCGGCCCACCTCGCCTGGAGCCTCCCCCAGCCAGCCGCCGTCACCATCCAGTACAAAGGTAATTCAGCACCTGTGTGACGCGGCATCCTTCCTCCAGCCTTGTGAGTCCCGCCAGGCTTCTCCTTACCGGCGTTAATGTGTTGGTTTGTTATGCAGCGCTAAGCCGCACTGCCATTATGAAGGTGATGGTTAATTATCTGATTAATTAGAAGACTCAGCCCAGCCACACACCGCGCCGGCTTGTCTTGTCTCTCCAAGGCTTCAGTGTTCCCTCACTGTTGGAGTAATTTTTTTTTTTTTTTTTTTTTTTTTTTGCCTCGTGAGAAACTAAAATTAACATATTTTCTCTCCATCTTCTCCCTCGCCATCGTCCATTCAGCGGCAGAGGGAGAAGCTTGGGCGTCGCACGGACGTAACGTGAGCGTGGGTCAGTGGGCGGCATCACACGTACTGACGGGCCTCTCCCCGCACCTCACCTACGCCGTCAGGCTGATGGCACACAACGACCTGGGTGTGTCGCTGCCCTCACCCACGCAACTCTTCACCACCTCCGAGGAGGGTGAGTGCCAAGGGCAGGACCGGCTCCTAGTGCCCCTTAAGGCAGCACTAAGAAGCACTGTCAACTTGAGCATCACCAGCACAGCCAACAATCACCTCCTCTCTCTCACTTCTCATGATATTCCTCTTTCTCCCATACACATAGCGCCTTCCGGGGCCCCAAGGGACGTGAGAGTAGCGGCAGGGGGCCCACGCTCCTTGCTTGTCACCTGGCGGGCCCCAGACCCCCGCCTCACCCACGGGACCCTCAGAGGCTACACGCTCGCCCTGCGCCGCCAGAACCTACAGGGCCACTTCACTTTCATCACCAGGCCCGTCACCGCTGTCCTCGGTCAGTATAGTATACCTCGAGGTGGTCTGCTCTGCGTCTCTCCTCGTGTCTGTGTTCCCTCTTCTCCCTTAGTGCACTGTGTCGCGTCGCTGTTATGAGAACAGCAGACGCACGTCGCGCCCAGCGCCTCCACGAGCACACCTGTGCCTTTGATCGCTTGTTTTGTTAATGTTACATCCACTCACTGCTCGGCGACAACAGCTGCACCTCACAGGCTGCTTAATGACATTCTCCTACACTCCGTCTCTCTCACTGTCCTCCTTCATCTTGTCTAATATGCTTCATTAATATTCTGCTTTATGCGACATAATGTCGGTACTTAATATTCTCTTTTATGTTATGTAAGTACAGCTCCTTTATCTGTCCCTGGCGCAGGTGACGTTGAGGCCGTGGAGCAGTACGAGGTGCGTGGCCTGGTGCCGGCGTCCCTGTACGAGGTGGCGGTGCGGGCCTTCACCAGGGCGGGGCCGGGGCCACTCTCTTCCCCGAGGATCGTCGACTCCACCTCCCATGACGGTAGGTGGCAAGGAGGAGGCTGGGAGGAACGTGGCGAGGGAAATAAAGCAAAGAAAATTTTATGTACCACCTGTATGTCAGTAATCTTTGACACTAAATTAGCTTTTGTCCTCCCACAGCCCCGTCGTGTCCTCCCTCCGGAGTGTCGTGCCGTGGGTCAGGACGAGGAGGAGTAAGAGTGTGGTGGTCGCCGCCGCCCACACATTGCGCCCACGCTCCCGTCAGCGGCTACACCGTCATCGCCACACCCACGCAGCACGTTCACCACTCCTCAGGCAGTGAGTCTTCATGCTGAAAATTCTCCTAAAGAATGTCTTTGTCTCATTTCTGTAATCTCTCTCTCTCTCTCTCTCTCTCTCTCTCTCTCTCTCTCTCTCTCTCTCTCTCTCTCTCTCTCTCTCTCTCTCTCTCTCTCTCTCTCTCTCTCTCTCTCTCTCTCTCTCTCTCTCTCTCTCTCTCTCTCTCTCTCTCAAGCAGTATATCTACATGTCATTTGCATAATTCACAAAGATTATCACATTACACCATTCCTCTCCTCGCCGCGTCTCGTTTTTTGCTGACGGTGAGTGTTGTCCTCTGTCAGGCAGCGCGTGGGAGGTGAACACAACCAACCTGGAGAAGAATCTGGACTCCCTGCCGCCCGCCACCAACATCAGCGTGAGGGTGAAGGCTTTCAATGAGGTGGGCTTCTCCCCGCCCAGCCGACCTGTCTTCTGCGTCACTGAGGATGATGGTGAGAGAGAGAGAGAGAGAGAGAGAGAGAGAGAGAGAGAGAGAGAGAAATTTGTCTGCATGTCTTTATCTACGAAACACGAGTATACTGACAGATAATTTTTCTTTCATTTTTTTTAAATATCCTAAAGAATCTAAACTCATTTTTATTTCTATTTACAAAAGTCATGATACATTTACATTTTCTAGGTGTATGGTACCACAAATTACCGGTGAGGTGATAGCGGCAACTATCTTGAAATCACCATCGTACTGTCATGAAAAGTACATAAACTTAAGCCCTTCAGTACCATGACGCGTTACATTCATTCTGCTTATTACTTAGCGATTTTCAAACATCTTCAGAAACTTATGCGGCAGAATAAAATAGTGAAGACTCTGGCCATTAATCTTCTGATCTCCATAGACCCTTCCTAATGTCAATAAAAACGTCTAATCACACCCAAAACTCAAGGTAAAAAAAAAAGTGTCTCGGTACTGAAGGAGTTAAAAGGATCACACACAGTCTTCCCTCCTATAGTCCCTGCCCGTATGTTTCTCTGTCAGGGAGTATTTCACTATTCAAATTTTGTACATACATATTAGTAACAATAGATACTTCCTTACTTATGTGTTCCCTCCTTCAGTGCCCGGACCACCGAGACACCTGCGCGTGGTAGTGACGGGACCCTCCAGCCTTCTCGTCACCTGGTCTCCGCCTTGGCCCCACACTGGCGTCATTCTGCACTACACTCTCTACTCCTCCAGGGACGACCAGGTAAATCAATGTGAGGGGGACGACCAGGTAAAGGAAGCCTGAAGGGAGGTAATGTGGACGACCAGCTAAAGGAAACTTGAAATGATATGAAGGGAACGACCAGGTAACGGGAGGAGGCTTAAAGGGTATGGGAAAGGGACCACCAAGTTCAGGAGGAAGCTTAAAAGGAACCTTGCACTAAGTGGAAGGTAAAGACAAGGAGAGTGAAGTGAGGGCAGTGAATGCAGTAACATTAACATAGGATGGAAAGTTGCAGTGTTTTAGTGTTGTGTGTCTGAGATTTCTTCTCTCCCTTGCTGCAGGTTGAGATGAGGGATCTGGTGGGCGCCGGCGGGTCGGAGGCCACTTGGCGGGAGCTAAGCGGCCTGACGGAAGCCTCCAGGATCCAGGTGTGGGTGACAGCGACCACTGTGGCGGGGGAAGGCAGCCAGTCTCCGCGGCTCACGGAAATACCCAAGCCTACGCCTTCCTACGCCCCTATTGTTGTGGGCGGTGGAGGACGCAAGTGGCGTGTGGGCGTGGGATCAGGGGTGACTTTAGGCTGTCGGGGACTGGGCACACCCGCACCCACAGTGTCCTGGACTAAGGGTGGAACCACCCTCAGCAGTGGCCCCCTCACGCAGCTCCTTCCTGGCGGGGACCTCCACCTCACGGGTAAGTGGCGGCCTGAACCACGCGGCGGGTGGAGAGAGAGTCACACCTGTGCTGTTGCCGCCAGGCATGTGCTTATATTTTCCTGTTCTTTAGTTAACCTTTCTGTGACTCACGCACCTCTCCTCCTTGAGCAGCCGTGCAGGATTCCGACAACTACACGTGCTGGGCGAGAAGCAGCGCTGGCGTAGACAACCTCACCCATCAAGTGGTGGCCCTCACGCCCCCTGAAGCACCCAACCTCTCTCTCTCCCACGCCTCCCACCACGCTCTCAACTTAACCGTCATGCCAGCGGCTGACGGCGGTGCCCCTATACTGGGTGAGTGTTTTGCCTGGCTGATGTGAATCCTCACGTGACTGTTGTCCTAGATGGCAGTGAACGCTCCAGAAATGCACACTGAGCCTCGCCTCCTCACGCAGGTTACACCCTTCACCACCGAGGCCGCGCAGGGGAGTGGGTGGAGACACCCGGGGATCCGGCTGGGCGGAGCGTGATGGTAAGGGGCTTGGCGTGCGGGGCGTCTCACCATCTCTATCTCACCGCCTGGAATACTCACGGCACCTCGGCTCCCAGCCCCGTCCTGGACACCAGCACCCTGGGCAGCCGTACGTATCGCCGTGGCCGCACACACTCCGCCACCTTCACGTCCTTTATACTTGAACTTTACCTGGCCGCCACTAGGTATCTAATTCACACCTTCCTCCCACAGCGCCGGGCCGGCCCAACCCTGCCTCGCTGGTGGAGGTGAACGCCACATGCGTCACGCTGCGGCTGTACGTGTGGCCTGAGCACGGCTGTCCCATCACCCACTGGAAGGTGCGTCACAGTGGCACTGCGCCTCACATTGCCATGTCAACCGTTGTAGAAAGGATAAACCAAAGTTGAACAAATACCCCCACCCCCTTCCCAGCAGCTCAGAACCTCGTGTCTCCTTCAGGTGGAGCGCGGCAATGAGTTGAGCGGCTCCTCATGGACCACTCTGCACGCCCGCGTCACGCGAGACACGGGCGACCTGGGCCTGTGTGACCTGCACTCAGGCTCCTGGCACCTCCTCAGGGTGACGGCAGCCTCCACCGCCGGGGACACGTCGGTGCTGTACCGCGTGGCTACGAGGGACACTAACGGGGGTGAGTGTGGGGCCTTCCCTCTTCATCATGGTCCATCTCCTTGTCCTGACCATTGACCACTGCCCTCCGTCAAGTTACTATTCTATAATGCCCCCCCCCCCCCACAGGAACCATCGCCGCCCAGCCAGTGCAGGAGGTGTCGGTGAGCCGCGGAGGGGGAGCAGAGGCGTGGCTGGACGCACACGTGGTGGCGGGGGTGGTGAGCGCCGTCCTATTAGCCGCGGCCCTGGTCATCTGCGTGTGTGTGGCGGTGAGGCGGCAGCGGTACGGAGGCTACAGGTGCGTGAACAGCATGGTGCAAGAGGGCGTGGTGGGAAGTCTGCAGCGTAACTCATTATATCGAGGTCATTGTTTTGAGGGGCACTTCATAAGGGGGGTTCATTTTCTACGCCATTGTCTAGTTGGTGCGAGTGTCACAGTGCCGTCACAATGCTCCATTTTAATAACGCGGCCCCAAAGAGTGACAGGACAGGAATTATTTGTTTTCCATTAGCATCGTGTGTCATGTGACTGTAATGAAATATGACACCAGAGATAGATTATCGAATAACTGATTCAATTGTGTGTGTGTGTGTGTGTGTGTGTGTGTGTGTGTGTGTGTGTGTGTGTGTGTGTGTGTGTGTGCATCATAGGCAAGGCGGCAGTTTGGACACCAAGGGCGGGGGCGGTGAGGACGACAACGCCCGTAACTCCGAGCTGACCCGCGCCCACCTGTACTCCCCGACACCCACCAAGAAGCCCCGCGGGTCCCTTGCATCCCTCAAGACCCAGGACGACACCTCGGACCCCTACGAGATCTGTCCCTACGCCACCTTCAGGTACCACCCCCAGTAGTAATAGTAGTAGTAGTAGTAGTAGTAGTAGTAGTAGTAGTAGTAGTAGTAGTAGTATCATGCATCAATATTAAGAAGAGTTCTATTAGAGATTTGAGTCACTGAGAACATGATGCACATTCAGAAACACTGAACTTATTATGGGGGAAACTTTGTGGTATATACCTTCACAATTTGCTGGTGGCGGCTCACTCTCCCTTCCTTCAGGACTCTCTACCTTCTACATATACACACTTGTGCATTCCTTCACCACCCTACGAGTCTTATATCGTTGTGTTCGTTTCCAGTTTTATTCTTGTCTCTTCTACTTCTCACTCTTCTGTTCTGTGTTCCCTTCCGTCGTCTTGCCTCTCCCCTCCTTCCCCTGAGTGTTTGTGTCGTGTACATAGCGTGGGGAGCTCGGAAGGTACTCTAGAGTACGGTCTGTCCCTTCACACCCTCACCCCGCGGGACTGCCTCGACACCCCCGACACCTACAGCGACCGCCACCCGCAGCAGTCCCCCACGTACGGCCAGGTGGGGCGCCAGCGGCCTCAGTCACATTTCAAGGAGACGGGTGAGTGACAGAGAGAGAGAGAGAGAGAGAGAGAGAGAGAGAGAGAGAGAGAGAGAGAGAGAGAGAGAGAGAGAGAGAGAGAGAGAGAGAGAGAGAGAGAGAGAGAGAGAGAGAGAGAGAGAGAGAGAGACAGAGAGAGAGAGAGAGAGAGAGAGAGAGAGAGAGAGAGAGAGAGAGAGAGAGAGAGAGAGAGAGAGAGAGAGAGAGAGAGAGAGAGAGAGAGAGAGAGAAACGCACGTGAGAGAGAGAATTTACTATAGTTTATGTCTAAAACTTTTAATTTTCTGTGATACGTATACAAACTCATAGAAAACCAGTGTGCAGGAATAGTAGTGGATAACTCTAATATACATCACTGAAACAACCAACACGTAGCTACATCACTGCAGAAAACCAACCTAATTTACAGAAGATGAAAGATTGTTAGCTAGCGACCGTTCAATAACCAAATCACAAAAATTAAAGTCTAGAATTGTACTCATTAAAATAGTTATGCTTCTAGATTACCAGTTTAAACGCTAATATTTGTCCCACTTTCATGCCTCGCCAGAGATCGCCTACATTAGCAGTCGAGGGCGCGCAGAGTATGCAAGTCGCCCTAAGTCACTGCCGGGCGCCGCTCCTCAGTCGGGGATAGAAGTTGCTCAGGCACCGACGGGAGGCAAGTGGCCTGATGACGCACGGAAGGACACCACAGGCAGCCGTCCACACCGCTCCAGAAGCCGCTCTAGAGGTACGGTGCGCGGTGAACTAAAGGTACAGAAAAGAGGAATGGAGGAAAAAAATAACAATACAAGATAGAAGAAGGGAAAGAAAAAAAGAAAAATGGAGAAACAAAACCCTGAAAATAGAAGGCATAGAAGAGAAGAGAAGAAGGAGGAGAAGGGGTTTTTGTATGTAGGAAGGGAAATCTGGTTAAGGACAACATGAAATAAGAAAAAAAAAAAAAGCCTATTTAGTTGCCAGTCCCCTTGCAGGTCCGAGAGAGTTAGCCCAAAAAGAAGAGATAAATGACCTGGGTTGCTTTTCAGATAGTGTTCTTTCAAAATTCCTGTGACTTGAAATATTAACTGGCACTCTTACTTCACACTTTTTGGGGAGCGGTGCTTGAACATATTTCTGCTTATTCTATTCTTTTTTTATCAATACCATGAAGGATTTTTACGGTAACTTATTTTAAAGCCCAACCGCTAGGAAACCGCTACCCCGAGTGAGGAAGCCCAACCTACACTCGGACCGTGGACAGAATTCGAACCCGTGCGCTTGAAGACCCCTCAGACCCCAAAGCGCGTATGAGTCCACTGTACTACGGCGGTCCTTTCCTCAAACAGATACGTGGAAAGTTAGTCAAGCCAAACGTGATGCAGGACTTGATAACATAGGAGAGCAAAGGGAAGTGCAAGGAGACAATGAAGTGTGAATTATCATCAAAATATTATAAAAAAAAAAACAACAGTAAATCAGATAACACCACAGCACAGAACACTAAGAAACATTCCACCCAATCCCATTAAAAGGTCAAAGCACTAAGAAACATTGACAAAATCTCATTAAAAGGTCAAAACACTAAGAAACATTGACAAAATCCCACAAAAGGGCAAAACAATAAAATAACACATAAAATCACACAAAAAAGATCAAACCAATAAAAAAAACACCCACAAAATCACACAAAACGTCAAGACAATAAGAAAAACACCCACAAAATCCCACAAAAGGTCAAAACAATAAAAAAAAACACCCATAAAATCCCACTTAAAGGTCAAAACACAAAGAAACACTCAGAAGGGCTCACATAAAGTCACGTTTCCTCAGTTGCCTAAGAAAGGGAGCAAGGGTGGTCACATTCAATGGGTGGCTATGTATTTAGGAGCAGATGAGCGTTGACCCTTTAGTACCATGACGTATTTTCATATATTCATTCTGCTTACTCTGTGACAATTTTACACAGCTTCAGGACTCATGTGGGGATTAAAACAATGAAGACTCTGGCCATGAATCTTTTCACTTCCATAGCTCCTTCCTAATGTCAATAAAATCGTCTAAACGTACCCAAAACTCGAGCTAAAAATATGTTCCAGTACTGAATGGGTTAAGAGTCACGGTGAAGAGGTAACATGAGCAGTATCTCCCACAGGTGACATGCCAAAGAGAGACTCCAGCACTGAGAGCAATGATGCCTCCTCGCCCGTCCCTCAGCTGCCTCACTACCAGCACCCACAGACTCAACAGCACCGGCACTTCATCCAGCAGCAGCAGCAACCTCAGCCTCAGCAGCAGGGCGCGGCAGGGGGCGGCGCGGGGGGTAGAGTTGGCCCCCACCCTCTGCCGCCTGTCCGCCATGCCAGGTAGTCTCAGGTAGAGGAGGCTGAGCTGTGTAGGTGGAGTCTGGCTGCCGCGGCTCCCACCACCTCCACCATTATTCCTTTCCTCCACCTTTCACCCTTCCTTCCACCTCCTCCTCTTCCTCCTCCTTTTCTTCTGTGCCTTCTATTTTCAATGTTTTGTTTCTGCTATTTTCCTTTTTTCTTTCCCTTCTATCTTGTACTGTTATTATTTTTCTCCATTCCTCTTTTCTTCTTCATTTTTTCACCCATTTCTGTTTTCAAGAGCTTGTTTCTTCTCATCCTCCTACGTTGCTTCTCTCTCTCTCTCTCTCTCTCTCTCTCTCTCTCTCTCTCTCTCTCTCTCTCTCTCTCTCTCTCTCTCTCCAGCACCCAGCAAACACCTGGAATGCTTGCCTGTCTGTTCACTGCATTTTTCACTTTAATTTCCTTAGCGTTAGTTGTTTAGACAGTGTTGAATTACTTGTATGCATTGATTTGTATTGCCTGATCCTTAGTTTAATTATTATTTCTATCTTACCTCGTTTTACTGTTTTTTTTTCTCATTTACTTTCATTCACATGGATACGTTATTTGTTGTCCTTTTCCTATCATGTTTGTCACTTTTTGTATATGACGTGAAGGGTTTAAAGGCAATTAGATTCAACGTACTTCACTTTTCACATGGTCTTGAGGCACAACGAAGCCATTCAGTGCATATACCACTTTGCTCGTCCTTGTGTTGTGTGCCTTTCTACCCGTGCATCACCAATCTCTAGCCTCTTGATCTCTTCAGTACCAGAACGCGTTTTCATATTCATTCTGGTTACGATTTGGCGACTTTATACAGCTTCAGAAACTTATGTTGGGATTAGAATAGTGTAGACTCTGACTATTAATCTTTTGACCTCCATAGACCCTTCCTAATGCAAATAAAATCGTCTAATCGTACCCAGAATTCAAGGTAAAAAATGCGTCTCAGTATTGAAGTAGTTAAAGTTATCTCGCCAAAAAGGACGATAAGTATTAGTATTAGCTGTAGCACTGAGCTAACATCTGAGACATCATTGATCCTCGTTCTTATTTTCCCCTGTCAATCTTTATCTCTGTCTCTACATATGTCTCGTCCCTGACATACACTACTGACATCTCGAGATACTACGATTGATCCTTGTCTTTGTGTCTCCTTTGTATTGCTCGTCTTCGTCTTTGTCACATGTCTCGTCTGTCACAATCATGCTGGAGTAGAAGCAGGAGGAGGAGGTGTAGGAAGGCGAGGACGGGGTAACTTCACGCTTCTCTCTTGGCCTTGCAGAGCACCCAGTGAGTCTTCCTCCAGCGACATGTCTCCCCTCACGCCCCCGCGCCCCCTCCACCCTCCCTCCGCATTCTCCGACTCCAGGGAGATGTCTGAGGCGGAGTGCGACAGGGAGCTGCGACAGGGCGGCACGGGAGGGACGGGGGTAGCCGGGCAGCGGGCGAGAGGGAGGGCGAATGGCGGGAAGACAGCAGCGAGTAGTAACAATAACAATAACGTAGCGAATGAGTTACTTATGATGCTGAGTCAGTATGAACAGCAGCAGCAGCAGCAGGAGCAGCAGCAGCAGCAGCAACAACACAGTGCACCCCAGAAGCCGCCGCAGAAGGTGACCACGAATGCGTCAACGGCGAAGGTTCCGTACAGCATCAACGTTTAGTGTCACAGCTTCGTGCAAATACAAAAAAAAAAATGGTCTGTCTAGTGTGCCAGGAGAGAAACTCGCCACCGACACTAAGAAAAAATAAAACTAAACAAAAAAAAATAGAGAGAAAAGATGTAATATAAACCAAACAAACCGATGACTCAAGTGATCAATGTTGTGTTATGAATGTGTCAAGTCTATACGCCACAGTTTTACGTTACTTTTTGTTCCCGTTTTCTTTTTCACCGCCCTTCCTGCTCCTAAGTCAGTGTCACTCTGCGTGTGCCGTGCCCGCCGCTGTGTTCGTCTGGCCGTGCTGTGTCCCGTGGCGCCCTAGATGGGAGGGAACCCGGATATGTATGTGTAGAGTTAAGCAAGGTTAGTTAATGAGAGAGAGAGAGAGAGAGAGAGAGAGAGAGAGAGAGAGAGAGAGAGAGAGAGAGAGAGAGAGAGAGAGAGAGAGAGAGAGAGAGAGAGATTATATAATGTATGAATGTATTTGTTCCCTCTCACCTCCACCACCCCCACACCTTCCCTCCCATCTCAAGTGGTCCACCTTCCCTCCAACTCCTCCACTCCCCCCACCGCTCCTCTCACCACCACCCCCTCCACACCACCACCACTTCCACCACCACTCCCTGCCATCTGTTCGTGATTAACGCTTACATTGTTCGCCAAAGGAATGTGATTATTATTACTAAATTAAATTCCCTAAAACAACGTCATCTTTTGTGCATAACCCGAGAGAGATAGATAGATAGATAGAGAGAGAGAGAGAGAGAGAGAGAGAGAGAGAGAGAGAGAGAGAGAAATGAGAAAAACATGTAACATTCAGACAAATTTTACAAAGTTTATTTTTCTTATATTTTCTACCTTTCTTCATTTATTCATTCATTCATTCCGGCTTTCATTCATTTTTTCGTTCAATCTTTCATTTATTCATCTACTTATACACTTGTTTATTCATCCATTCACCTCCACATTATCTTTGGTGCACACATTGAAAAACATGAATACTATCTGTCATTCTTACATACATACATTTATGCATACATACATACATATATAATCTAGTTCCACAAAAACGACAGAAAGGCGATTACTGAATACCAGATTAGTGTATTTTCTCAGCGTCCCGTGATTCGCTCAGTTCGTGTGACTCTTTACTTGATCCTGAAAAGTCTATTTGTGCTGCACCCAGAGTCATCACAAGAGAGAGAGAGAGATGAAGTGACCACATAACCGTGATGGTGACAATAGAAGTCTTTCGTAAACATTTCCTTTTGTGTATCAAACCGTACGCGTCACTGTCCTGTTCATTAGGTCGTGTAATCCTCGAGACGTTAGTGAAGAAGAGGCTCATGGGGCGACATTCTATCCTCGTCTGTGGAATAGTTCTTCTTAAACACGTACTCCAGGAGATGCAGGCTGCTGTTGGCGGTCTCTGGCAGGAAGCGACGCACTACCACCATCAGCAGCAAGTTGAAGGCGGCGAAGATGAGCAGACTTCCCCCTAACCCCACCTCGTCCATCATCTGAGGGAAGCAGAGGCCCACGATCACTTCCATGGTAGCGTACAAGCACGTACAGATGCACGCCCCCACTACCCTGATGGGCGTGGGCAGCAGCTCACCCAGCAGCACCCAGGGAATAGGACCCACGCCGAACCCATAGCCCAGCACGAAGCAGATGACAGCCATGACAGGCACCCACGACGACCCCGGGATGTCCCACAAGAGGAAGATGCTCCCGATGGCGGTGGAGACAGCACAGCAGGAGCTCCCCACCGTCAGGATGAAGCGGCGGCCGACGCGATCAAGTAGTGAGGAGCAGGCGACGGTGGAGAAGAGCCGTGCCACGCCCAGCAGCACCGTGCACGTGGAGGCCTTCATCTGCACGCCAGCGTTGCGGAAGAAATACACGGCGTAGGAGAAGATGGCGAACTGACCCCCGAGCTCCCGCAGGACTATGATGGCCGTCATGAGCAGCAATGGCCGGAAGTTTTGCGGCTTAGAAATGTGCCAGACCTGCCGGAAAGCAACACAGCTTCATCTTACCTGCCTCAATTAGGCTCGTATTCTCAAGCGCTTCTATGCTTCACCTCCACTATTTCAAAAGGCTTTATTTAAGTTTACACGAGTACTTTAAGGTGTTTTTATGGTTCTAGAGGCAGATTGACATGATTTCTACATTATTAATTGGAGAAACACCCTTCAAAATTCGGCTAATCATCTTTGTGGCCTTGGGAAACAATCGTGGTGAGATAAAAGCGTTTCTGAACACGGACCTTATACTTCTCACAATCCATCCCGCTGGTCATGAACTCAGCAAGCACATGAGAGTGAGAGGAAGCAAAGTGAGACTCAGTACCTGCTGTGAGAGGCGTGCCTGTGGCTGCTCCTTTATGCTCTTCTGGATCTGCAACAGTTCCTCCTGCGCTGACAGCCGCCGCAGAGGTCCACGCACGGTGATGAGCGCTTCCTCCGCCTCCTTCATACGCCCCGCACGCACAAGCCAATACGGGGACTAAGGGAGGGAACCAGACACTGTATTAAGCACTGATAGATGACGATAATACAGCCTTGTGTGTTTTGATTATTATTCTCATGTTGTTGTTGTTGTTGTTGTCTTTCTGTTATCATTCCTTCACTCACTCAGGCCTGCTTGTGTTCTTCCCTTACACTGTCACGCTCAACAAACTCATTGAATGCAAAACTTTCAATACAGTTCACCTCAGCAGACCTCATATATTCCTTACGCATGTTCACCACCACCACCACCACCACCACCACCACCACCACTAGCACCACCCCTCCTCTTCAGTCTCTCCTGCCAATGACCCTTTTCTCCCCGGCAGATCCCACCTCCACCTCTTGACCCTCTTCCAACCTTATCCTCTGGCAATACCGAGCCTCTCCACCCATCACCACTGCATGCACGGACAGGAACCCACGAACCCAGGAACCAACACGCTCAGCACCTTACCTCAGGAACACCAAGGGAGAGGAAGAAGATTGGGATGAATGGCACAGCAGAGAGAATAGTAACCAGCCTCCACGTGAAAAGCTCAGCCATCAGGTAAGCCAGGAGCATCCCAATAGACACCACGATTTCACTTAGACACCCCAAGAAGCCTCGGTACTTTGGCTCCAGAAGTTCTGCCATCAGCGGGTTGACTAAAGTGGAGAAAATCATGAATCCCAGGCTGCCCAAGATCCGCCCCACGTACAGCATGGTCAGGGAGGGAGAGAGGCCCTGCATTAGCCACGTGGCAGCGATGGGGAGCAGTGTGAAAGTCATGAGGTGTCTGTAGCCGAAGAAGTCGATGAGCGCGCCAATGGGTAGGTTGGAGATCAGTCCTGTGATCCCGATGGAGGAAACTGTGGAGAGGGAATGATTCTTTGTATATACACGTTAAGATGGCGATTCGAGGATGTGAAAGAGGGAAAAACTTCATTATATGTCGTTTTACTCATACAAAAAAGGTTATAGGTGATATTACATAAAAGATTGAATTGGGGAGAGGATCTAAATTAATATATTGCTTGGAGGAAAAGACGGCGACTCGAGGTTGTATAAAAGGGAAAAACTCCATTATTTGTCTCTTCCTTCATAAGAAAAAGGTCAAATGATAATAGATAAAGATTGAATTGGGAAACAAATCCAAATTATATATTGCTCGGAGGAAAAGACGGTGATTCAAGGATATAAACAGGGAAAAGATCGATTATAATTATTTGTCTCTTCCCAAATAGAGAAAAGCTCATGAATAATAACAGATAAAGGTTAGATTTGATAAGAGACTCGAAATTGGTAGAGAGAGAGAGAAAGAGAGAGAGAGAGAGAGAGAGAGAAGAAACGGGCTATCGTATATATATTTCATGCTAGTGTGTATCAGATCATGTCACCGCATCACTTATATATACACTCTCACACACTGGCCTCTTTCATCACCCCTTCCCTCTCACCACCACCACTCCCTCACCCGCCACTAAGGCTTTGTTCAAACAGGGCGGTTTGCACCGCGCGGTTGGAAACGTGCGGTATAGCATTTTCAATGATAGCCTATGGAATCGTTCACACACAGCAGTTTGGAAACGCGGCGGTTTCCAAACCACAGCGGTTGCAAGATTTTCCTCGCTACCGCGCGGTTTGCCAGCGTGTCGAGATACACACTAACCTAGTACATTTGGCCGTACACCAGCCAATGAGAGAACAGGATGTGCGTTACTATGACAATCTTGGGCTTTGCCTGTGATGAGTCACGTAATACCATTCAATGACTGTAGTACCGCTGTCTGCTGAGGAATGGAGAGGGATCACTTTGACACTTATTTATTAATCAATGAAATTAGAAAACGCCCATTGACATGTTTGACACTGACGGCAATCCAACATACGGAAACACCATACTAGTACTATATAAAGTGAGTGACCTTTTAATAAGTTGTTGTTTCTTGCTCTGCATTTTCACTTCAAGAAATGAGAATTTTATTTCTATCCATTTTACTGGCAACTGGAACTTTAGATGTCACTTTTTTTTCTTTTTGCTTTTATATATGAATATTCTTTTTAATAAAACTTATAATAAAGGAGTCATCTTAATGTTATGACAAGTTTGTGTTGTGGGAAGATGGAATCCCTCATCCCAGTGTTGCTTGAAGATACGTCCTCTTCATTAGTTCCAGCAAGTCGTCAAATGATTTCACCGACATTCTCAAATAATTGAAAAACTTTTTGTCCTGCTGTCTCAAGGAAGGATACAGGGTGGTAAACATGCCGTGGGTAAGTCTGTCATTTAGAATTGGATGAACCCAATGTTGCCTTTGCCTCTGCTTGCGCCATTTCAAGCGGCGATGCAACAACCAAACACACACTACTTCGTCCACATCCATCCTGTCACTGTATAATACGCAAAAAAAAAAATAAATAGAAGTGGGTCAGCCGCCCTGTGCCAGCCCTGTGTGAACAAGGCCTAAATCACAAGACGGATGAGTCATTTTCAGGTGTCCTCATGCCTCACCTGCACGCCCTCCCATTCCTCTCACTGCCTCTTACCTCATTCTCTCAGTCACTTCTCCCTGTTACTGCTATGCCTTTCTCTTGCAAACCTTTCCCTGTTTTCACACTGTTTCACGATGTGTGTGTGTGTGTGTGTGTGTGTGTGTGTTTTAAAAGTCACACAATGAGGGAATGATTGTGCATATTTTGTCATATAATTGTCTCCTCTTCCTCCTCCTCCTCCTCCTCCTCCTTCTGCTCCTCCTCCTCCTGCTCCTCTTCCTCCTCCTCCTCCTCCTCCTCCTTCTCCTCCAGCTCCTCCTCTTCAACCTCCTCCTCCTCCTCCTCCTCCTCCTCCTCCTCCTCCTCCTCCTCCTCCTCCTCCTCCTCCTCCTCCTCCTCCTCCTCCTCCTCCTCCTCCTCCTATTCTTCCTCCTCCTCCTCCTCCTCCTATTCTTCCTCCTTCCTCTTCGTCCTTCCTCTTTCTCTTCCTCCTCCTCCTCCTCCTCCTCCTCCTCCTCCTCCTCCTCCTCCTCCTCCTCCTCCTCCTCCTCCTCCTCCTCCTCCTCCTCCTCCTCCTCCTCCTAGTCCTTACCCAGCCATTTCACGTCGTTCTCCGTGACGTTGAACTGTGTGGAGTTGTCAGTCTGTAGCGAGGGGAGTGTGGCAGGCCAGCCCAGCATCAGCCCAATGTGCAGCATGGTACTCGCCACCACCACCACGCTGCACACCTGAGGAACGCCCACATGCATCACTAATATCATATAGTCCTGCTAGAAATGTGCGTTCTTTAGAGAGACGTAGTTTAAGAGGGCACCTTGTAGAAGTATTTAGCTCCCTCTGTACTGAGACGCATTTTTACCATGAGTTTGGGGTCCATATTGAGAAACACTTTTGCTCTCTCACCACGACTATTTTTCAAGGTTTTTAAGAGTGTTTCTCCAATTGACAATGTAGAAATCTTATCACTGTCTCTAGAACCGTAAAAACATCTTTAGAAAATTCGTGTCATTATAAATAAAGGAGATGAAGCACAGAAAAGTTTGAGAATACGAGCCTGGGTACGATTAAGCGATTTTATTGACATTAGGAAGGGTCTATGAAGGTCAGAAGATTAATGGCCAGTCTTCACTAATCCATTCCCCGACATAAATTTCTGAAGCTGTTTAAAACCACCAAGTAGTAACCAGAATAAGCTTGGAAACGCGACATGGCACTGAAGGATTTAAGTGGTATAGGGGTTATAACAAAGGGGACATCAGCAAAATTCTTAGGATCAGTAGCCAAGATAGAACCATTGGGAATACGTTTAAGCTTGAGAAATTCAGGTTTAGTAAAGAAATCAGGAGAAACTGGCTGCCTTACTGAGTGGTTGATGAATGGAACGGATTCAGTAATCGTGTTGTTAGTGGTGAGTCAATAGGGAGCTTTAAAAGAAGGATAGATAAATTTGTGGGGCTGCTAGGTGGAATTAGGTACGAGTGTTCATACAATGATTGCCACGTGTAGACCTGACAGCCTCTTGCAGCTTCCCTCATGTTCCCTGTGTTCTTATCTTCACTCGAGGACTAGAAATGTATCGATCCTTATTTCTATATATGCTTGCAACATTTCAGGGTTTTACATTGAATTTATCTCATTTTTATTTCGTTTTCTGGCTAACTCTTGATTCTGTTTGGAGACTGGAATCTAAGTGAGCGCTTTTGTTCAGTCTTCCCTCAACTTTCCCTCTTACATAAGAAATCATTTAATTGCACTGTTTTATTAATGAGCAATGGGTTAATATTTTTTTCTAGTTGTGCTGCAGTGAAAACTTTTAAATTATATGAGCAATGTAGAGTGAAATCTTACGTACGTTGAATTTCCTCGTATAAATGCACCTTTTTTTCCAATGAATTATGTTTTAATATTTTTTTCTTTTCTTTTGTATTTTACTGGGGGCAATTCAGTCCCGCCCTTTGTAGAGGCTTCAGAGCAAGGCTGAAAGGAAGGAGCCGCCGCCGCTTTGCTAATGAGGTGCTGCCTTGTGAAATGTGCGTTTTCTCTTCCTCGCGTTGGGAGTCACTGGCGCAGAGAAGAGACGTAACCAGGGACAAAGAGACGTGTGTGTGTGTGTGTGTGTGTGTGTGTGTGTGTGTGTGTGTGTGTGTGTGTGTGTGTGTGTGTGTGTGTGTGTATTCATACAATATATACTAAAATACTATAAAAATGAAAAATTATAAGCTCAGATAACTCACAGGCTTCCTCTTAGTCTTATATGAAACAAAGAAATAAAACTGCAGTAGACGGAGACTTTTAGAAAACGTCTCCACACTGGCAGTAATTTTTCAGTCCCGTAGAGGAAGTTTGTGCATTTTGAGACGTGTGTGTGTAGATCCAGGAATTCATTATAAATCTTCACGGTGTTGGTGGATTTTGCGTGTGTTTTGGGGTGTTTTGGGTGTTTTGGTTCTTTTGGGTGTGCTTTTGGTGTGTTTGGGTGTGTTTTTGGTGTGTTTTGGTGTTTTGATGTGTTTTTGGTGGGTTTTAGTGTGTTTTGGGGTGTTTTGGTGTGTTTAGGTTTGTTTTGCGTGGGTTTTGGTATGTTTTGTGTGTTTTGGTTGTTTTGATGGGTTTTTGGCGTGTTTTGGGATGTTTTGGTGTGTTTGGGTGTGTTTTGGCGCGTTTTGATGTGTTTGGGATGTTTTTGGTGGGTTTTGGTGTGTTTGGGTGTCACAGCAAAGTAAAGGTTTTTCATCACGTGGGTTCATGCAAACTTATTCTCTGAAACTGTCTATTCTTTCACTACTACTTGTAAATGCCACAGAAACGATTAGCCGTGTTCTTAAGATTACTTCCTCTATTAATAATGTAGAAATAGTGTTAATTCGTCACTAGAATCATAAAAACACCCTTAACTCCTTCAGTACCATGACGCGTTTCCATATTCTTTCTGCTTACTATTTGGTGATTTTCTACAGCTTCACAAACTCGTGTGGGGGATTAGAATAGTGAAGGGTGTGGCCATTAATCTTCTGACCTCCATAGACCGTTCCTAATGTAAATGAAATGGTCAAATCATGTACAAATCTCAAGATAAAAATGTGTCCCAGTAATGAAGGGATCAAAAACCCGTATAACTTCAACTAGAGCCTTTTAAATGCAGTATTTGTGCGGTGCAGGTGTCTCAGAATGTGATCGTTAGTGGCATGCACACCTGATCTGGTGCCTACCTGCCTGGCGAGGGAGCCCATGTAGCAGCAGCACCATGACGTGTGCACGATGCCGTCCGTCATCTGAGGTCAAAGGCAAAGAATAGAGACTTAATCATTAGTAATTCAATAACTTTCCTTAGATGAAAGTGTATCTGATCTCTCACTAACGATTCTACTTCCTTTATCTTTTTTTTATATTTTTTTTTCCTTTCACTCATATCGGGAGACTACATCACTATTTTTTTTTTTTTTGCAAGTTATTTGGATGGAGTGAAATTTATTACTTTATTTTTGTCGTGTGCTTCATTGTTTTTCCTGCAATCACTCGGTCGCTTCAGCTTCACTCGTTAACTTCGTGTGTGTGTGTGTGTGTGTGTGTGTGTGTGTGTGTGTGTGTGCAGCTCACCATTAACAAGCCGTGATCCAATTAATACACTCCACAATGCCAAACTATTACTTCAAACTTTCCTTTTCTAACACTGCCGAGGCTGAAGGGCACTGAGCCGTGAGACTCGCCAACACAGAACTTGACGCGGGGAAACAAAAGACAAACACTCGTCCACCAAACAGCGGACGCCTCCTGCTATACCCACAGTGACTGGAAGGGCGAAGACTCAATTCAGCACCGACTTTCCTTTCATTTCCTCTCTAAGGCCACACAAGGTTGTTTTCGTTGATGTCCGTGTGAGCTATCCTGGATTCTACTCGTCGCTTGTTCTTGTTCTGAGTGGCTTCTTGTCCCGCACTCTCCGCGCTCCTACGTGGGTGTGTCCGGCCTTCTCTCTCTTAGTGTCTGTGCGTGATGCAAACCTCCGGGGATGACTTGAAGCTCTCCTAATCCAAGGATTAGGAGAGAAAGTTGTGCATTGTAACACTCTTTCTCTGTCTATTTGTTGCTCTCTCTCTCTCTCTCTCTCTCTCTCTCTCTCTCTCTCTCTCTCTCTCTCTCTCTTCTTCTTCTTCTTCTTCTTCTTCTTCTTCTTCTTCTTCTTCTTCTTCTTCTTCTTCTTCTTCTTCTTCTTCTTCTTCTTCTTCTTCTTCTTCTTCTTCTTCTTCTTCTTCTTCTTTCCGGTTGTGTGGAATGGCTCAGCGTCTCTTTGTATTATGACTGTAAATAGATATGACGGTAACACACACACACACACACACACACACACACACACAAACAAACAAACAAACAAATAAACACACATACATACACACATTTAAAATCCACATATTCCTTAAGATATCCGTCACTCACCACCAGTCTTCACTCAATAGCGAGCGATGGTAACCCGGCCATATCTCAAATCCACCGAGCCAGTAACCACTTCACGGCTGCCTGACCCAGAGATCCGTTCATAACCGTGAAAAGACACTCCCTTTGTGCCGAGCTAAACAAGACCTCTTTCCTGCCAAATCAGGGCTCAACGTAATCCACAACAGCTCTCCCTCACCGCCACCGAGACCCACATTTCTGCCACACTAAGTAGAGACTCCTCCTCCTCCTCTTCCTCCTCTTCCTCCTCATCCACCTCCTTCTCCTTCTCCTCCTCCTCCTCCTCTTACGATTCAGTTCTATGATATTTTCCCATCATGAACTAACCTGAAGGCTATCAGATCCGTGCTTCATGATGTTCCAAGGTTGAGGTGTAGGAAGGTCAGAGTAGAAGGAACAGTGGTTTAAGGAAGACTCGTGAGGCAGAATAAAGGAAAGCGGTTTGAAGGCAGAAAACAGCAGATTAACTTCAAGTAAAGAGGCGATGTGAATGTTGAAAATGACCAGTCTGATATGATATTGTGGTCCTGTGATTTGTTAAGACATTTTAATCTTTGTTTGTTATCATTATCTCTCTATGTTGATCGGTGTGCAAATGAATTCTATATCATCAAATCACTCTTTTCTCTCCCTTGTTACACATTTTTAGGATTTATTACTCCGTTAGTGAAGTCATTGAAGGAATCTGGAAAACTTTAGTTAGAGGGGCATCAGTCATCGATGGAGCTGCTTTTAATAATTCATTTAGGAGTAATGATAACTATGTTCTCGCTACGTCAATTGAGACATTAAGCCTTTAACAAATGAGTCATTACACATGCGCATCCGGAGATTTCTCAAATACACTGTAAAGATACTTCACAGACTGTTTGACCGACCAGCTAGCTGCATGGGAGAAAATTGGTGTGAAGACAGAGAATCCATATTTATTTTGCATACTATTTGGTGGTTTTATACAGCTTCAGAAACTCGTGTGGGGGATTAAAATGGTGAAGACTGAGGCCATTAATCTTCTGACCTCCATACACCCATCCTAATGTCAGTAAAATGGTCTAATCGTACATAAATCTCAAGGTAAAAGATATGCCCCAGTATTGAAGGGATTAATACGAAGGATGGTGGAAGCTGTGGTGGAGAGCGCTGGGATTACGTGAGAAAAACCTGAAATAAACACGAAAAGGATATTAATGCACGCCGAGAATTTCCTTTTTACTCTTTCCTTTTAAACTTGAAATGCAGAAAACTTACCACTTATTTATATAAATTCTTAACATTTTTCATCATTAATCTCACCATAAGTATCATCTCACCACCACCACCACCACCACCACCATGCACCCGAAGAAGGCGCAGCAGGGGCCCTTCTCGCCTATTGAAGCTTCCTCAGGGCCCTCAAAGCATCCAGTGTTTATCGCTCCCTCGCAGCCTCCTCCCGGCGGGGCACTTTTGAGAGACCGCCGCGCCCTCTTGTCCTGTGATAATTTGCGTTGCTGGTCCGGGCACGTGAGTTAGTGGGTTGGAAAGGCGGAAGGTTTATCCAGCAAAGGGTACCGAGATTTTGTCTTCAGGTTACGTAGAGGTATTAAGAGTATTGGCTTAGGTTTTTAAATGGCGATGTTGTTTCTCTCTCTCTCTCTCTCTCTCTCTCTCTCTCTCTCTCTCTCTCTCTCTCTCATCTTTCCTGCATTCTTTTTTCCCTTTCATCATTCCTCTTTGCTCCTTCTGCCTATCCTTACATAAAATCATTATATTTCTTTGTCTTTCTTCCTTCTTCTTACTTCTTTATTCTTCTCTTCCATCCTCCACATCGTTTAACTTTTTTTATGTTCTTTTTCTCATATTCCTCTTCCAATTATTGTTCTACCTTTATCAACCTCCTTTCTATTTTTCTTCATGATTTTCTTCTTTTCCTCCACCTCCTCCATTCCTTCATTCTTCCATCTCCTTTCTTGTCTTTTGATTTTTCTCCTATCTTCCTTTCTTCTTTCTCTAATCATCGTCTCCTCCTTTTCCTCTTTACATCACCACTTTCTCAATACCCATATTCTTTTACTATTCTCTCTTCTTTCTCCTCCTCATCTCTTTTCCTTCATTTTAACCCCTCCAGTACCATGACACGTTTTCATATCTATTCTGCTCACTATTTGGCGATTTTAAACTGCTTCAGAAACCTATGTGGGCGATTAAAATAGTGTCGACTCTGGCCATTAATCCTCTGACTTCCATAGACCCTTCCTAATGTAAATAAAATCGTCTAATCATACACAAAACTCAAAGTAAAAACGCGTCCCTGTACTTAGACATAATAGTTCATCTCCAGTGCACCCTTCATTCTTCTGCCACGTTTTCCTACACACATACACACTCACTGAGGCTTCTCGCTCCACGTATACTCAAGGAAGCTATCTTGGTACCATTATTGTTTCAGAGGCTCGAGTAGGTAAGCAATGTGCGTTCCCAGGAGATCCCACCAATTACAAGGTTCCTCCGCGCAATCCTCCAGAGCCATTAAGACGTCGCTGCCGCCTCGCTGTTGATGCTCCAGAGAGAGAGAGAGAGAGAGAGAGAGAGAGAAACAGAGGGGAGGGAAACCATATTTTGAAACACTTATGCCTCGCACTTCACTACAATAAAAAGGCTCTAGTTTAAGTTGTACGAGTTTTAAAGGGTGTTTTGTAGTTCCAGTGGCAAATTAACAAGATTTTTCCATTAGTAAGGGAAAGCACTCTTAAAAACAAGGCTAATCATTTCTGCTGCCTTTAATTAAGAGAGAGAGAGAGAGAGAGAGAGAGAGAGAGAGAGAGAGATACAGACTTCAGCTAAACACAAACTGAAGGTAAACACGAGCACGGCAGGTATTCCCAGACATTCAGCTCAATACCACTACTCTCATTCTCCACCTAAACTCTCATTGTATTTCCCTATTGCTCGCCTCATTCTGGTGCCTAGCGTTTGTCCCGTCCCCCTGCCCCGCGCCGTCCCGCCACATCCCAGGCCCGCGTTACTGTACGTTTTGACAAAGGCTCGTATTCTTAAACACTTCTATGCTTCACCTCTACTATTTAAAAGGCTTGATATAAATTTGCAAGACTTTTTAAAGGTGTTTTTACGGTTCTAGAGGCAGATTAACAAGATTTTCACGTTATTAACTGAAAAAACACTCTTGGAAACCCCGCTGATCATCTCTGTGCGCTTCGAAAATAGCCGTAGTGAGATGGCAAAGCATTTTTCAAAGTGTTTTTACGATTTCAGAGGCAGATTAACAAGATTTCTACATTATTAACTGGAAAAACACTCTTGATAACACCGCTAATTATCTCTAGGGCCTCGGAAAATAGTCGTAGTGAGAGCAAAACGTTTTTAAGGTGTTTTCTTGGTTCTAGAGGCAAGTTATGAAGTTTTCTACATTGTTAACGGGAGAATCACTCTTCAAAACCCAGCTAATCATCTCTGTGGCCTTCGAAAATAGTCGTATGAGAAAGCAAAGCGTTTTACAAGGTGTTTTTATGATTAACAAGATTTCTGTATTATCAACTAAAGAAACAATCTTGAAAATCCGGCTAAGCACACCTGTGGCTTTCGAAAATAGTCGTAATGAGAGAGCAAAGTGTTTTTTAAGGTATTTTTACGATTTTAGAGACAAATTAAGAAGATTTCTATATTACTAACTGGAGAAATATACTCTTCAAAACCCCACTAATCATATCTGTGGCCTTGGAAAAGTCATGGTGAGAGAGCAAAGCGTTTTTCAAGATGTTTTTACGGTTCCAAAGTCAAATTGTCATGATTTTTACATTATTAACTGGAAAATCATTCTTCAAAATCCTGGCCTTGGTAAATTGTCATGGTGAGGGAGCAAAGCGTTTCTGAATACGGATCCAAGAGCGGCCGACTGGAAAGCACACTCGAGTAGAAACACTACTCCTATACACGCTTTGAACTTTGAGGAATCTATGTTACGTTGGGACGGAGTACAGAGTTTATAGTAAAGGAAGGGAGGGATGAAAGGGAATTGAAGTTGAGTGACAGGATGTAAAGAGGAGCGTGGGTGACAGACTGTGTGTTAGCCGATGCGTAACTCACCAAAGAAAACGTCATTCTAGGCATTTGGTTTGAGGGTAGACTAAAAATTTCCTGCCGTTGTATTTCTTTTGTATTATTATCATTATCCTTTCTCACTTCGTATATCATTATAAATCCAACGCATCACAAGTCACCAAAGAAAACGGTATCTTCATAAATTTAACTTTAAAGGGGAAACGTGCGTATTTCTCCCCATCTCGCTTCCTGCACTAGTTACAACAGTGTCTCTAAACCACAAACAATTACTCCTAGCTTATGAAAACGCCCAGCTATGTATATGACATCTACCTCCATTTACAACCACAGCACTCTAATTTCTATCCTCTGAGTTAATCAATGTTGTATAGCAGAAGGTAACGAATCATGAGTAATTATGTTCTCTTCCTTGCTTTCATAACCTCTGCACTTCTCTCATCATTAGTGTTCCTACAAGTGATGCTTTCCCTCTCACACTTACAAATTGATCATCCTGTCCACCGTGCCTTTCCTGTCCTCCCTGAAGAGCCATTCTACGTATATGACATCCACCTCTATTTACAACCACAGCACTCTAATTTCTATCCTTTGAGTTAACTAATGTTGTATGTCTGAAGAAGGTAACGAGTCATGAGTAATTATATTCTCTTCTTTAAGGTTCAGTTACGTATATGACATATACCTTCATTTTACAACTATATATTTCCAGTTCATTTTCTACCCCTTGAGTTACTTAGTGTTTTACGTCAGAGGAAGTTAATGAGTCATGGGTAAAAATGCTCTCTTTTTTTAGGCTTTTCTTGAGGAACTGTGGATGTAAAAAACAGCGAAACTTATTAGCGAGAGAGAGAGAGAGAGAGAGAGAGAGAGAGGAAAAGGGAAACCATATTCAGAAACACATATTCTCCTCATCTTCACAACACTCAAAAGGCTGTAGCTAAAATTACACGCGTTTTAAAGGGCGTTTTGTAGTTCCAGTGACAAATGAACAAGATTTCTACATTAATAAGGGAAATCATTCTTGAGAACACGGTTAACCCCTTCCATACGGGGACACATTTTTACCTTAAGATTTGTGTAAGAGTAGACAAATTTACTGATATTAGGAATGGTCTATGGAAGTGAGAAGATTGATAGCCACTGTCTTCACTATTCTAATCCCCACATAAGTTACAGAAGGTGAATAAAACCGCCAAATAGTAACCAGAATGAATATGGAAACGCGTCATGGTACTGAAGGGGTTAATCATTTCTGCAGCCTTTGAGAGAGAGAGAGAGAGAGAGAGAGAGAGAGAGAGAGAGAGAGAGAGATCCAATAATAGAGTTTTTACAATCCTACGTACGCTTGCAGTATAATACATAATCTTTCCAATATTAATCTTGGGAGATGGACGCACGTGTGTGGTGTGTGGGAGGAGACTTCTTGTAGTGACAGAGACTTGAGGCTAAAAATAGAGTGGGAATCCAGAGAGAGAGAGAGAGAGAGAGAGAGAGAGAGAGAGAGGAGGTTA
>NC_059303.1:15253208-15268208 GCF_017591435.1 Portunus trituberculatus | reverse complement strand
AGTAGTAATTCCACATAAGAATGGAGTTTTTATCTTACTTTTTACTTTAAGAAATTTTTGTTCAGATGAAAATCGAGAAATCTCAGGTGCTGGGCGCTAATTTCACTTTTATCCTGGTTGAAAGAGCTATTAAATCTCCATTATACCAAATTATTTACATATAGTGTGTGTGTGTGTGTGTGTGTGTGTGTGTGTGTGTGTGTGTGTGTGTGTGTGTGTGTGTGTGTGTGTGTGTGATAAAAAATAATGCCATTAAATCGTGTTGTTGGGAGTGAGAGAGAGAAGGAGAAAGAGACGAGGGGAGGGAAGTATTAGTCTCTCTCTCTCTCTCTCTCTCTCTCTCTCTCTCTCTCTCTCTCTCTCTCTCTCTCTCTCTCTCTCTTTTATCATATTTCCTCTCAAAATTCAATCAGTGACGACTTTTACAGAAAGTGGTAAAGGAGGAGGAGGAGGAGGAGGAAGAGGAGGAGGAGGAGGAGGAGGAGGAGGAGGAGGAGGAGGATAAGAAAAGATAAGAAAAATGTCTACATGAATAACAAAGAAAAGAAGAATATTTTAAACAACGTAAATGAGAGAGAGAGAGAGAGAGAGAGAGAGAGAGAGAGAGAGAGAGAGAGAGAGAGAGAGAGAGAGAGAGGAGAGAGAGAGAAATAAACAATCACAATTGACTGACACCTCAATTCGAAGTGAGTTACACCAAAGAAAAGTTATGAAAAATAAAAATGAAATCAAATGTCTGCCTATAAATCTTGAATCCTCGAAAGAAAAAGTAAAAAATAGAGAAAAAAATAGGAAAAAATAATAAAACCCAAAATAAGAAGAATCATTAGCTACAGATATATTCCACTCTCTCTCTCTCTCTCTCTCTCTCTCTCTCTCTCTCTCTCTCTCTCTCTCTCTCTCTCTCTCTCTCTCTCTCTCTCTCTCACAATTCCTTTACATATGTTTTGTATTTCCTTTCCCTTTATTGACCTTCTTGTATCTCACTACCTATTTTTCCCTCTCTCAGATCAAACACCATGGGAGGAAAGAGAGAGAGAGAGAGAGAGAGAGAGAGAGAGAGAGAGAGAGAGAGAGAGAGTAAAAGAGGATTGAAGAATGAAAGAGGGAGAGAAAGAGGGAAGTAGGAGAAACAGGAAAAGAAGAAGGGAAGAAAAGGAGGAGAAAGAGAGAGAGAAAGAAGGATGAAGACTGAGAGAACAATAATAGGAAGAATGGAAGGAGGGAGAAAAAAAAAGAGAAAAATAAGAATGAAAAGCAGGAAAGGAGAGGAGGACGCAAATGAATAGAAGAAATAGAAGGAGGGAGAGAAAGAAGGAAGTGGAGAAGAGTGAGAGAGGATGGAAGAAAGGGAAGGATATGGGACCAGGAGAGGAGGACGTGAGGGAGAGAAGGAGAGAAGGATTTAGCAATGGAATTAATGGAGGGAAGCATGGAGCAAGAAAGGAGAGAAGGAAATGAGAAGAAACGAACATGGAAGGAAGAAAAAATAGAAAAAAAGGAGGAAAAATGAGGAAAAAGCTTCATTATTAAAATTTCTACACAAAATAAAAGAAATAGGAAAAATAGAAGGAAGAAAGAAAAGGATGAAAAAAGAATTGAAGCTTGAATATTAACAAGTGAAGCCTTTAAGTGAAGCCTCAAACTGAAGCTTTATCTTCATTCCTTTGCTTTTTTGCTTCATTTCATACAGACCACGTGTTTTGTGAGCGTGGTGCTGTGTTAAGTCTCTCTCTCGCTCTCTCTCTCTCTCTCTCCGAAAATCCTCTTCTGATACCATAGCTTGTTAAAACGCTTTATTTTTCTTTTCTTCCTCCACATCCTCTTTCTCTTCCTCCTTTTCCTCTTCCTCCTCCTCCTCCTCCTCCTCCTCCTCCTCCTCTTCCTCAAGTATTGTCTCTCCTTCCTCGCCCTTCCAAACATCCTTCTCTCCTTCCATTCTCTCTCTTCTGGGAAAGTGGAGGAGAAGTTTTGGATAAGAGCAAAATTCCTGTCTCATTTTTTTTTTTTTTATTATATTTGTCATTTTTAGAGGTAATATTTATCGTTTTGTTTCCACCTAAAGTAGTGTTTCCCTCCGTACACTCCTCTCTCTCTCTCTCTCTCTCTCTCTCTCTCTCTCTCTCTCTCTCTCTCTCTCTCTCTCTCTCTCTCTCTGCAAACCTTCTCCGCATACAAAGGCCTTCCATCGCAATCTCCAGCCATTTAAAGGGTTACCAAGGATATTATTTGGGCTTAGCTCTGGAAGTAGTGGTGGTGGTGGTGGTGGTGGTGGTAGTTTCATATTGTATAGTGAACCTTTTTTTTTTACTCACTCTCTCTCTTTCATATCTCTCTCTCTCTCTCTCTCTCTCTCTCTCTCTCTCTCTCTCTCTCTCTCTCTCTCTCTCTCTCTCTCTCTCTCTCTCTCTCTCTCTCTCTCTCTCTCTCTCTCTCTCTCTCTCTCTCTCACACACACACACACACACAGTAATATCACCGCTGCCAGTCAGTATTTCATTAATTTGTATGTGAATTGAAGAGAAAGTCGATTTGTTTATTATGAAAACAACAAACGAAGAGCGCTCTGTGTGTGTGTGTGTGTGTGTGTGTGTGTGTGTGTGTGTGTGTGTGTGTGTGTGTGTGTGTGTGTGTGTGTGTGTGTGTGTCCGCGTGCTCGTCATTTCCAGCCAGGTTTAACTTAATGAATAAACAAGAGGAGCCTTTTTCACTATTAATTAATTCTGGCTAAGGGAAAGCTTTTAAATGTATCGGAGTGATGACATGGTGAGCTGGGAATTGAAGGCTGTGCTCTCTCTCTCTCCCTCTCTCTCTCTCTCTCTCTCTCTCTCTCTCTCTCTCTCTCTCTCTCTCTCTCTCTGGATCATTCACTCCGTATAACCAAAGAAATATGCGCAAAAAATTTATCGCCACATTTTTTCTTTTTTCTTTCTTTTTTGTAGCTTTCTCTGGTGGCCGCCTTGACTCACAAAGCATTACAGTTCGTTTATGACTCACCTTTGTCCCGTAAAGCTTCGTCTGGAGGCTGCCTGGAACCCCCTTTGTCGACTTCGATAAGACACTGACCTTGAAAGATTAGGAGACCGACAGGAAGGGAAGGAAACTCGCCCACCATACCCTGCCTTACCTCCCTGCCTTACCTCCCTGCCTTACCTCCCTGCCATACCTCCCTGCCTTACCTCCCTGCCTTTTCTCCCCCTTCCTCCCTCTCCCGTCTATCCTTCTCATGTGTTTGGCTTCCCTCCACGGCTTGGCACACGCTGTATCGCCTCACTGCACTTTGGCATCCTCCTCCTCCTCCTCCTCCTCCTCCTCCTCCTCCTCCTCCTCCTCTTCCTCCTCCGTGTTATCTCTCTAAATGGTACAATCTTTCGAACCTCAGTCTCCGCCAGTTCATCTTGTCTCTGGTTTTTGTTTCTATCATTCTCTCTCCGTCTCTCTTTGTCTCTCTCCCTCGTCGTGTTTGTGACAAGATGGTGTTGAGCTTTGATTAGTGTGAAATATGAAGGCCTCTGTTCTTTTGTCTCCATTGGCAGTCAGTTATTGTAGCGCCAGCAAGGGAGGGAATTGGAGGTGTGGTGTTAAAGGGGAATACATCTCGTGGTGTTAGAGAAGGGAAGTCTTTGGTCTCACCCTCGACTCTTCGTGTGAGTTGTGAATGTGAAGGCTGAATAATGAAATTTTACGAAAAAGGTATTAGTCGAGTCCACACACACACACACACACACACACACACACACACACACACACACACACACACACACACACACACACACACACACACACACACACACACACACACACACACACACACACACACACACACACACACACACACACACACACACACACACACACACACACACACATGGTCCCTTGATGCAAGAGAGAGCAAGTATCCAGTTCTAAATAGATTGACAACCATCTTATCAAAAAATTAGCTTCTGTGTTGACAGAGCAGTAATGTCTATCACCCTGTATATCGCCACTGTCAATACGGCACTAACAACACACTCATCTGCCTTCATCTTATTATGGAAATAAGGCAAACAGGAATAACAAACACGTCCCCTCAAACCGCGCCTCTCTCCCTTTGCCCACTGGTACTGCAAGACATCGCCTCAGTATACAAACACGGAGGGTGGTAACACAGGCTTCTCGGAATGTTGTCATAAGTGAAAGTGCAGGTCATTTCATGTGGGAAAATGTTCTAGGCACATATACATTTTGATGTGTTGTTTAACCTTGACATGAGATATAAGTTTCATCTAGCGACTAGCCACGGCGGAGAAACAGTATATCCACCCTCCATATTGATTCCAGTTAAGTAATATGATCTCAATGTATTCGCTGTCACTGTCCCATAGGATGACTTCGTGATCTGTCTTAACAATCAGCTGATTTACTGCTACCCTTATTTTGTCTTACTTCCTGCTTGGCCAGTGCATGGTGACACGTTATTGTCTTATTTACCGTTTATTGCATCTTTCTACGACTTGAGTTCTTTTAAGAGGGAGGTTTCAAGACATTTGTCCCAGACTTTTGGCTAACCTTTAAGGGAACTGGCAATCGAGTGGATCTTTTTTTGTTATATTTTTTTGTTGCCCTTGTCCAGCTTCTCCTCTTCCATGACAAAAGAAAAATCCAAACTGTTACTGTGCAGTGTTTATGCATGACCAGTATAGGTGCGCTGTTGTTACTCGTCTCGGATTCTGTAAAGCTTAAAAACTTGTATGAATCATGACTGAACCATTCACAATTCCAGATCTCCTCCACGGACACCCGCCGGTCCTTGCCATTGTATGTATCGCATGCAAGGCACACTCTCAAGCTTCATGCCACAGCTAAACAACGCCTCAAAGTTCATATGTGTATTGAACGTTTTCCTCTTAGGGTAACCTGTACATCCACTCCTGTCAGTGTTCACAGAGTCTGTTACACTTTAAAATATTTTCGGCTTTAAAAAAACATGTACTTTCACATCCATCAATGTCCGCAGAGACTCGCATCACGCCCTTCTCAGGCACCATTGCATCTCGACTGCGTTTATCTCCCTCGTTATACAAATTCAATAAGTAACTTCGTAAAGTGCTTTCTTATCATGTTGTGTTTGTCAATGTGATTACCGATACTTTATTGTTATTGCTATCTCGAATATCTTCCCCTTATCTCTCCTCTTACATATGGATATGAATAACAAAGCAACCGCCAGTAACAAGCCACCCCTCATCACAAGGTGTGGCTTATATGTAGATGATTGTGTCACTACCGCGCATCACCTGTGCCGATCACAGATGGATGTACAGATAATTATCGTCCCCGCTTAGGAACAGTCATTAAAATTGTACCATTGGGTATCTGGGCGCTATTTACGTGACGAAATGTAATTTTCTTATTCAGACGAGAGATTTAGTGAAATTTTATTAGTATTTTTTATTGATATCAGAATTACTACTATCACAATTAATTCTATTTTAATAGCAATTATATGAAAAATTATTCCCCTCCCTGATACATCCACGTTTGAGTTAGCCAAGAAAATTGCTTCCATTTATTTTCATTCATCGCTGTTTTCATTAGCTTCTTGTTCCTCGTTTCTCTCAATCTGTACAAGAAGTGTTTTGTTCGTGCCGTACAATGTTTGTCTTGCGTCACTCTATCGTCAGCAGAGGTGAACGAGGGGGAAGCCTTGCTCTGTTTTGTCTTGTAACCCCACTGGTAAGATTGTTTCGTTACAGACTAAGAGGTCTGTCTCCCTACACTTACTCTCGTGCATTATGTACATTGTCTCCACTGTGGGAAGCAGGATCATTCATCGTATATAAGCATGTGTTCGAGATTGTAAAGTATCGTGTAGCACCTGAGAAGCTGGTATAGGTTATGGAGGTGGTGAAGGTGGTTGAAGAGATAATAGTGGTGGTGGTGGTGGTGATGGTGGTGGTGGTAGTGGTTGTCACCGCTGTAGTGGCGAGGGCCTGTGGTGGTAGGATTGCTGGCTGCGCTGCTAAGATGAGGGCAGAGTAAGTGTTGTTTCGTGACTGGCCTGGCAAGGCTCTAAGACGTCCTTCCATCCCCACCGAAGCCTGGTCCCCGTCCTGTGGTGTGGCGGGTGGGGGAGGCAGGGAGGGACCTCTGCTAAGGCTGCGAATGTAACTAATTGCGTCATGAGGCAGCAGTGAGGCAGGTTGGACAGTGGCCGCTGCGAGGCCAATATTAGAGTCAGTGGTTGTGTGTGTCAGGCCGGGGCAGAGGCAGGCCAGAGGGCAGGCCAGCAGGACCCTGCGCAGGTCAAGATCGATGTAGGGCGGGACGTTGCGCGGTATTCCCGCGCGCCGCGCCACCTCACGCCCGCCAGCACGCTCACTACGCCACCCACCGCGGGTCCTGTTGAACACCAACACAGCTGCAGGCCGCGCCGCTTCTCTCTCCCACCACAGCTGCTGCCGACTGGCTCCACGCGCGCCGTAGCAGCGCCACGCGGCCTCCAGTCTGCCGCCTCCGCCGCAAGCTGTGAGTGCTTCGTGCGAGCACCGAGGCGGCGTCGGGAGAGCCTGAGCACGTGCTGACAGTAGTCGCGTCCCCGCCGAAGTGTGTGGGCTCCAGGCACGCCGCCTCCGTCAGTGACCCGCCGCTATTCGAACCTCTGCCACGTAAACCATCGCCAGGTGAACTTAGGCCATGGCGGCCTCCGAGCACCAGCCTCAGGCCGACCCTCCCGTGCAGGACGAGGAGGCTGCCACCCCGCAGGACCCCCTCATGTGAGTACCCGAGGACACGACGCGCAGCGCCGCAAGCACCCACTCACTCACCCAAACGCTGTATGCACCAGAGGCTTTGTGCGCACCTAAGGCTCAGCACCCATCCAAGGCCCTGTGTGCACACTCAGTGCTCAGTGCCCCTTGATGCACACAAGGGCCTCTGTTTGTGTTCCCTCAGCCTTTGTGTGAGCCCGAATCCCTGAATTAATCCCCGAGGCGTCTCTGTACAGCAAGGCCTCTGTGCTAATACTGGCCACCTATGTGCACTTCAGGCATTCTGGTGTACAATGTGTGTGTGTGTGTGTGTGTGTGTGTGTGTGTGTGTGTGTGTGTGTGTGTGTGTGTGTGTGTGAGCGCGCGCCTTTAGGATTGTGTGGACCTTTCCCCTGCAGAGCCTTGGGCCTAAACCACTCGTGTCCACACCCAAGCCATCTCCTGTGTACACTCTCCCCCCATAAGGTTTATCTCTCTCCCTCCCTGATGAGGCTCTATCCCTCCTGAGGCTGCCTCTCGTACCTTTAGACCCCGGCCTCCCTGGCTCCCTACCTCCTCCAAACACCATTCCTGGCTCACCTGGGCTACAGTGGCCTCGCTGTGGTGCTCCCAGCCACCCTAAAGCACCACGAGCGTCACGCCTATACCTGCCTAGTGACACCTGTATCGACCTACCTGTTGGCAGTGTCCAGCCACTTCCGGCATCACAGCCACATGCTTCATAAAAGGCAGTGTTTTAATCCCCACCGCGTTGTCATGTTAATTTTTCACCCCTCCAACATGATCGGAAAGCCTCGCTCGCTTGGACAGAAAAAAACAGTCACGTGTGAGTGTATGAACGTGCGCATTCATGCCGTCCGTTATTCTTATATAAGTGACACGTTTTATCAGTGGGAGTGATAAGTCTGCCCTTGGATTGGGAGAGATATGCAGCATGGTTAGGTATACTTATCATCTCACTTTCGCCTCTCAGACCTCTGCTGCCATTGCTTAAGTATTAACACTTTTAGAATACTGACCGCCTTTTATTATGCAATAAGGGAAGTTGGTCAAGGGTAACAAAAGATTTAAAAAAGGTCCACTCAAATGCCTATACACTTTACTCCTCTGCTTTCTGATCCCTTTGTCATTTGTCTCCCCAGCTTCATTTTTCCTGTTCTTTATTTCATTTGTACTCAATGTTTTTTCCCCTTCTCTCTTGTCCTCACACTTGGTTTTCTTCTTTTTATTAGCATTAAAACTCCTTCCACATTTCCTTCGTCGACACACACACACACACACACACACACACACACACACACACACACACACACACACACACACACACACACACACACACACACACACACACACACACACACAGACACACATTATTTACCGAGGCGGGCACATTCAATCATAGAGAAGCCGATAATGTAGGCCAAGTCACATTCCCAGAAAATCCCTTTATTGATGTAAATACTTGGCCTGGGAGAGAGAGAGAGAGAGAGAGAGAGAGAGAGAGAGAGAGAGAGAGAGAGAGAGAGAGAGAGAGAGAGAGAGAGAGAGAGAGAGAGAGAGAGAGAGAGAGAGAGAAAGCAAACCTTCACCTTATCACACACACACACACACACACACCATTTTTGTTAGTGTTATTTTTTTTCTTATGTGTTTATTTCAATCAACATTTCTTTTATCTCTCTGCTTGTTTGTATCTATTTATTCCGTCTAGTCACGTTTCTTCTTAATCACGTTGTTTAATTTTCTTGTGAGTTTTTTTCTTTTCTTTTGTTTTATTATTTTTTTTCAGTGCATGGTTTCACCCGTTATGAAATATTCTTGCCCATTATGTGTATGTAATTTCACCACCACAGTCACATATTTCACAACCACCACCTCCCGGCATTTAACCCCTTCAATACAGGGACACATTTTTACCTTTGAGATTTTTGTACGATTAAACCATTTTATTGACAATAGGAAGGGTCTATGGAAGTCAGAAGATTAATACACATTTTTACCTTGAGATTTTTATACGATTAAACCATTTTATTGACAACAGTAAGTCAGAAGATTAACACACATTTTTACCTTGAGATTTTTATACGCTTAAACCATTTTATTGACAATAGGAAGGGTCTATGAGGTCAGAAGATTAATGGCTACAGTCTTCACTATTTTAATCCCCCTACATAAGTTTCTGAAGCTGTATAAAATCACCAAAGTACTAACCAGAATGAATATGTAAAACGAGTCATGGTACTAAATGGGTTAACAAGAAGTATTTGGGCGCTAACATTCTATTTTTTTCTTTGCCGATTCATTTTCATCCTCTTTGCTTCATTATTTCCCCATGTACTCGTATTTCAAAAGCTTCATCGTGTTTTCGCCTCAGGTTTCTATTTCAGTCATTTTGTTAGCGATGGCAGCTTGCTTTCCCTCCTTCCTTAAGAGGAGGCGACGGTTTTTACTTAAGAGGTGTATCTTATTTTTGTCAGATTCTGATGAAATTTGGTGTGTTTATGTGCTAATACCTCAATTACAAGAATCCCATTAATACACGTGATGTTCTGTGTTCCTTGCAATCTTCTCTGTGTGTTTTTTCTAGTGGTTTATGGTACAGTGCATTTATTTTCTTTTGTGTTCATTTGCCCTCCTATATATGCCCTGTTCCTACCGCTATCTTGCCTAATTTGCTGCATTTCTTCAGTTTCTCATCATTTTGCTCGTCTTTTGCTTTTCGGGCAGGTTTGGTTCACTGTTTTTATCTCCTTTGTGTTCCCTTGCATTCCTTGTGTCTGCGTTCCTTCCTTAGCTGGAGGAAGTGAAGAGCGTGTGGGGCAACAGGTGGCCGCTAAACGCTCTCCAAGGACCCTACCACCTCCATCACCTCCACCACCTGCTCTCTTACTCCCACCTGTTCCACCTGCCACCCACCTGTTTCTGCCTTTCACCTGCCTTCTCATCTTTTTCTTATACCTAATACTACTTTTCCTCTTGTTTATTTTATTTTAGTTCCTTGTGTTCCTCCACCTTCACCGTTCTCGTCTCTCAAACTCGTCTTTTAATTTCTTTTTTATATTCCTGCATTAAATTTTTGTTCTTAGTGTTTTGTGTGTGTCAGTTACTTAAGTCATACCTTTTTTTATTTCTCCTAGTGTTTATTCTCTCCTTTTTTTTCTTTCCTCCTCTTCTTTCTCTCCTTTCTTTTTTATTTATATGTCTCTGCCTGTCATCCTTTTTTAAGTGTTTTATACATATATGGTGTTTCTCCTCCTTCTCCTCCTTCTCCTCTTCTTCTTCCTCTTGCTCTTTCTCTTCCTCTCTTTCAATTAACATGTTTCTGTCTGTCATCATTCTTCTATTTCTTTTTATACATACGGTACATGGCTTTCCTCCTCCTCCTCCTTCTCCTCCTCCTCCTCACTCCAGATAAGTGCAAAGTAATGCACATCGGCCTAAACAATGTGAAAAATAATTACAAATTACATGGACGTAACTTAATTAAAGTCACTGAAGAAAAGGACCTGGGAGTACTCATAACAAATTACTTAAAATGTGCTGCACAGTGTTCGGCCGCTAGTCGTAAAGCTAACACTGTTTTAGGATTTATCGCGCGTAATTTTGATTATAAAACACCTGAAGTCATAACGCGTCTCTATACATCAATAGTGAGACCACATTTGGAATACGCGGTTCAGTTCTGGTCTCCATGTTATCAAAAAGACATTAATAAATTAGAGAGCGTTCAAAGACGAGCAACGAAACTAATCCCCGGAATACGTGGCCTGTCATATGAAGAACGTCTCAAAAGACTAGACATGTTCTCCTCAGAGATCGTCGCATCCGAGGTGACCTCATTCAAACGTTTAAAATACTTAAAAATATAGATAAGATCGATTATGAAAATCTTTTTGAGCTTTCGCAATCAGTAACGAGAAATAACGGCTTGAAGCTTAAAGGACAGCGATTTAATACTGATTTGCGAAGAAACTTTTTTAACGTAAGAATAGTTGAACACTGGAACAAGCTGCCAGCGTCCGTCGTCCAAGTTAACACGGTAGCTACGTTCAAAAGTAAATTAGACAAGTTTTATAAAGAAAATGGTTTCCGATAATTTTTTTTTCTTTTAGCGATAGTAGTAGTTACACTAGATACCTCTTTTTCTTAGCGATAGTAGTAGTTCCATTAGTACTCTCTTTTTTTTCCCATCTTTCCTCTATAAATTTCCCCGATTGTCCTTCTTAGCAGTCGGGGTGTATTTTTCGTCTTATTTCTTGCCGGGTGACGCCGGAGGGATTGGTGGGTGGGGAGGAGCTTCATCTGTTCTATCCTTACCTCTTACTAAGTATGTAGCTTCTGTACGTGTAGTTTAGTAAACGAGTGACCTCGTTATAGGTCGCAAGGCCTCCTGTCACTCGTCTTTCCTATGTATTCCTTCTCTTCCTCCTTTTCCTGCTCCTCTTCGTCTATTTCAACTTACATATCTCTGTCTATCATCCTTCTTTTAATTCTTACATCCATACATGGTGTTCCTCTTCCTCCTCTTCCTCCTTCTCATCCTCCTCCTCCTCCTCCTCACAAACTCGCCCTCTTTACGTACAATGCATTCCTGTCCAAACTCCCAGTCATTCACGGTGTTCGGAGGTTGGCGTGGCTACATATCACGCTTTATGGCAGTCTGCAGGTAAATGATCGCAACAGTTCAAGCGGCGGGGAGCTATTCATGCCCCTCCACAGCCCTTCTTTCGTCTCTCTTATCAGGGCTTAGTCTCTTCTTTCTTTTAGTCGCTGCGTTAAAGTACTGAGAAAAAGATAATGTGAAAGGAAATTAGGTCAAGATGATTACTGCACGCGTTTAAGCATACACACACACACACACACACACACACACACACACACACACACACACACACACACACACACACACGTGCAGATAATTATATAACGTTTCGTGTGACTGCCGCGTCTCTCTCTCTCTCTCTCTCTCTCTCTCTCTCTCTCTCTCTCTCTCTCTCTCTCTCTCTCTCTCTGTTAATGGCTCGTATTTCATCCATTCACGTTATTAAATAGCTGAGTTCTTAGTCATTAAATAAAGAGGAGGAGAAGAAGAAGAAGAAGAAGAAGAAGAAGAAAAAAAAAAAAAAGAAGAAGTACTAGTAGAAAGAAAAAGAAAGAAAGGAAGAAAAGAAGAAAATGAAGAAAATGAAAAAAAAAAAAGAAAGAAGAAGAAAGAAAAATGAAGAATAAGACAGAAGAAAGAAAGAAAGAAAGGAAAAGAAAAAGAAGAAGAAGAAGTGAAAGAGAAAGTTGAGGAGAGTTGGAGAAGGAATAAGGGAAACATTTACAAACGGAAGGAAGAAAAAAGGGAGAAAAGAAAGAAATAATTGGAAGTGAAGAGAAGAGAAGAGAAGAGAAGAGAAGAGTCCTTAAGGAGAGAATTAAAAAGAAATGCCAAGAGAGTGTAAAGTTTCAATATTCTCGGAGGTTAAAGTGCAAATCTGTCTCAGGTCTCAAGTTTCCTGATTGTTCGTGGTTCTGTTCCTCCTCTTCCTCCTCCTCCTCCTCCTCCTCCTCCTCCTCCTCCTCCTCCTCCTCCTTCATCTCCTCCTCCTTCTCTTCCTCCTCCACCTCCTCTTCTTCTTCTTCCTTCTTTCTCCTCCCTCTTCTTCTCCTCTTCCTTAATTGTTTTCTTCTTCCTCGCTTGTTGTTCGACTTCCGCAGCTTAGTTATCCCCTTACCTCTTCCTCCTCCTCCTCCTCCTCCTCCTCCTCCTCCTCCTCCTCCTCCTCCTCCTCCTAAACACACTCAAGGGTCAACAAGATTCAGTGGAACTCGACATCAGATCTTCCTCCATCTCGCGCCAAATTCTCACCCGCTAGAGAGAGAGAGAGAGAAAGAGAGAGCACAGTACTGGCGGGAAACAGGAGTATTTGTCGGCCGTAAAAGAAGGAAGTTTTGGGTAAAGAGGGAAGTTTAGAAGAGGGAAAGAGGAGGGATAATGCGTAGGGTATTACTGCAGATTAAGAACATGAAGGGAGAGAAGGAGGAGGAGGAGGAGGAAGAGGAGGAGGAGGAAAAACATGAAAGAGAAGAAGACATAGTGAAATAAAAGAAAGTAATGATGGAAAAGAAAGATGAATTAAATTACAAAGATTCATGAACCCCAACAGCAGAAATAGAGTGTAGGAACGAAAAAAAAAATAAGTAGAACAGAAGGAAGGGAAAATACAGTGAAATATTTAAGAAACAGTACAAAAAGAAGAAGAGAGAAAGAGACAGAAGGAAACAGAAACAATAGGTCAAGACTCAAGAGTACCTACTAGAAATAAAAAGTAGGTGATTTTTCGAAGGAGTAATAGAACATGACCTAGATAGAAATTCGGTGCATTAGCTTCTGTGGAGGTGTTGGGAAAGAACGAGGGAGTGAATAAGTGAAGGAGGAAAGGCAGCACGCGAGGTGGTGGAGGTGAAAACAAGTGAATCGATAAGTAGGTGAAGGTAGAGACGCTTTACCATGGTTGTAGTGTGGTGTGTGGTGTGGTGTGGTGGGTAGGGGGGGGGTGAAGGTTGAGGTTTTCCTCTCTCTCTCTCTCTCTGTCTCTCTCTCTCTCTCTCTCTCTCTCTCTCTCTCTCTCTCTCTCTCTCTCTCTGTGTGTGTGTGTGTGTGTGTGTGTGTGTGTGTGTGTGTGTGTGTGTGTGTGTGTCTCTCTCTCTCTCTCTCTCTCTCTCTCTCTCTCTCTCTCTCTCTCTCTCTCTCTCTCTCTCTCTCTCTCTCTCTCTGTGTGTGTGTGTGTGTGTGTGTGTGTGTGTGTGTGTGTGTGTGTGTCCCTCAGTTACCTAAAACACTTGTGATTAAAGATTAGAATCCTCTTAGTAACTGTTATGGATTTGGACTTATCTTCTTATCTGACACACTTGTAAACAGATCCATCCATGACATTTTAAAGAAGTTTATCATTTATGTCAGGTAGATTATAAGTTCTATTACGTAAATCTTCTCAACTTTCCTTTCTTGCTTTCTTTTTCTTTTTCTATTTGAGCTTTCTGTATTCGTTTACTTGTATCTTTCATTTATGCAGGTTGTGTTCGGCTTCTATGTGTTCTAATGGGACCGCGGGGCATTAAGGGGAGATGTTTACGCTAAAAAAAACATGCATTTTCGTCACAAATAGTGTTTTGAAATTCCCGCGTCAAAAAATCAACAAATTAAGTGATAATTGTTGTGTGTCTTATAGGAAACAGTTAGTAAATGAAGAATTATTGTGTGCGATATTGAAGAAAATGGACAGATAACACAGTGGTAGTACAGTGGTTGTTGAGTGCTACTTTTTAAACATCTTTGGCAAGTCCTTGATAAATACACAGGTAACACAGTGGCAATAGAGTGGTTGTTGAGTGCTACTTTTTAAACCTCTTGGCAAGTGCTCGATTGACAAGGTGGTGGTGTCCGTGGTGCTCCTTTAGATAGTACTGTGTTCTTTGTAAGTGAAGTCAAATGGTGCTTTCTTTCATGAATTTTGCCCCGTTGTGTATTTGTGTCTGTATTGTAGTGCTGACGGTGGAGTTTTGTATTGTCATCCTTACGGCACTGCGTTGAGCTGCATGCCCGCCACAAAATGAACAGCATCACATGGATATCATAACCGAACACTTGATTAATATAAGCGGACTCTTCATTGCAAATAAAAGACACACCTTAGCAGTGAGCTGATGGTGAGACTTCAACACTGTGATATCAAAATGTAGACTGAGTGTTGTGTTTGGGTTGGTGAATGTTGCACCTCTTAACAGATACTGTATTGATGTGTTGCCTGTATCAGGAAAGTATTTATTTGAGTCCTTGAAAGAAAGTGAGCTACAATTTCATTTGGCACATAAATGAAGCATATCTTAAGCCTGTTTCAACACAATATACTTAATGGTATCCAATAAAAAAAAATGATGTTAATTTGTGAGGAAACTTAGGCTGAGTGTTGTGTTTGAGTGGGTGAATGTTGCTCCACTTAACAGCCACTGTATTGCTGTGTTGTCTGTACACTTTCTTCAATAACACTTCAAAAATACAATCTTTTGTCATTTATTAATCTCTTCAGTACCATGCCACGTTTTCATATACATTCTGGTTAGTATTTGGTGATTTTATACAGCTTCAGAAACTCATGTGGGGGATTGAAATAGTGAAGACTGTAGCCATTAATCTTCTGACCTCCATAGACCCCTCCTAATGTCAATGAAATGGTCTAATCGTACGCAAAACTAAAGGTAG
>NC_059303.1:15245708-15248208 GCF_017591435.1 Portunus trituberculatus | reverse complement strand
TGATCCCCACATAAGTTTCTGAAGCTATATAAAATCACCAAATAATAAGCAGAATGAATATAAAAAGATTGTATTGACATTAGAAAAACTCTATGGAAGTCAAAAGATTAATGTCCAGAGTCTTCACTATTTTAATCCCAGCATAAGTCTCTGAAGGTGTATAAAATCACCAAATAGTAAGCAGAATGAATATGAAAAAAATTATTAACATTAGGAAAGGTTTATGGAGGTCAGAAGATTAATGGCCAGATTCTTCAATATTTTAATCCCCGCATAAGTTTCTGAAGCTGTATAAAATCACCAAATAGCAAGCAAAATTAATATAAAAATATGTCATGATACTGAAGGGATTAAACAGCCGTAGTGTATAAATAAATGTAGATATTGTGATAAAACAGTGGAAATTGTAATGCCCAATGAACGTGTGGATGAAAATAAATGGAATACGACGAGCTATTTCGAATATGCGTAAGGGGAAATGGTGGGAGTGAATAAGGCCCGAGGAAATGAATTAGCGAGATAAAAGAGAGGCACCGAGTTAGCGAATTTTTGCATTTCACATCTTCATAATTCCATAACAAGCGAGGAATTTTGAATGTCACATGAGGAAACTTGGCACTCTCTCTCTCTCTCTCTCTCTCTCTCTCTCTCAATTCATTTCTCCGGTTCTTGCCTCCCCTCTTCCTTCTCGCCCTTATCTTTCAACACATTTCTCGTGTCTCTCTATTTTTTTCCCTTCCTCTCTTCGATCTTCTATTATTTTGAGGTCCTTTTGATGATTTACTTCTGCGGGTCTTTGTCTTCGTCCTCCTGTCAGTGTCTTCAGCCCAACCAACGCACACCAGGGAAGTAAACAAAGAAAATGACGCAACCTGTGTTTTTTAAAGGGGTAGCTTCCTTAATCTCTTCCCATCTCCTCTCACTCCTGGACTCAAACCTCCATGAGTATTGATAAGTGGTTTCGAGTACTAGTGGTGGGATAAGTATACGTGTGAATATATTATCAGGTAAATTGTGGGTTAATTTATTCTTGTTTTCCCCGTTAGTTTTCTTTCTTTTTTCAAACGTGAGTCAAGTTTGTGTGAGTATTGATGGTGTTCACACGTACTGGTGGTGGGAAGTGTGTAATTGTCAATGCCCTCTAAGGTAAAGTTGAGGTAAAAGTAGAAGTAATAGTCAGTCAGTCGCTCTCTCTCTCTCTCTCTCTCAAAAACGTTTCATCACCGTCCGCTTTAAAATTCACAAAATATTCTACAGATTTGGAATAATTTATATGTATAATCCCCTTAAACCGTATTTCTGTTCTTTTATTTAAGTGTATAATCTTTTTAAGCGTGTTCATCTAGTTTTCCGTATATTTTCGTTCCTTTGGTTTGGATTTGTTATTAAATCTCTTTGGGCTGTTCATTTTTTTCATTTTCAGCTTCGATATAACAGAGAGAGTCTACTATTGGTATTCTTCAACCTCCCTGGTCCTTAAACGCTGAGACTCACCAGAAACACTCGTACGTTGATGAAAGGAAGGATTACTAAGGCTTTCACATCACTCACGACTCAAAATCATAAAACCCATGCAGCATCTACCTAACTCTTTCTATCCTCCCATTTACTAGCACTCCAGCTCAATTTTCGATCTATTTTCTATGGCTCACTTATTCCTCCTCTCCCAAAAAACACTCTCCGTTATTCGCATCCACAAATTTGTCATCAAAAAACGAACACGAGGAAAAAATTATGAAGCGAGCTCAAATTTCAACTTTTCCTGAGGCCTTATTTTTTTGTCGCTCGGAGGACTTTTGTTGTAAAGCTGCAGGATAAAGCGCCATACGTGGGGACCTTTTTTTTTATCAACAGGGAACTTTTATTTGTGTTTACCAGAGAGAGAGAGAGAGAGAGAGAGAGAGAGAAAGAGAGAGAGAGACATATAGAGAGACATATAGACAGATAGACAGATAGACAGACAGAGACAGGGAAAGACAGAGAATGAGGGAGAAATAGAAAGAGAGAGAATGTAAAGGTAAGAAAAAGTAAAGAGAGAGAGAGAGAGAGAGAAGCTAAAGACAAGAAAAGCAAATAGTAATGTTACAACCTTTGCCAAAACTCTCTCTCTCTCTCTCTCTCTCTCTCTCTCTCTCTCTCTCTCTCTCTCTCTCTCTCTCTCTCTCTCTCTCTCTCTTTTCCGGTCCCTCCATCACCTAATCTTCCGTTTCCCCTTTCCTTCTATCTTCAATGTTCCTTTTCCTCCTCCTCCTCCTCCTCCTCCTCCTCCTCCTCCTCTTCCTCCTCCTCCTCCTCTTCTTCGTGTGGCTGAGGGAGTTACAAAGTGATACATATGTAAATTTTGCACCCATCACACGATTTGACGCGCGGAGTGAAGAGGAAAGAGGAGGAAGAGGAGAGGAAGATAAAGAGGAAACAGGGAGAAGGAGAGTTAAGAGGGCGAGGGGAGAAATGAAGGGGAACGAAAGAGAGGAAAATGAGAGAGAGAGAGAGAGAGAGA
>NC_059303.1:15233208-15240708 GCF_017591435.1 Portunus trituberculatus | reverse complement strand
TACTGCTTCACTTTTACATCTAGAGGAGAGAAATGGAGGTGTATGTGATGTTCCTTTTTTCTCCTTGGTCTTTCTTCTTCTTTACGTGAGATGAAGGGAGGACGAGAGCAAAAAGGAAAAAGAGGAAAGAAATAGGTGTAATGTGTTCTCTCTCTCTCTCTCTCTCTCTCTCTCTCTCTCTCTCTCTCTCTCTCTCTCTCTCTCTCTCTCTCTCTCTCTCTCTCTCTCTCTCTCTCTCTCTCTCTCTCTCTCTCTCTCTCTCTCTCTCTCTCTCTCTCTCTCTCTCTCTCTCTCTCTCTCTCTCATTCTCTTTTCTGTTCCTCTCTTTCTCTCCTGCCTTTATTTTTTCTCTTTTTTTTATTGGTCTTTATACTCTCTCTCTCTCTCTCTCTCTCTCTCTCTCTCTCTCTCTCTCTCTCTCTCTCGTTCATAATGGGAAAAAATAAGCACCTTTGAATCCCTCGCGTCACATTTGACAGGTGACGCTCCGAACACCTTTAATTAATAGTCTCCCCTTCCATCTGCCCTCACTTCCGTCTGAGGAGCGATTTGAATTATGGTAATCACTAACCTGCCTTGTAATTTCATCTTTTAAGACGAATCGCCAGGTAACACTGACAAGTGGGGGCCCAAATTGACTGGTAATCTTTCTTTTTTAGGTGTAGGTGAAGTGAAGTTGTCTTTTACTCTTGTATTGCCTTTGATTTCCTTTGTTATCGATAATACTAATGGGAGAGCTGGAAATATGTTTGCATGGATATATAAAGAGGGGAAAAAAGAGCATGTAACGTTGGTTTTCTCGGTTCTAGGCCACAGAATACCTTATGAAACTGTGGCGCATAAAGAGGTGTATAAAATGTTGTAGATTTATAAAGATAATGTTTGTTTACCTGTGAAGTAGGGAAAGAATTAACCCCTTCTGTACCAGGACGCGTTTTTTATTCATTTGGTGATTTTATGCAGCTTCAGAAACTTATGTGGGGATTAAAATAATGAAGACTCAGGCCAGTAATCTTCTGACCTCCATAGACCCTTCCTAATATATATAAAATCTTCTAATAACACCCAAAACACATGGTAAAATTGCGTCACAGTACTGAAGAGTTTAAAAGATAATGCCTGTGTAGCAGTGAGGAAGGCAAATGATTAAAGATATGCTGTAATGATAAAAAGATAATGTTTAGAGTTAGTTCAATAGTGTGTAGTTATGTTAAGCAACGTTTAGAAGCTATAATAGATAAGTGAGTGGATAAAATGTTATAGTTAGGAATTGGAAAATGTTCATCCGCTATCAGAACTAAATATGAACCGGAGTTACTTTCAAAAGACAATGCTTTGAGTTAGTGTGTTAGTGTGTTAGTGTGTGTTGTATTGAATTGAATGCGGTAAAGAAGAAATGTAGGAGTGAAATATGATATTGAATGTAAAGTTGAAGCGAGAATCCGGCATGAATAAGTCTGTTAAAAGTGTGTTGTCATGTTATTGAATGCGTTACCGTGAAAAGAATGAGATAAAGGAAGAAATGCAGTTGTGGAAAATGGATGTAAAGATAAAGTGAGAATGCGTTACTCCAGGTATGAATAATTAAGTTAAAAGTATGTGGTATCATGTTATTGATGCTTTACAGTGAAGTGAATGAGGTAAAGAGAGACATGTAGAAGTGAATTATAATGATGAATATGAAAAAAAAGCGAGGATGCGTTAAGCCAGGTATGAATAATGATGTTAAAAGTATGTGCTATCATGTTATTGATGCTTTACAGTGAAGTGAATGAGGTAAAGAGAGACATGTAGAAGTGAATTATAATCAGGAATGTGAAAAGAAAGCGAGGATGCGTTAAGCCAGGTATGAATAATGATGTTACCCGTGGAAGGTGTGGTGCGTTTTTTGTAAGCCAGTCTTGTGTACAGGTGTTACATTGCGGGTAGACAAAACTAACTGATGGATTGAAAAAGTTCGTATTCTCAAACACTTCTATGCTTCATCTCGACTATTTCAAAAGGCTTTTATTTAAATTTATACTAATTTTTAAAGGATGTTTTTTTTTTTTATAGTTCTAGAGGCAGTGACAAGATTTCTGTATTGTTAACAGGAGAAACACTTTTGATAACCTCGCTAATCATTTCTGTGGCCTTGGAAAATAGTCGTGGTGAGAGAGAGTAAAGCGTTTCTGAATACCTTTAAGTTACCGTGTGTGTGTGAGAGAGAGAGAGAGAGAGAGAGAGAGAGAGAGAGAGCTACTGTTTCTGCCTTACCTTATATTTTCCTTTAATTTCTTCATTCTTTTTATAATATAGTTCCATATTTTATAGTAATAGTGTTAGTGTTTATGATTGATTTTCCTTATTTTTTTCGTTATGACTTATCTGTTTCGTTCATAAAGTTAATATTATGCACATTTTCTTATTGTTTTTATCTAACCTTGCTCTCGTGTGTGTGTGTGTGTGTGTGTGTGTGTGTGTGTGTGTGTGTGTGTGTGTGTGTGTGTGTGTGTGTGTGTGTGTGTCACTCTAAGGAAAAAATGCCAGAGGTTGTCTTTTCCCTATGCATCATTTTTCCACGTGTCATCAGCGGGGCTAATGGTGATGAGGGACTGTCCATCACCCTTTCTTCCCTTCCCTTCCTCCTCCTCCTCCTCCTCCTCCTCCTCCTCCTCCTCCTTCCCTCCTTCCCTCCTTCCTCCCTCCCTTCCTTTCTTCCTTTCTCAGCCCTTCTGTACCTGTCTGCCTTCTTTCCTCACCCTTGCCTTTCCTCCATTTTCGTTCCTTCTGTCTTCACTCTTTTCTCTCTCTTTTTCCTGTTTTCATCTTCCTTTCCTCTATCTTCCTTCATCTCCAGAGTGTTATTCCTTTTCATTCGTTACTCTATTTCCATCCATCCATTTCCATTCTCTTCCTTCAGGCTACCATTTGCGTCAGTCTACCTCATTTCCCTCTGTCTACTGTCCGCTCCCATATCTATCAGTCCCGCTCCTGCCTTTCATTCCAGCCTTCCCTCCTGTTCTCCCTCCTGATCTTCCCTCTTGCCCTCCCTGTCTGCCTTTCCCTTTCCCGCTCTCCCTCCCGTCACCCTTCTATCTCCTCTCCATCCTCCCGTCCCTCCCTCCTCCTCGCCTGCCTCACGTCGTTACCGTCAATCCTGGCTAATGATCCTCCTTGTCATCCCTTTTCCGAGTTGCAATTTTCTTTTCCTGACGAAGCTGACGGCTCATGTCCTGAACAAATCTGTGAACGCCGCGTAGCCTTCCCTGCCACCACTACCGCTGCCGCTGCTATTCACTGTTGTTGCTGCTGCTACTGCTGTTACTAATACTAATATTAATACCAATGTCTTGTCTCTCTTTCTTTGCCTTTCTAGTTGTATCTGTGACTATTTCTCTTACTACTTCTACTACTATTACTATTGCTACTGTTACTACTACTACTACTACTACTACTACTACTACTACTACTACTACTACTACTATTAGTGCCATCTTGTTCTCCGTTTCAATGGTAACCGCTGGATAATTCTTGCTTTTAATCAATGCCTGCCATCTATAACACCACCACCACCACCACCACCACCACCACTTCCTTGTCTTTAGCCTCTTTTCAGATGCGTCACTCTTGCATTAAGTTCACCAATCGCATGGCATTTGATTCTCCTAATAGCTCACTGCTCCATCAAGGCAACCACCACCACCACCACCACTACCACCACCACCACCACCGCCACCATCACCTCGTCAGTTCATCAATAAACTCGCCATACGCATCATCTCCCTTGAACTCAGCCTCCCCTCTACCACCACCACCACCATCACCATCACCACCGTTCTCCTCTTAGTCAGCAAAATAGATTCTCGCTCCGTCCTCGTCCTCGTTCTTAGCTTCCCTTCTCTACCAAGACCAGCTTCGTGTCTCATTTCAGCTTCTCTGGTCTCGTATTTGTTTCACTTCTCTCCATCTTGTCTCGACTTCATTCTTTCCTTCTCCTCCTCGCTCTTCGTATTTTGTTTCGTTTTTTGCTTCATCCTCGTTCCCATTTTTGTCCTTGTTTTATTCCTCCTTGTTTTAATTTCCTGGTATTTGCTTCACTTCTTCTCTTCATCTTGTCTCGACCTCATTCTTTCCTCCTCTTCTTCGTTTCCTCGTATTTCGTTTCGTTTTTGCTTCATTTTCTTTCTCCATTTTCGTCCTTGTTTTATTCCTTTTATTTGCTTTACTTCTCCTTTTCTCCACCTTGTCTCTATCTCATTCTTTCCTTCTCTTCCTTTTTTCCTCGTATTTCGTTTCGTTTTTACTTCCATTTTTTCTCCATTTTCGTTCTTGTTTTATTTCTCTTTGTTTTAATTTCCTCTGTAATCTTCCTCTTTGCGTTATTCTGTTCTCGTTTTCTAGTGTCGATCCCTCTCATTCTTCTACTCGTTCTCTTGTTCTCTTCCTGGTATCTTCATTCCCTCACCCCCTCGAGTCTCGTTCTTGCTGTAATGGCCTCGTCTTTGCATCATCGTTATTTTTACCATCTTCACCTTCTCTCACTCTTCACCTACGTGTTCTCTTTCTCGAGTCTTCATTCCCTCACTACCTCGCGTCTCGTAACTGCATCATACCATTATCTCATTCTCACCCTCATGCCCTCACCTCAAATCCTAGCCACCTCAAGTCACACCTTTACATCAACATTTTTACTATCAACTCATTCTCACCGTCAAATCTTAGGTTAAATTTTACCTTCAAGTCAGTACCTCACTTCCTAGCCACCTCACAATTCTCAGCTCGGCATCACACATCAACACTGCCTTTTTCTACCGATTCTGGCCGTCGTCTCTGTCACTTGCTGGTCTTCTCTTGGTGGTCATGGCAGCAACACGCCTGCAGACTCCCATCGATCACAGCTACGGCGTTATTGTGGTGAACAGCTCATCTCTCCAGCCCCTCTGTTTCCCCCTTACTTCTCCCTCTCCCTCCCTCTCTCTCTCCTCCCTCCTTCCTTCGCCACCACCGCTGTACCTTCATTAGTATCGTCTTCCTTCTTCCCCTTCGGTTCCCTTTGTCTTGTTTTTGATAATATATATATACGAGAGAGAGAGAGAGAGAGAGAGAGAGAGAGAGAGAGAGAGAGAGAGAGCTGGACACAATCCCAAAGAACAAAAGGGTTGAAAGGGAGGAAAAAAGAGAAAGAGTGAGAGGAAGAGGTATGGAGCAGAGAGAGAGAGAGAGAGAGAGAGACTATGTGGAGGAAGGGAGGGAGGGAAAAAGTTTACTAGTTTGTCTGAAATGAAAGAATATATAAATAAAACTAAAGAGAAAAGATGAAAAGAGGAAGAGTACATTTACTTTTCCCCTTTTCCTCTTCTCTCCTCTTCCTCTTTTCCTCCTTTTCCCATCCTTCATTATTCCTCTTTACTCCATTTTTCGTTTCTAACCTCTATTGCTCTCCATTCTCTTCTTTCTTGCTTTCTTTTTTTCCTTTCCTTCCTTTTATCATCCACTATTTCTCTTCCCTTCATCTTTTTTTTTTTTTCCCTTTTCCTTCCTTTTCATTCTTCCTTTTCTTTTTCTTTCCCTATTCCTCAATTCTGTTTTTTCATCCCCTCTTTTCTTATCTCACCTTCTCTTCCTTACTTTCCTTTCCTCTTTTTTCTCTAACTCTTTCATTCCTCCCTACTCTCTCTCTCTCTCTCTCTCTCTCTCTCTCTCTCTCTCTCTCTCTCTCTCTCTCTCTCTCTCTCTCTCTCTCTCTCTCTCTCTCTGGATAAGAAAAGTAAAAGTATAAAGTAGAGAAATGTGTGGAAAGTTTTGAAGCGAAGCGATGAAATATGTAAAAAAAAAATGAAAAAAAAAAAAAGAAAGGAAAAGGTTGTGACTCAGCCAACCAGACTTGTGACATAATAATCTTAAAATTTCATGGTCACTTGATTTCTATTTTCATTTTTTACTATTTTTTTTTCTCCTTTCATAATTGTATCAACTTTTTTTTTTTTTTTTTTTCTTATTATTTTTGCGTTTATTTTTCCTCGTATTTTCTTTCTCTTTTTTTTTTCTTCCATTTATTTTTCAATCATTATCAATTTTCGTCTTTCTTGTATTACCTCATTTTTTCTTTGTTTTCTTCTTGAGAGAGAGAGAGAGAGAGAGAGAGAGAGAGAGAGAGAGAGAGAGAGAGAGAGAGAGAGAGAGAGAGAGAGAGAGAGAGAGAGAGAGAGAGAGAGAGAGAGACAGACAGACAGACAGACAGACAGACAGACAGACAGATAGAAAGACAGACAGACAGACAGACAGACAGACAGACACAAAAACAGAGACAGAGACAGACAGAAAGACACAGAGCTGGAGAGAAAGAGAGAGAGAGAGAGAGAGAGAGAGAGAGAGAGAGAGAGAGAGAGAGAGAGAAACCCCATCTGTGCATTTCAATCTTATATTTCTCATTTCTCGAGGCTCTTTCTAATTTCGTGAAACACCCAAGGAAACGTGCTATCTCTTCCTCCTCTTTCTCCTCCTCCTCTTCTTCCTCCTCCTCCTCCTCCTCCTCCTCCTCCTCCTCCTCCTCCTCCTCCTCCTCCTCCTCCTCCTCCAGCTAAAGTAAATCTCGTGCCCCTCTTACGTTTTAGAGAAAGTAAGGGAAAAACTCTCAACTCTTCCAGGAGAGGGAGAGAAGGAGAGGAACAGGCAAAGGGAAATTACTACAAAATAAAGGGAAAAATTGATGAGACGGGAAAAAAAATAACTGAAGGAGGAAAAAAAGAGGAGAAGGAGGAAGCGGAAGAGGAGATTTAGAACGAATAAGGGTCAGAATAGTGGCAGAAAGTCAGGAATAAAACAGACATACGGCTCTTGATTGAGGATTTGATGAAATTATGGCGGAGACTGAGTGATGGAAAGTGAGGAGGGAGAGGAGAGAGAGAGAGAGAGAGAGAGAGAGGGAGAGGGAGAGGGAGAGAGGGAGGGAGAGTGACAGGAGTATTGGAATAAGATGCGAGAGGAAGATGAAGGAAATGAAGGATAACGAATGGAAAGAGGAATAAGATTAGAACAGGAATTGAGTAGAGATGGAAGAAGGAGGTAAAGGAGAGGAAAGAGGGAGAAAAATGGAAGGAGGGTAGCAAGAGAGAGAGAGAGAGAGAGAGAGAGAGAATGAAGAATTAGGAAAGGAAAAAGAGGAATTGTATAAAAATTGACAATAAACAGAGAGAGAAAGAATAAGATGAAAGAGTATAGAGAGGAAGAGAAGAAAGAGAGAGAAAAGAAAGAGAGAAAGGAAGACAAGAACACTGGAATAAAAAAAAACAATAATAAAAATAATAATAAAAAAAGAGAAAGAGGAACTGGAGCAGAAATAGACAAAAAAAAAGAGAGAGAGAGAGAGAGAGAGAGAGAGAGAGAGAGAGAGAGAGAGAGAGAGAGAGAGGACTGGAATCAACAACGAAAGAGGAATAGGCACTAAATACTAGAAAAAAAAATCGTCTAGTACTGGTGGAGAGAGAGATAAGGAGACTTACCCATAACAAGGAAGAA
>NC_059303.1:15225708-15228208 GCF_017591435.1 Portunus trituberculatus | reverse complement strand
TCATCACAACTAGCATCTCCATCTCTCATCTCGTCTTCTCCTTCCCTATCTCTCCTTCATCTCCCTTCGTCTCTCTTCCTTCCTATCACACGAAGCAGAAGCCTTCAAAGTTAATCTTCCCTTTAGCTGATCCCATTACGACCTTCCTCCTGTTTTGCATACTAACTGCGCCTCATCCAAACAATTAAAACTTTTGAAACACGTGTACACTTTTAGGTTTGCTTTATAATGGGGTGAAAAATGGTGCAAATCTGCCACAACTGGAGTGCTTAGTGCTAATACAAGCCAAGTGTGAGTTTTAACCGCTTCAGTACCGTGGTTTTTCTAATTGTTCCGTGTTCTAGTTGGTGATTTCTGAGACTCGTGTGGATTAGAATGGTGAAGACTCTAGCCATTACTCTTCTGACCTCCATAGATGGTTCATAATGTATATAAAATCGTCTAATCGTAACCAAAACTCGTGAAAAGAAGGTCTCCCAGCAGTAAAAGGTAATTAATTCTTGGTTATAAGGGTTTCAGTAGTTTTTAATAGGACTGGGTTATTGTCTATTGGTTTTTAGTTATGGTTTGTTACTTGATGAAATTTTCTCTCTTTTTGCTTCATTTATTCGTCTATTTATTCATTTGTCTATTCATTTTATTTTGTTTCTAAGGTGAAAAGATGACAGGCATATTTTGTTCCTCTGATTTATTGCCATGTAGTATTTATGTGTAAATTGGGTTTGAATATCAATAAAAACAGGATTAGATCTCTTTATATTTGGGGGTTCGTGGTTTTCCGTGTGTATTTCCTCTATGGAGAATATAAGCCAACTGGATGTTATCAGTTGGAGGAGAGGATCAAATGCTTTTTAATTCATAGGCGATCTGAGTTTGATTAGAAGTAAAAACAGGATTAGATCTCTTTATATTTGGGTCACAGTCTTCCGTTTGTATTTCCTGCATGTGAAATCTGAATTAATTCCATATTGTTAGTTTGAGCATGTTTTTTTTTTTTTTTTTTTCCTTACGTCCTAGAAAGTAAAGGTCATATTTTATTTTTTCTTTCCTTACGTTCTAAAGAGTAAGGTCATGATTTTTCTTTTCTTACGTTCTATAGAGTAAGGTCGTGTTATTTTCTTAACTTTTTAACGCTCTATAAAGTAAGGTCATATTTTTTTCTTTCTTACGTCCTTTTTTTCTTTAGGCAATCAGGGAAAGAACTGCGCTGGCTGAGAAAATATCTTAGTTTTGGCATCTTGGAATCTTGGACAGTAGTTTATCTTTCTACAACGAGTTTTCCTGCCATTACAAACCATTATTCTTCTTCTTCTTCCCAGTGAACACGTGTGATAGCTTTTTGTGGTAAGACATCAAAGAAAGGTCAGTTTTTCGCGGTAATATATCATCTCGTCTTTTCCCTCCCTATCTCTCCTTCCCTATCTCTCCTTCCTCTCACTTCATCTCCCTTCATCTCTTTCCTTTCCCATCACACGGAGCAGGGGTCTCCAAGCTCACTGGTTCGAATCCTGTCCACGGTCCGAGTGTAGGTTGGGCTTCCTCACTCGGGACAACGGTTTCCTAGCGGGTGGGCTTTGAGATAGGAGGTACCACAAAAAGTATTCCCTTTAGCCCATAAAATTCCCGTGTAAAGCCCACATGGTATAAATAAAAAAAAAAAGGTCAGTTTTGCGTGGTGAGTCATCAAAGAAAGGTAAGTTTTTCGTGGTGAGACATCAAAGAAAGGTAAAAAATATGATAAAATTATTCCTTAGATGTGAAATAAATCCAGTGTTTTGTGATAACGACCATTACGAGCCATTTTGACTTCTTACTCTATACCGGTTAAGATTCAAAGGCTTCATCTTACTAGACCTCCTGATTTTTTAGCCGTGGTCTCAAAATAGAAGGCTTGATAGGTCAGACTCTTGACACAACATAAGATCTGCCTTTCTACAGACTCAATTGGTAATCTCTTCGAGTCTGCTCCGAGCATCCTTCATCTCGCCATCCTCACCCTTATCTTCTATGTTCCTCCTCCTTCTCCCTCTCCTCTTCCTCCTCCTCCTCCTCCTCCTCCTCCTCCTCCTCCTCCTCCTCCTCCTCCTCTTCCTCCTCCTCTTACCTAGACAATTCAATTCAGCCCCTCTTTTACTTTCTTTCTATTTCCTTTCTTCTGCATCTACTTGTCCTTTTATTATGCTTCCTCCTCTCCTCCCTCATCGCCATATATTTTTATTAGCTTCCCTTATCCTTCTCCTTCTCCTTCTTCTCCTCCTTCTCTTCATTTGCTCTTTAGTGTCTCTATTTCAACACCATAACTTTTTCTCCAATCTTCCTTTCCTCTTCCTCTTTCACTGATATTTCATTCTTCTTATTCCTCTTCCTCTTCATTACATCATCACCATTTTCCTCTTCTTAGCCTTTCCTTCCTGCTTTATTTCTTATTTTTCCTCTTGTCTTTATAGATTTTCCTTGTATCTTTATCTCCTCCTCCTCCTCTTCTTCCTCCTCCTCTTCT